>NC_057806.1:605730768-606090343 GCF_018294505.1 Triticum aestivum
CTTAGGGCCCATCTGCCCTAGGGTTTGCCCCCCTTTCCACTCCCTTGTGCCTTGGGCCCTTGTGGGGGGGGGGGCGCACCAGCCCACCTGGGGCTGGTCCCCTCCCACACTTGGCCCATGCAGCCCTCCCGGGCTTGTGGCCCCACTTGGTGGACCCCCGGGACCCTCCCGGTGGTCCCGGTACGTTACCGATAAAACCCGAAACTTTTTCGGTGACCAAAACAGGACTTCCCATATATAAATCTTTACCTCCGGACCATTCCGAAACTCCTCGTGACGTCCGGGATCTCATTCGGGACTCCAAACAACATTCGGTAACCACATACAAACTTCCTTTATAACCCTAGCGTCATCGAACCTTAAGTGTGTAGACCCTACGGGTTCGGGAACCATGCAGACATGACCGAGACGTTCTCCGGTCAATAACCAATAGCGTGATCTGGATACCCATGTTGGCTCCCACATGCTCCACGATGATCTCATCAGATGAACCACGATGTCAAGGACTTAATCAATCCCGTATACAATTCCCTTTGTCTAGCGGTACGATACTTGCCCGAGATTCGATCGTCGGTATCCCGATACCTTGTTCAATCTCGTTACCGGCAAGTCTCTTTACTCATTCCGTAACACATCATCCCGTGATCAACTCCTTGATCACATTGTGCACATTATGATGATGTCCTACCGAGTGGGCCCAGAGATACCTCTCCGTCACACGGAGTGACAAATCCTAGTCTCGATTCGTGCCAACCCAACAGACACTTTCGGAGATACCCGTAGTGCACCTTGATAGCCACCCAGTTACGTTGTGACGTTTGGCACACCCAAAGTATTCCTACGGTATCCGGGAGTTGCACAATCTCATGGTCTAAGGAAATGATACTTGACATTAGAAAAGCTTTAGAATATGAACTACACTATCTTGTGCTATGCTTAGGATTGGGTCTTGTCCATCACATCATTCTCCGAATGATGTGATCCCGTTATCAACGACATCCAATGTCCATGGTCAGGAAACCGTAACCATCTATTGATCAACGGCTAGTCAACTAGAGGCTTACTAGGGACATGGTGTTGTCTATGTATCCACACATGTATCTGAGTTTCCTATCAATACAATTCTAGCATGGATAATAAACGATTATCATGAACAAGGAAATATAATAATAATCAATTTATTATTGCCTCTAGGGCATATTTCCAACAGTCTCCCACTTGCACTAGAGTCAATAATCCAGTTCACATCGTTATGTGACTAACACTCAAGGTCACATCCCCATGTGACTAATACCCAAAGAGTTTACTAGAGTCAATAATCTAGTTCACATTACCATGTGATTAACACTCGATGAGTTCTGGGTTTGATCATGTTATGCTTGTGAGAGATGTAATAGTCAACGGGTCTGAATCTTTCAGCTCCGTATGTACTTCGCAAATTTCTATGTCATCTTGTAGATGCAACTACTATGCTACATTTGGAGCTATTCCAAATAACTGTTCTACTTGGAGCTATTCTAAATTGTTGCTCCATTATACGTATCCGGTATCTCTACTCAGAGCTATCCGGATAGGTGTTAAGCTTGCATCGACGTAACCCTTTACGACGAACTCTTTTACCACCTCCATAATCGAGAAAATTCCTTAGTCCACTAGTTACTAAGGATAACTTTGACCGCTGTCCTGTGATCCATTCTTGGATCACTCTTGTACCCCTTGACTGACTCATGGCAAGGCACACTTCAGGTGCGGTACACAGCATATCATACTGTAGAGCCTACGTCTTAAGCATAGGGGACGACCTTCGTCCTTTCTCTCTATTTTGCCGTGGTCAAGCTTTAAGTCTTAACTTCATACCTTACAACTCAGGCAAGAACTCCTTCTTTGACTGATCCATCTTGAACACCTTCAAGATCATGTCAAGGTATGTGCTCATTTGAAAGTACCATTAAGCGTTATGATCTATCCTTATAGATCTTGATGCTTAATGTTCAAGTAGCTTAATCCAGGCTTTCCATTGAAAAACACTTTCCAAATAACCCTATATGCTTTCCAGAAATTCTACGTCATTTCTGATCAACAATATGTCAACAACATATACTCATCAGAAATTCTATAGTGCTCCCACTCACTTCTTTGGAAATACTAGTTTCTCATAAACTTTGCATACGCCCAAAAACTTTGATCATCTCATCAAAGCATACATTCCAACTCCGAGATGCTTACTCCAGTCCTTAGAAGGATTGCTGGAGTTTTGCATACTTATTAGCATCTTTCAGGATTGACAGAAACTTCCGATTGTATCACATACAACCTTTCCTCAAGAAAATCGTCGAGGAAACAATGTTTTGACATCTTATCTGCAAGATTTCATAAATAATGCAGTAATCGCTAACATAATTCCAACAGACTCTTAGCATCGCTACGGGTGAGAAAGTCTCATCGTAGTCAACTCCTTGAACTTGTCGGAAAACATCTTAACGACAAGTCGAGCTTTCTTAATGGTGATACTTGCCATCATTGTCCCTCTTCCTTTTAAAATTCATATGTACCTAACAGCCTTACGACCATCAAGTAGTTCTTCAAAAGTCTACACTTTGTTTTCATATATGGATCCTCTCTCGGATTATATGGCCTCGAGCCATTTATCGGAATCCGGGCCCACCATCGCTTCTCCATAGCTCGTAGGTTTATTGTTGTCTAGCAACATAACTTCCAAGACAGGATTACGTACCACTCTGAAGTAGCACGCATCCTTGTCATCCCACGAGGTTTGGTAGTGACTTGATCTGAAGTTTCATGATCACTATCATAAGCTTCCAGTTCATTGGTGTAGGTGCCACAGGAACAACTCCCTGTGCCCTGCCACACACTAGTTGAAGAGACGGTTCAATAACCTCATCAAGTCTCCACCATCCTCCCACTCAATTCTTTCGAGAGAAACTTTTCCTCGAGAAAGGACCCGATTCTAGAAACAATCCCTTATTGCTTTCGGATCTGAGACATGAGGTATACCCAACTGTTTTGGGTGTCCTATGAAGATGTATTTATCCGCTTTGGGTTCGAGCTTATCGGCTTGAAACTTTTTCACATAAGCGTCGCAGCCCCAAACTTTTAAGAAATGACAGCTTAGGTTTCTCTAGACCATAGTTCATATGGTGTCATCTCATCGAAATTACGTGGTGCCCTATTTAAAGTGAATGTGGTTGTCTCTAATGCCTAACCCATAAACTATTGTGGTAATTCGATAAGAGACATCATGGTATGCATCATATCCAATAGGGTGCAGTTATGATGTTCGGACACACCATCACACTATGGTGTTCCAGGCTGTATTAGTTGTGAAACAATTTCCACAATGTCTTAATTCTGTGCCAAACTCGTAATTCAGATATTCATCTCTATGATCATAAATATTTTATCCTCTTGTCATGACGATCTTTCAACTTCACCCTGAAATTACTTGAACCTTTCAATAATTCAGACTCGTGATTCATCAAGTGAATATACTCAACATCTACTCAAATCATCTGTGAAGTAAGAACATAACGATATCCACTACATGCCTCAGCACTCATTGGACTGCACACATCAAAATGTATTACTTCCAGCAAGTTGCTTTCTGGTTCCATTTTACTGAAACCGAGGCTTTCAGTCATCTTGCCCATGTGGTATGATTTGCATGTCTCAAGTGATTCAAAATCAAGTGAGTCCAAATGGTCCATTTGCATGGAGTTTCTTTATGCATATACACCAATAGACATGGTTCGCATGTCTCAAACTTTTCAAAAATGAGTGAGTCCAAAGATCCATCAACATGGAGCTTCTTCATGCATTTTATACCGATATGACTTAAGTGGAAGTGCCACAAGTAGGTGGTACTATCATTACTATCTTATATCTTTTGGCATGAACATGTGTATCACTACGATCGAGATTCAATAAACCATTCATTTTAGGTGCAAGACCATTGAAGGTATTATTCAAATAAACAGAGTAACCATTATTCTCCTTAAATGAATAACCGTATTGCGATAGACATAATCCAATCACGTCTATGCTCAACGCAAACACCAAATAACAATTATTTAGGTTTAACACCAATCTCGATGGTAGAGGGAGCGTGCGATGCTTGATCATATCAACATTGGAAACACTTCCAACACATATCGTCAGCTCACCTTTAGCTAGTCTCCGTTTATTCCGTAGCTTTTATTTCGAGTTACTAACACTTAGCAACCGAACCAGTATCTAATACCCTGGTGCTACTAGGAGTACTAGTAAAGTACACATCAACACAATGTATATCCAATATACTTCTATCGACCTTGCCAGCCTTCTCATCTACCAAGTATCTAGGGTAATTCTACTCCAGTGGCTGTTCCCCTTATTACAGAAGCACTTAGTCTCGGGTTTGGGTTCAACCTTTGGTTTCTTCACTAGAGCAGCAGCTGAATTGCCGTTTCATGAAGTATCCCTTCTTGCCCTCTCCCTTCTTGAAACTAGTGGTTTCACCAACCATCAACAATTGATGCTCCTTCTTGATTTCTACTTTTGTGGTGTCAAACATCGCGAATATCTCAAGGATCATCATATATGTCCCTGATATATTATAGTTCATCATGAAGCTCTAGCAGCTTGGTGGTAATGACTTCGGAGAAACATCACTATCTTATCTGGAAGATCAACTCCCACTTGATTCAAATGATTGTTGTACTCAGACAATCTGAGCACAAGCTCAACAATTGAGCTTTTCTCCCTTAGTTTGCAGGCTAAGAAAATCGTCGGAGGTCTTATACCTCTTGACGTGGGCACGAGCCAGAAATCCCAATTTCAGCCCTCAAAACATCTCATATGTTTCGCGACATTTCAAAACATCTTCGGTGCCTCAATTCTAAACCGTTTAACTGAACTATCACGTAGTTATCAAAATGTGTATGTCAGATGTTCGCAACATCCACAGACGACGTTCGAGGTTCAGCACACTAAGCGGTGCATTAAGGACATAAGCCTTCTACGAAGCAACGAGGACAATCCTCGGTTTACGGACCTAGTCCGCATAATTGCTACTATCAACTTTCAACTAAAGTTTCTCTAGGAACGTATCTAAACAGTAGAACTGAAGCGCGAGCTACGACATAATTTGCGAAGACCTTTTGACTATGTTCAGGATAATTAAGTTCATCTTATGAACTCCCACTCAGATAGACATCCCTCTAGTCATCTAAGTGATTACATGATCCGAGTCAACTAGGCCGTGTCCGATCATCACGTGAGATGGACTAGTCAACATCGGTGAACATCTTCATGTTGATCGTATCTACCATACGACTCATGCTCGACCTTTCGGTCTCTTGTGTTCTGAGGCCATGTCTGTACATGCTAGGCTCGTCAAGTCAACCTAAGTGTTTTGCATGTGTTCCGAGGCCATGTCTGTACATGCTAGGCTCGTCAACACCCGTTGTATTCGAACGTAAGAATCTATCACACCCGATCATCACATGGTGCTTCGAAACGACGAACTTTCGCAATGGTGCACAGTTAGGGGGAACACTTTCTTGAAATTTTAATGAGGGATCATCTTATTTACTACCGTCGTTCTAAGCAAATAAGATGTATAAACATGATAAACATCACATGCAATCAAATAGTGACATGATATGGCCAATATCATATTGCTCCTTTTGATCTCCATCTTCGGGGCTCCATGATCATCATCGTCACCGGCATGACACCATGATCTCCATCATCGTGTCTTCATGAAGTTGTCTCGCCAACTATTACTTCTACTACTGCAGCTAACGGTTAGCAATAAAGTAAAGTAATTACATGACGTTTATGTTGACATGCAGGTCATAAATAAATTAAGACAACTCCGATGGCTCCTACCGGTTGTCATACTCATCGACATGCAAGTCGTGATTACTATTACAAGAACATGATCATCTCATACATCACATATATCATTCATCACATCCTTTGGCCATATCACATCACATAGCATACCCTGCAAAAACAAGTTAGACGTCCTCTAATTGTTGTTTGCATGTTTTACGTGGCTGCTATGGATTTCTAGCAAGAACATTTCTTACCTACGCAAAACCACAACGTGATATGCCAATTGATATTTACCCTTCATAAGGACCCTTTTCATCAAATCCGATCCGACTAAAGTGGGAGAGACAGACACCCGCCAGCCACCTTATGCAACTAGTGCCTATTAGTCGGTGGAACCGGTCTCACGTAAGCGTACGTGTAAGGTTGGTCCGGGCCGCTTCATCCCACAATGCCGCCGAATCAAGATTGGACTAGTAACGGTAAGCATATTGAACAAAATCAACGCCCACAACTACTTTGTGTTCTACTCGTGCATAGAATCTACGCAATAGACCTAGCTCATGATGCCACTGTTGGGGAACGTAGCAGAAATTCAAAATTTTCCTATGTGTCACCAAGATCTATCTATGGAGAGACCAGCAACGAGGGGAAGGAGAGTGCATCTACATACCCTTGTAGATCGCTAAGCAGAAGCGTTCAAGAGAACAGGGTTGAAGGAGTCGTACTCGTTGTGATCCAAATCACCGGAGATCCTAGTGCCGAACGGACGGCACCTCCGCGTTCAACACACGTACAGCCCGGTGACGTCTCCCATGCCTTGATCCAGCAAGGAGAGAAGGAGAGGTTGAGGAAGAGTCCATCCAGCAGCAGCACAACGGCGTGGTGGTGATGGAGGAGCGTGGTACTCCAGCAGGGCTTCACCAAGCACTGCAAGAGACAAGGAGGGAGAAGGGTAGGGCTGCGCCAAGAAGGAGAGATCAAATCGCGTGTATTGGGCAGCCCAAAACCCCACTATTTATAGGAGGAGGGGAGGAGGGTGCGCCCCCTCTAGGGTTCCCACCCCTAGGGGGGCGGCAGCCCTAGATGGGAAAGGGGGGCCGGCCAAGAGGGGGAGAGAGGGGGAGGCGCACCAGGGTGGGCCTTAGGGCCCATCTGCCCTAGGGTTTGCCCCCCTTTCCACTCCCTTGTGCCTTGGGCCCTTGTGGGGGGGGGCACACCAGCCCACCTGGGGCTGGTCCCCTCCCACACTTGGCCCATGCAGCCCTCCGGGGCTTGTGGCCCCACTTGGTGGACCCCCGGGACCCTCCCGGTGGTCCTGGTACGTTATCGATAAAACCCGAAACTTTTCCGGTGAACAAAACAGGACTTCCCATATATAAATCTTTACCTCCAGACCATTCCGGAACTCCTCGTGACGTCCGGGATCTCATCCGGGACTCCGAACAACATTCGGTAACCACATACAAACTTCCTTTATAACCCTAGCATCATTGAACCTTAAGTGTGTAGACCCTACGGGTTCGGGAACCATGCAGACATGACCGAGACGTTCTCCGGTCAATAACCAACAGCGGGATCTGGATACCCATGTTGGCTCCCACATGATCCACGATGATCTCATCGGATGAACCACGATGTTAAGGACTTAATCAATCCCGTATACAATTCCCTTTGTCTAGCGGTACGATACTTGCCCGAGATTCGATCGTCGGTATCCCGATACGTTGTTCAATCTCGTTATCGGCAAGTCTCTTTACTCGTTCCGTAACACATCATCCCGTGATCAACTCCTTGATCACATTGTGCACATTATGATGATGTCCTACCGAGTGGGCCTAGAGATACCTCTCCGTCACACGGAGTGACAAATCCCAGTCTCGATTCGTGCCAACCCAACAAACACATTCAGAGATACCCGTAGTGCACCTTTATAGCCACCCAGTTACATTGTGATGTTTGGCACACCCAAAGTATTCCTACGGTATCCGGGAGTTGCACAATCTCATGGTCTAAGGAAATGATACTTGACATTAGAAAAGCTTTAGCATACGAACTACACGGTCTTGTGCTATGCTTAGGATTGGGTCTTATCCATCACATCATTCTCCTAATGATGTGATCCCATTATCAATGACATCCAATGTCCATGGTCAGGAAACCGTAACCATCTATTGATCAACGAGCTAGTCAACTAGAGGCTTACTAGGGACATGGTGTTGTCTATGTATCCACACATGTATCTGAGTTTCCTATCAATACAATTCTAGCATGGATAATAAACGATTATCATGAACAAGGAAATATAATAATAATCAATTTATTATTGCCTCTAGGGCATATTTCCAACATTGGTACCTTACGTTCCGCTCTATCGGCTAAGGTAGCGCTAGGAGAACTACTGCGATTGTGCCCCGGTTCTGCTGGGCTTAGCACCTTAGTAGAGAAAGCTAAAACTAACTGTCATGATAAGGCGAGAGACTAGTCGCTGTTCGACGAGGTTTTCGAGTCCCTAAAGACTTATGCCGCTTAGAGCGAGGGGCCGGCCTGTCCGGCTTAAAGGCGTGTATCGCGCCTAGAATTCGGCCTTCCGAATACCAGGGGCTTCGCCGAAATTTAAATTTATAGAATTCTATGGCTAAGTGAGAGTGATAAACATTATTAGTCTGGTTGCCTTGTTCGTTGTGCTAAGCACCTCGCTCGAAGGACCCAAACATGGGAACAAGAGTGCTCAGGTTTATCCCGAACACCCCAGCACTCGTGGCATGGGGGCAGAAGCCGAGGACTAGCCATCTCTCAGATTGGATAAACAGCCAAACAGAAGGTAATATTTTAAATTCACATAAGCGTTGCATAGCGCATATGAAACAAGTTTTCATCATACAGGATCACACGAGCAAGTTTACTCAAATATTACATCCTTTGAACATTCATCTGCTACAAGATGGGCACCCTTCAGGACACCCTCATAATAAATTTCGGGGGTGCGATGCTCCTAGCCCTGTGGCGGCCCTTCCTTGATCAGCTTCACAACGTCTAGCTTGGCCCACTGCACCTTCACACGGGCGAAAGCCTGGCGTGCACCTTCGATGCAGACGGACCGCTTGACGACCTCCAGCCGTGGGCAGGCATCCACAAGCCGCCTCACCAAGCCAAAGTAGCTGCTCGGAAGGGCGTCGCCAGGCCACAACCGGACTATAAGGCCCTTCATGGCTTGTTCGGCCGCCTTGTGCAGCTCGACCAGCCGCTTTAGCTGGTCGCTCAGAGGCATCGGGTGTTCGGTCTCAGTATACTGAGACCAGAACAGCTTCTCCGTTGAGCTTCCCTCCTCGGCCTGGTAAAACTGTGTGGCATCCGACACGCTGCGGGGCAAATCTGCGAATGCTCCTGGAGAGCTCCGAATTCGGGTAAGTAATCGGTAATTTACTTTCACATGCTTGCTTTGCATATAGAATGCCTTACCCGCCACTATCTTCCTCATCGCGTCAATCTCCTGGAGGGCCTTCTGTGCTTCAGCCTTGGCACTCTTGGCACTTTCACGGGCGGCGGCAAGCTCGGACTCTCGCGTCTTCGAGTCATGCTCCAACGCCTCATGCTTCGACACAAGAGCCTGGAGCTCTTGCTGCACCTCGCCCACCCGTGCCTCTTGCTTTTCCCGCTCAATGCGCTCCTTGGCCACTTTATCTTCGGCCTTGGACAATGCTTGCTTTAGGGTCTCCACTTCGGTCGTGGCCCCTGGCAAATATACAATGATCCTGTCATTTTGCAATCGCATCCTCTTTTATATATACATATCTATAGACACGGTATTACTTACCCTTGTTCTCCTCGAGCTGCCTCTTGGCAAGGCCGAGCTCTTTCTTGGACCCCTCGAGGTCCTGCTTCAGTACGGTGACCTCCGCAGTCAGTGCGGCGGACACCAGCAGCGAAGCCTGCATACGCATATTGACATACTCATATTAGACTCGTGCGATATTGTTTGATCCTCTGTTCGACTTTTCTTTGTGAACATCGAACAGAGCATCAGGGGCTACTGCCTATGCGGTAATATTTTCCTATATTTCAAACACTTACCTCAAAGCCTGTTAGAAGGCTGGCACATGTTTCACTCAATCCGCTCTTGGCGGACAGAACCTTCTGGATCACCGCACTCATGATAGTGCGGTGCTCCTCATCGATGGAAGCGCTGCGAAGCGCTTCCAGCAGATTGTCCGACACCTCTGGATGGACAGAGGTCACCGGTACAGGCGTCTCGCCCCTCTTATAAGGAGGCCGCCTACCCGAGCCCGGAACCACTGGAAGTTCCGGCGCGGTGTTCGGCTGAGGGCCGAACTCGGAGCTCTCAGGGGCCTTGTCCCCTCGGCTCCCGGAGTCCGGGAGGCCGCCTTGAGGCACCTCCGGGACTGTCTCCCTTTGACCCGGTGCCTCGTGAGGCAGCACCTCTGCGTCGTCTGCAGGGCAAGGGGAGGTGGCAGTCGGAAGTGGATCACTATCCATATCCGACGAGCCCAGGGAGTCGTCCGATGATACATTGATACTGGCTCGTGGCGGCCTGCATAATCATGTTCGGCGTTAGGGAAAGCAGTGCGTCAAAGGAATGCTATGAGTTACTCTGGTATCCGAATACTTACGATCTCCCCAGGGGCTTGGCCCTGGGCAACCACTCGTCTTCACCTTCGTCGGCGGCGGTGGAACTGTCCGGAAGGAGAGTCCTTCCCTTCTTGGACCCTTCGGCCCCCCAGTTGGGGCGGCCTTCCTTTTCTTATCTCCCCCAACTGGAGGGGGAGCATCTTCTTCTTCCTCGTCTTCGGGGGAGGAGTGCGCCACAGAGTCATCGGACGATGAGTCCGACGCCGCCTGGCGTCGGGAACTCTTTCGGGTTCCCTTGGCCTTCCTGGTCTTCTCCGGCACCTTGTAAGGAGCCGGAGTCAGCATCTCCGTCAGGGGAGCGCCCGCAGTGTCTTTGGGCAAAGGGGCCGGACAGTTAATCTGCTCCGACGTCTCCACCCAGTCCTGTTAAAGGCATGGAGATTAGACCCCACACATGATTAAGCTAGGGGAAATAAATATCCTACGGGACGTATTGAACTCACCGAACGCGCTAGGCGCTTTGCGCTTAGCCCACGGTCCTCGGCGAGAGAAGGAGGGACCTCGGCGCCCTTGAACAGCACCTTCCAGACGTCCTTGTGCGTCGTATAGAAGAGCTCGCTCAGAGTCTGGTGCTGGGCCTGGTCGAACTCCCACAAGTTAAAATCCTGTTGTTGACACGGGAGGATCCGGCGGATGAGCATAACCTGGACTATGTTGACAAGCTTGAGCTTCTTGCTTGCCATACTCCAGATACATTTCTGGAGTCCATCCAGCTCCACCGATGAACCCCACGACAAGCCCTTCTCTTTCCAGGAAGTGAGCCGTGTAGGGAATCCGGATTGAAACTCGGGGCCACCGCCCATTTGGCGTCGCGCGGCTCAGTGATGTAGAACCACGCCGATTGCCATCCCTTTATTGTCTCCACAAAGGAGCCTTCAAGCCATATAACGTTGGGCATCTTGCCCACCATGGCTCCACCGCATTCTGCTTGTTGGCCTCCCACCACCTTCGGCTTGATATTGAAGGTCTTTAACCACAGGCCGAAGTGGGGCCGGATGCGGAGGAAAGCCTCACACACGACGATGAACGCCGAAATGTTGAGGACGAAGTTCGGGGCCAGGTCATGAAAGTCCAGCCCATAGTAGAACATGAGACCACAGACGAATGGATGGAGGGGAAACCCCAGTCCGCGGAGGAAGTGGTGGAGGAAAACTACCCTCTCGTGAGGTTCTGGGGTAGGGATGATCTGCCCTGCAGCGGGCAGCCGATGTGCGATATTCGCGGCTAAGTATCCGGCTCCGCGTAGCTTCTTGATATGTCCCTCCGTAACGGAGGAAGCCATCCATTTGCCTCCCGCTCCAGACATGTTTGGAGAAGGTTGAGGGAAGGGATGTTGACTTGGGTGTTGGAGCTCGAGTGCGCGAAAATGGATGAGCAAAGGAGGAACAAGGCGTGGATGAAAAGGTGAGTCCTTATCCCTTTATATGGACGGACGAAACTAAGGGTCCCCATTAGCCTGGTAAAACTCGCTTATCCCCTAAGCGCCGTAATCGATGGCGCGGTTGGGTTACCCACACCTGTATTGATGAGAATCCCGTGATAAGGGGACATGATCTCTGCTTTGACAAGACGTGTCAAAAAACTGCCTCGCGTTATGTGCGGGGCTAGTTAAAGGAAACGGTTCGAATAATCACCGGGCCGTGACATAATGTCGTGTTGCCAAAACAAGTCAGCAAATTGGATTTGTGGAAATATTATTCTCTCTACGGTGGTATGTGGATTTTATTTTGCAGGGTCGGACACTATCCTTATATTCAAATTCTTTCATGGTATATTCGGAGGAGGAACCTTCCTTGCAATGCCGAAGACAATACTGCGCGCCGGACTCATCATTATTGAAAGCCTGGTTTAGGGGCTACTGTGGGAGTCCTGGATTAGGGGGTCTCCGAACAGCCGGACTATCTCCATTGGCCGGACTGTTAGACTATGAAGATACAGGATTGAAGACTTCGTCTCGTGTCCGGATGGGACTCTACTTGGCGTGGAAGGCAAGCTAGGCAATACGGATATGTGTGTCTCCTCCATTGTAACCGACCTTGTGTAACCCTAACCTCTCAGGTGTCTATATAAACCAGAGGGTTTTAGTCCGTAGGACAACATACAATCATACCATAGGCTAGCTTCTAGGGTTTAGCCTCTCCAATCTCGTGGTAGATCTACTCTTGTACTACTCATATCATCAATATTAATCAAGCAGGACGTAGGGTTTTACCTCCATCAAGAGGGCCCGAACCTGGGTTAAACATTGTGTCCCCTGCCTCCTGTTACCATCCACCTAGACGCACAGTTCGGGACCCCCTACCCGAGATCCGCCGGTTTTGACACCGACAAGAGCCATGTCGCCGAACTACTAGATTCATCTTCGGCCACGAATTCCGAGCCGCCTACATCCGTGCCTGTCGAATTCGACGGGGCGCCGATCATGGAGTTCACCTCCGCGGATATCTTTCAGCACTCACCTTTTGGAGATGTGCTAAATTCATTAAGGTCTCTCTCCCTGTCAGGAGAACCTTGGCCGAACTATGTCTAACTAGAATGGGATGCAGACGACGAAGAAATTCTCTACCCACCCACCACCCACTTAGTAGCCACTGTCGACGACTTAACTGACATGCTCGACTTCGACTCCGAAGACATCGACGGTATGGACGGCGATGCAGGGGACGAACAGGAACCACCGCCCACAGGGCGCTGGACCGCAACTCCATCACATGACGTATACATGGTGGATGCACCCAGAGAGGGCAATGGCGAAGAGACAGCGGAGGATGCACCCTCCAAGCAACCCAAGCGCCAACGTCAGCGGCACCGCTCCAAGTCCCGCCATAGCAAAAACGGCGATAACAGCGCAAGAGGAAATAATAGTCTACGCAACTCTGGAAGAAACGACAACTGCACCACCCCGGTGGTAGAACACGATCAAGATGCAAACTGCAAACATAGTACGGATCCAACATCTGAACACGATGACGCCAAAGATAAGCCTCATCAATCCCCGTCTAGGGAAGAAAATAGTCCGGACGAAGATGCACGCATCATCCCGGAAACACACTTGGAGCAAGAGAACCTCCACAGAAGGCTTATTGCCACAGCGAGGAGCCTGAAGAAATAGAAGCAAAGGCTCAAGGTCGCACAAGATACGCTCAATAGCAGGTGGAACAAAGTAACAAAGTATGGTGGAAGCTACCATATAAATAGCTATCCAAAGTGCAAGCTATTACCAGAATTAGACGATGAGGCCTTAGAGCCCACATAGCCGAAGAATGGTACGGCCAACCGGCCGGATCCACCACCTTGTGAGTGGGATAGAGAGGCTAACAAGGTCGTGCACAAGTCAACACACGATCTACATGAGAACTTGCGCCAAAAATCCGGCGCCACCAGATCCATCTACGGATCTAGGAAGCGCACTACAGTACACAACCAACACCGAATACTAGAACCGTCCGATCACCATGGCGCATCCCAATACAGGGGTGCCGCACACCCATTATGTTTCACTGATGAGGTGCTGGATCACGAATTCCTAGAGGGATTCAAACCGGTGAACATAGAAGCGTACGACAGAACCACAGACCCTGGAGTCTGGATAGAGGACTTCATCCTCCATATTCATATGGCTCGTGGAGATGATCTCCATGCCATTAAATACTTGCCCCTCAAGCTTAAAAGGCCAGCTCGGCACTGGCTGAAAAGCCTCCCCAAAAACTCAATTAGAAGTTGGGAGGAGCTCGAGGACGCTTTTCGGGCCAATTTTCAAGGGACTTATGTCCGACCTTCGGATGCAGACGATTTAAGTCATATAATCCAACAGTCCGGAGAGTCCGCCCGAAAGCTTTGGAACATGTTCCTCACCAAGAAGAACCAAATTGTCGACTGTCCGGATGCTGAAGCCTTAGCAGCTTTTAAACACAGCGTCCGAGACGAATGGCTCGCCAGACACCTCGGTCAAGAAAACTGAGAACAATGGCAGCCCTAACAAGCCTCATGACCCGCTTTTGTGCGGGCGAGGACAACTGGTTGGCCCGTAGCAGGACCAGCGACCCAAGCACATCCGAAGTCAGGGATGGCAATGGTAAACCACGACGCAACAAAAACAAGCGTCGAAATAAAGAGGGTAGCCCAGATAACACGGCGGTGAACGCCGGATTCAGGGGCTCCCGACCATGTTAGCGGAAAATGCCTTTCAAAGGCAGCAGAGAAGGACAATCTGGCCTAAACAAAATTCTTGACAAACTTTGTCAGATTCACGGCACCCCAGACAAACCTGCAAATCATACCCACCGAGAATGCTGGGTCTTCAAGCAGGCCGGTAAGCTAAATGCTGAACACAAAGGGGAAGAGACACCAAGCGAAGACGAGGATGAACCTCGCCAGCAAAATGCCGGAGGACGGAAAAAGTTCCCACCAGAGGTTAAAACAGTAAACGTGATCCATGTGGCAAAGAGGAGAAGCAATCATGCACTCCAATGCACACGCACCATAGAGCCCGTCACCCTAGGTTCAACCCCTGGTTGGCCTGCCCGATCACTTTTGATCGTAGGGATCACGATACAAATATCCGGCGTGAAGGACTGACGGCCTTGGTGTTAGACCCAATAATAAATGGGTACCATTTCACCAGAGTCCTCATGGACGGTAGTAGTGATCTAAATCTGATATATTAGGACACAATCCGCAAAATGGGGATAGACCCGACACAAATAAGCCACAGCAATACTACCTTCAAGGGAGTAATACCAGGCCAAGAGGCCCGCTGTACGGGCTCTCTACTACTAGAGGTAGTATTCGGTTCTCCCGATAACTTCCGAAGCGAAAGGTTAACTTTTCACATTGCCCCATTCTGAAGTGGCTACCAAGCACTACTTGGAAGAACGGCTTTCGCTCGTTTTAACGCAATACCGCATTATGCTTTTCTCAAGCTTAAGATGCCCGGTCCATGTGGCATCATCTCGATTAGGGGAAATACTGAACGCTTCCCACGTACGGAAGAGGATGCGGCGGCTCTAGCAGCCGCAAACTAGACGGCCTCACCAACCAGAAAAATGGCAGGTTGTCAAGACCACAGACACAGTTAGGCGAGTCCGGAGTTCCATTATATATGCATGAGATTGGTTTTCGAACCCTCATAAACGATAGCAGGGGCTTCCCGCATGTAATTAGGGCCAGCCCGGCTCAGTTTGGCTTCTCTTGAATTTTGATAGTTCATTGATAATCACCAACTCTTTTTTGGCACGACAACTTTCTCCTAAGTTCTTTCCTTTTGAAGATGATAATCGTGCTACACCCATCCAGGACACGGCACAACGGAGACACAGGCGCAGACGTGCAGCTGGGACCCACCCAAAGGTTTCTTTTTAGAATAAGACCTTGCGTAAACCTTTTTTACTGTCTTTTGTTGCTCACATCCTCCGGATACTTCGCACAACCGAGAAGGATGCTGGCGTTATTGGCATGTGGCCACGCCAGAATTTTGCACGTACCTGGACACATGGGGTTTCTTATTAAGGGCATTGTTTAGCCCGGTATATGTCATAAAGACCGAACACCTTAGGGAGTATTCAGCGTCGTGAGTTTGGCCCTATATGCATCAGCTCCGAATCATGTCTTTGGTCAAATGTTGGGTTTGCCCGGCTCCCACGTTTTGGTACCTTATGTTCCGTCATATCGGCTAAGGTAGCACTGGGAGAACTACTGTGATTGTGACTTGGTTCATCCGGATGAGCACCTCAGTAGAGAAAGCCAAAAACTAACTGTCATGATATAGCGAGAGACTGGTCAACCACTCGATGACTCATCGGGATCTTCAGGACTCCTCTGCATTAATGAAGGGCCGTTTCCCGGTCATGTACGTACGCGCCCCGTATTCAGACGAGCGCAAAAGTACCAGGGGCTATATAGTAGCCCCACTATCAAACTCCTATGGCTAAGTGAAAGTGTTAAAGCAATATAGTCCGATTGCCTCGTTCGCTGCGCTATCACCTCCTTAACGGACCAAGACGTTGGATCAAGTGTGGATATGCATATTTTGCGAAGACCCCCGCATTATATGCGTGGGGGCGGAAGCCGACGACTGCAAACTTTCAGGATACACACACACACACACACACACACACACACACACACACACACACACACACACACACACACACATATATATATATATATATATATATATATAAACGGCCGCACAGGAGGCATCATAGTACTTTCGGGCAAAAGTATAAATACAACCATGTTAATTCAATAAAACATTGTTTTTACAATGGGAATACATGTCACTTGAACATAATATTCTTCGAGAACTGAGCCTCTATCGAACAAGCGCCTTCAAGAACTTCTTCAAAGTAGTGCTCAACAGCCACTCGGCCTACAGCCGAACCCTATGTCGCAATAGTGGTGGCCTCCATCTCCGCCCAGTATGTCTTGACACGGGCAAAGGCCATCCGCGCACCCTCTATGCACGCCGATCTTTTTACAGCATCGATGCATGGCACAGCACCAAGGAATTGTTGCACTAAGCTAAAGTAGCTATTCGGCCTTGGCCCTCCCGGGCACAATGGACCTCATGGCAAGTCCAGACAACCTATGGAGCTCGGCCCACTCGGCCAATCGCTCATTCAACAGCAGCGGACGGACTGGAGCGTGCAACTATGACCAGAACAACTTTTCCACTTCGGGACCTTTCTGATCCTTGAAGTACTCGGCCGCGTCAGCAGCACTTGCAGCCAAATCCATGTACACGTCCGCAGAACTCCATAGCCGGTCCAGAGGAGCATACTTTGGATCTCTGAACTTAGTCCGCAATAAGAAGGGCTTCCCAGACATGATATCGGTAGCTTGATTCAGCTCCTCCTTCGTCGCTCTAATTTTGGAGCGGGCTTCCTTGGCAGCCACCCGTGCCTTCTCCAGGTCCGTCGCCTTTGCCCAGTTTTCTTCTTGAAGAAGCTGGTAACGGTCAGCGGCATCTTTTAACTCTGCAGTCATCTTGGCTATTTTTTCCTTGCTCTCGCAATGCGCGGCTTGTTCGGCCCTTAACTCTTCGGCTGCCTTTAGAGTGGCCGCATTGCTACTCCTTGCTTGCTCCTTGGCTCGGGCAAGCTCTGCCCGAAGGGTCTCCACGGTGGCAACTCCATCTGCAGTCACAACATATTAAAGATACTGGCCTCATGCTACTCTTATTATGTGACGATCACCAGAAAAATCACCCACCCCGTGCCTCGTCAAGCCGCTTATTGACAAGCATGATGTCGGCATCTGCCGCATCCAGTTGCCGCTTTAGCTCGGCAAACCCATCAGTCCGGCTAGCCACCGGAGCTTCAGCCACCTGCACATAAAGGCGGTTTGGTTATTACCTGGGACTATGATCCTCTGTTTGCCGCTGTTTTTGACGACAACCAGAGTATCAGGGCTACTACCTGCATAGGGCATACCTAAAGTATGCGGTACTATTAAAAACATACATTAGTTCACGTACCTCGAAGCCTTTCAGCGGACTCATAAAGGCTTCATGCAAACCACTTTCAGCGGATAAAATCCTTTCAATTACCGTACCCATTAGCGTACGATGTGCTTCTGAGACGTCCGCTTGCCCCAGAAGATCCTTCAACATGTCCGACCACACACTGTACGGACCTTTGCTGTTGCTCTCTTTAGGAGCCGAATACTGGGGATTCCGGGTAGCCAAAGGGTTATCCTCTGGCCCTAGTGGATCCGGAGATACCCTTCGCGACGACACTTCAAGGTTGCCCGCTTCTTGAGCAGGGGTGTCCGGGGGAGGCCTTTTGCTCTCCATCATCTCCGGAAGAAGATCCCCCGAAGATGAGCTCTGTCGAGAAGGGCTACGATCCGGACTACAATTTATAAGCATCGGTTATTGTCTTTGGAAGTAAGGTAGGATGTTTTCACTATTAAGTACTTTTCGATTACTTACAGCTCGGTAGAGGGCTGATCCCCGCGCGGACATTGTGCGGCAAGAATACCCTCCGAGGCAGGACCCTCTGATGAAGATTTCTTCTCCCATTTGGAAACCTTGGTTTCCGGATCTTCAGAGGTAGTCCTCTTCCTTCCCCGGGGAGAGAGAATGTCAGATTCTTCCCTTTGATTGTCCTCCCTCACGGAGGTGCTCATTCCCCCGGCTGGAATAAGCAGCGAGTGAGGCCCGCTTTCGCCCTCTTTATTCCCCCCATCATCTTCCTTTGAGGACACTAGATAAAGGCGCCAGCTCTAGCATCTTGTCCAATACCGGATTGTCCAAGCCCTCAAGAAGGGGGACCGAACACCTGATCATCATCGCCTTTGTTATCCAGTCCTGGTCAAAAGGCAGCTCTTTAGAATGATGCCATGATAAATAAAAGGACAGCAGGTTCGGCATGGGATAACTTACTGGGCAGCGGGGCGGTTGCAGCTCAGGCCCACGTCCTCGGTGGTGTCCGGACACTCTATTTGGGGTCCGAAGAACGATTTGTACATCTCTTCATGCGTCATGCCAAGGAAATGTTGAATAGCATGCGGTCCTTCCGGGTTGAATTCCCACATGCGGAGGGGCCGACGTTTGCAAGGCTGGACTCGACGAACTAGCATAACTTGCATTACCATAACCAGACTGAAATATCTCTCAAAGAGATCTCGGATATGACTTGGCAGTATTGGCACGTCCTTGGCTGGACCCCAGCTCAGCCCCATGCTGATCCATGACATCAGTTGTGGTGGGGGGCCCGAGCGAAAGGTAGGGGAAGCTACCCACTTAGCACTTCGGGGAGCTGTGATGTAAAACCACTCCCGCTGCCACAATCCGGACACCTCTGGGAAGGAACCCTCTGGCCATGGAGTGTCAGCGATTTTGCCTATCAAAGCACCTCCGCACGGTGCGTGCTGCCCCTCGATCATCTTTAGCTTCACATCGAAGGTCTTGAGCCACATGCCGAAGTGAGGGGTAATGCGGAGGAAGGCCTCACATACGACAATAAATGACGAGATGTGTCGAAGGGAATCCGGGGCCAGATCATGAAAATCCAGCCCATAATAAAACATAAGACCCCTAACAAAGGGATCCAGAGCGAGGCCTAGTCCTCGGAGGAAGTGGGAGATGAACACAACGCTCTCGTTGGGTTCGGGATTAGGGATGACCTGCCCTCGGGCGGGCAACCTATGCGAAATTTCGGCGGTCAGATATCTGGCCTCTCTCAACTTCTTGATGTCCTCCTCTGTGACAGAGGAAGGCATCCACCGACCTTGAAGGTTGGATCCGGACATAGTTGAAGGTCCGAAGCACCTGACCTGAGCTTTCAGTGTTAGAACTCGAGGCGGGGGAAGGATTCGATTGAGCATGGGAGGAAAAAAAATAAAAAGCCTTGTCCCCTCTATAAAGAGGGTGAATATCAGGCATCCTCCTCATGGCTGTTTGAGACTTACCTAAAATCTAGGAGTCATACCAACAGGCACGGTTGGGTTACCTAGGTTTGTATTGATGAGAATCCCGTGATAAGGGGAACACAATCTCTGCTTTGACAAGACGTGTCAAGGAAACCACCTCGCGTTATGTGCGGAGCTGGTTAAGAAAAACGGTTCGAATAATGACCGGGCCATGGCGTGATGTCCTGCTATCAAAACGTGTCAGCAGATTAGATTTGTGGAAATATTATTATCTCTACAGTGGTATGTGGAACTTATTTTGCTGGGTCGGACACTGTCCTTGTATTCAAACTCTTCCATGGTGTATTCGAAGGAGGAACCCGCCTTGCAATGCCGAAGACAACACTGCACGCCAGACTCATCGTCATTGAAGCCTGGTTCAACGGCTACTGAGGGAGTCCTGGATTAGGGGGTCTCCGAACAGCCGGACTATATCCATTGGCCGGACTATTGGACTATGAAGATACAAGATTGAATACTTCGTCCCGTGTCCGAATGGGACTCTACTTGGCATGGAAGGCAAGCTAGGCAATACGGATATGTATATCTCCTCCTTTGTAATCGACCTTGTGTAACCCTAGCCCTCTCTGGTGTCTATATAAACCGGAGGGTTTTAGTCCGTAGGCCAACATACAATCATACCATAGGCTAGCTTCTAGGGTTTAGCCTCTTTGATCTCGTGGTAGATCAACTCTTGTAATACTCATATCATCCAGAACAATCAAGCAGGACGTAGGGTCTTACCTCCATTAAGAGGGCCCGAACCTGGGTAAAACATCGTGTCCCCTGCCTCCTGTTACCATCCGCCTTAGAGGCACAGTTCGGGACCCCCTACCCAAGATCCGCCGGTTTTGACACCGACATGGGACCTTCTCACACGTAGCGATGCTTATGTCGGTTTGAATCATGTTAGCAATTGCCGCATTTTATGATTATGAAATTTGGCAAATGGATGTCAAAACTGCATTCCTTAATGGATATCTTAAAAAAGAGTTGTATATGATGCAACCAGAAGGTTTTATCGATCCTAAACGTGCTAACAAAGTGTGCAAGCTCCAGCGATCCATTTATGGACTGGTGCAAGCCTCTTGGAGTTGGAATATACGTTTTGATAGTGTGATCAAAGCATATGGTTTTATACAGACTTTTGGAGAAGCTTGTATTTACAAGAAAGTGAGTGGGAGCTCTGTAGCATTTCTAATATTATATGTGGATGACATATTGTTGATTGGAAATAATACATAATTTCTGGATAGCATATAGGGATACTTGAATAAGAATTTTTCAATGAAAGACCTCGGTGAAGCTGCTTATATATTGGGCTTCAATATCTATAGAGAGAGATCAAGACGCTTAATTGGACTTTCACAAAGCACATACCTTGATAAAGTTTTGAAAAAGTTCAAAATGGATCAGTCAAAGAAAGGGTTCTTGCCTGTGTTACAAGGTGTGAAGTTGAGTCAGACTCAATGCCCGACCACTGCGGAAGATAGAGAGAAAATGAAAGTCATTCCCTATGCCTCAACCATAGGTTCTATCATGTATGCAATGCTATGTACTAGACCTGATGTGTGCCTTGCTATAAGTTTAGCAGGGAGGTACCAAAGTAATCCAGGAGTGGATCACTGGACAGTGGTCAAGAACATCCCGAAATACCTGAAAAGGACTAAGGATATGTTTCTCATTTATGGAGGTGACAAAGAGCTCGTCGTAAATGGTTACGTTGATGCAAGCTTTGACACTGATCCAGGTGACTCTAAGTCACAAACCGGATACGTATTTATATTGAATGGTGGAGCTGTCAGTTGGTGCAGTTCCAAGCAGAGCGTTGTGGCGGGATCTATGTGTGAAGCGGAGTACATAGCTGCTTCGGAAGCAACAAATGAAGTAGTCTGGATGAATGAGTTCATATCCGATCTATCTATAATAACTAGTGCATCGGGTCCAATAAAAATCTTTTTTGACAATACTGGTGCGATTGCCTTGGCAAAGGAATCCAGATTTCACAACAGAACCAAGCACATCAAGAGATACTTCAATTCCATCCGTGATCAAGTCAAGGAGGGAGACATAGAGATTTGCAAGATACATACATATCTGAATGTTGCATACCCTTTGACTAAGCCACTCTCATGAGCAAAACATGATCAACACAAAGACTCCATGGGTGTTAGAATCATTACTATGTAATCTAGATTATTGACTCTAGTGCAAGTGGGAGACTCAAGGAAATATGCCCTAGAGGCAATAATAAAGTTGTTATTTATATTTCCTTATATCATGATAAATGATTATTATTCATGCTAGAATTGTATTAGCCGGAAACTTAGTACATGTGTGAATACATAGACAAACAGAGTGTCCCTAGTATGCCTCTACTAGACTAGCTCGTTAATCAAAGATGGTTAAGTTTCCTAACCATAGACACGTGTTGTCATTTGATGAACGGGATCACATCATTAGAGAATGATGTGATGGACAAGACCCATCCGTTATCTTAGCATAATGATAATTTAGTTTTATTACCATTTGTCGATGTACAAAAGTAGGGGCTCTTCTTTTGACCCCTTTTACTTGTGCACAGGCAGTCAGAGCCGCGCGCAACTACCACACTTAGCAGGGCAGAGGAGGGAAGCCAGAGAGAAGCCGAAGTATGAGACAACCAAGGCAACGCCAAGACCAGAAGCCTAGGAGAGAAAGAGGGCGAAGTGGACTCCCTCGGCAAGATCCTTGTCGAGGCAGCCTCCGCAGCCCCGGCAAGAGCCTTGCCGGGGCAACTTGCCCGATGCCAGCGGAGTGAGCCACCCTTGAGCCCACAGGCTCCAACCCAACCAACTACATTGGAACCAAGGCTCGGGAGGCGCCTCTGTGGTGGCATGCAAATTTTCGTCAAGATCATAAACATGTGAGATCATATGAGGACCAGAAGACGGCGACCCTCGGCGGGATCCTAGCCGAGGTAATCCACAAGACCCCCGGCAAGACCCTTGCCGGCCCCCCGGCAAGACCCTTGCCGAGGGCATCAGCAGGGCCACTGCCAGGACCGTGCCAGCCAAGACTCCACCACTGTCCCCAAGCAGCTACTAGCTCAACCAGCTGGGCAGGCACCTGCGTGGCGACGGGCGGCCTCTACACCGACTTAGAAAACACCTGCATGGCGGCATGCGACCCTTCATGAAGGCTCCACCACTGTGCCAGCCCAGCAGCTAGCCAACGTGGCGCCACGATGCCTCATCAGCTCGGACGCGTGTCGAGGCCAGGCGAGGTGGCGACAGCTGGGACGTGCTTCCCTGGCGTCCCCGATAAAGCAAGGAGGGCACGTCGGCAATGCATTAAATGCATTTTTCTGACGGTCCCAGAGGATAGGCTTGTCAGCTGTAGACCTTTCCACCTCCTGTGTGCCACTATGGCAACCCCCTTTTCCTATAAAAGGAGGCCCGAGGTGACCAAGAGAGGGATTCGGCTCTTTTGGGCAAGGTTGCACCCCGTAGCTAGCTCAAGAACACAAGAACACTCAAATACATCCACCAAAGCAGGACTAGGGTATTATGCATCTTCATGGCCCGAACCTGGGTAAACGATCCGTGTGCTTCCTGTCAGACCCACTATTCGCACAACTTCGTGCCCGCCAACTGTAGAAGGGATCCCGGTGACCCCATAGGTGTCGTTTCCACCGCATCTCATGCATGCCAGGTAGGGGGCGCAGTTGTGAAAATCTGGTCTGGTAGTCAGCCTAGCGGTTCTTGATCGTCATGGCTCCCAAGAAGAAGGCGGCCACGGCGGTCGGATCGTCGGGAGCCGGACGGCCCGTGCCGGTGCGGGCAAGCAGCAGGCCAGTCATGGACCGGACCTGAGGCGCGACCCGCGAGCACCAACATCGCTCTAGCAGTCAGAGCCTGGCGAGCGGCGTTGTTCATGCGCAAGGTGATGGGCCACACGCCATGAAATCCAGAGACGGAGCTGGGCCCCCCGCAGGCGGCGCGGGACCCTTCGAGAGTGTCGCCGTACCACCCATGGGCGGCGTGGCGACCTCCAAGACGCCTACTCCAGCGCCCACAACGTGCTCTTCCCAGGTTGTGCGCGACGAGCAGCATCACCACGCCGGTGACCCTAGACACCACTGTGGGGAGAGTCATGTGCATCATTTGTGGGACAAAGGAGGTCAGCATGCCCGCCGAAGTGCTGGCAGAAATGGCACACAGCCACCGGGCCGTGACATAGCTCCTTCTAACGTGGTTAGAAGTCGAAGCGCGCCATGGTCCACGCAGCTTTCGCCGCCACCCACGCCAGCAAAAGCTTTGGCGCACGCACAGCTGCTCCTCGACTTCCCTCCTGCTGCGGAGAAGCTCGACGAGTGGAGGGCCACTATCCAGAGCCTCGTCGGCGTCGCCAACAAAGATGACCCACGACCAGCGGGCCCTCAGGCCGGCGCTCCATCGAGCCACTGCACGCCAGCGGTGGAGGGGCCGGAGGCGCCGCGGCCACGGTGCACTCTCCTCCTCCATGCCAGCCACCGTGGATGTTGGTCCGTTGTGATGATGCTTGTGATAACATTTCCATAGCGTCGTCCAACCCACGAACCCATCGCGACCAACGCCAAGTTCTTTGGGAGCGAGCCCATGAAGACGCTCGAACCACCATCGAGCGCCGGTGCGGTACGCGCCACCAGTCAGATAGGCGGGCGGGGCCCGCTATGGACCACCCAACACCGGGAGGCTCCAGTGGCCTACCTTACGAGGTGGGTTGCCCAGCCTTTACCCCTGAGCTGCGGCAGTTCCAGTGGCTGTCCCACCGCACGTTCAAGCCCGACGTCGGTGAAAAGTACAATGACAAGACCCATCCATCAGAGTTCCTCAGCATCTACACCATCGCGATGCAAGCCACTGGAGCTCGTGACGACAAGGTGCTTGCCAACTACTTCTCGTTGGCCCTGAAACCCAATGTCATGTCTTGGTTGATGCACTTGCCAGCGAATTCCATTTCTTCTTGGTCGGACCTGTGTCATGAGTTCGTTGGTGCCTTCACTGGAGGCCACCAAGCTCATGGCCAGGCGAGTGATTTGCATATCATTCCCCAGAAGGAAGGTGAAAACCTGCACAAGTACATACAGAGGTTCAGCCGAGTGCAATACAACATCCTAGATGTTCATCCTGCCGTCGTGATCAGTGCATTCCATCAGAATGTGCATAACCGCAAGATGCGTGAAGAGCTAGCAATGAACAAGGTCAAAGGACGTGGTCGAACTTTACGTTCTGGCCGACAGATGCGCCCGGGCGGAAGAGGGAAGGAAGTACCCCGGCGAAGACGCCGGTGTGGAAACCGACTCTACTGATGAAGACACCGCTGCCCCGACGAAGAAGGGTCGGTGTCGCAATAGGAAACGCAAGGGCAAGGCCGTGCTTGTTGTCAAGGGATCCGACGACATCGGCACCACTAAGAAGGCCAAGGCAGACGACCCCGACAAGGAGATTGCCGGGTGTGCCACTTGCCGGGCCTTGGCGGCTACCGACAAGCCAGGGGGCTCCGAAAAGAAGTATTGCAAGATCCACCGCACCAAGGGCCACGACCTCTAGAACTGCCGACAAGTTGAGCTGCTTGCTGAAAAGCAAAAAGCCGAATATGAGAGGCTGGACAAGGAGAAGGTCCAGGATGGTGCCGATGGATCCGACAAGAAGCGTGGCGGCCAAGGAGGCCATTGCGGCAAGGACAACCAGCAAGAGAGGCCCGCTCGGGGCCGCGACAAGAAGCAGGAAGACGACGATCTTGACGAGGAGGACGAGTCTGGTGAGCATGAGTTCCAGAAGGCTACAGAGGCCATATGCATCGATGGTGGCGCCTCGCTGCATACTTCTCACCGCCAGCTCAAGCAGTGGGCTTGTGAGATGACAGCAGCAGAGCCATCGTTCGACGCTCAGAAGCCGCTGAAGTGGTCCAGCATGCCCATCATCTTTGACACCGAGGACCACTCTGATCGCACAACTGCGGTCGGGTGTTTGCCGTTGTTGGTTTCACCAACGATACGCAACCTCAAGGTGAACAAGATGCTGGTTAACGGCGGGGCCGGTCTGAACTTGATCTCACCCATTGTGATCAAAAGGCTGCAAATTCCGGATCTAGACCTCGAGGAAACGGGCACATTTCAAGGGGTCAACCCGGGAAGGAGCCAGCCGCAGGGGAAGGTCACGCTGCCTGTGACGTTTGGAGGCGAGCTGAACTACAGGACGGAGAATATTTTCTTCGATGTAGCCGAGATTCCCTTGCCCTACAACGGGATTCTCGACCGCCCGGTACTAGCCAAGTTCATGGCGGCAACACATTACGCCTACAACACGCTGAAGATGCCTGGGCCGATGACCATCATCACTGTTCCCTATGACAAGAAGGATGCGCTGATTTGCGCCGACCTACTCTACCGGGAAGCGATTGCAGCAGCTGCCGCCAAGGCGCCTGCTCCTGCCGCCGAAATCTTGGGAGGGAAGAAGAAGATCGGCAGGACCTCTCGCACCCACTCCGACAAGCTCACCTCTTCGGAGTGTTGTGCTACCATTGAGGACGTGCCAGAGAGTTCCACCGGCAAGAGCAAGAAATCCAGAGCTGCGTCATCGGAGACCAAGAAGGTGTTCGTTAAGGCGGACGACACATGAGCTCCACCCTCGACAGCAAATAGGAAAGTGCGCTCGTCACTTTCCTGCGGGCGAATGTCGATGTGTTTGCATGGCAAGCATCCGACATCCCCAGCGTAGTGATTGTGCACCATCTTGCTGTCTATCCCCATGCGCGACCCGTCAAGCAGAAGGTTAGGAAGTAAGCTTTGGAATGGCAAGAATTCATCACAGAGGAGATCAGGAAATTGGAAGTGGCAGGCTTGGTGAGAGGAGTGCTCCATCCAACGTGGTTGGCCAATCCAGTGGTGGTGCACAAGGCGAACGGGGAGTGGAGGCTGTGTATCGATTACACAGATATCAATAAGGCTTGTCCTAAGGACCCCTTCCCATTTCCACGCATCGACCAGATTGTAGACTCCACGGCCGGGTGCGATCTGTTATCGTTCCTCGACGCCTACTCGGGCTACCACCAGATCTTCATGGCAAAGGAAGATGAAGAGAAGACATTATTCATCACCCCATGTGGTACGTATTGCTTTTTACGGATGCCTTTCGGGTTGAAGAGTGCTGGCTCGACATTCGCAAGGGCGGTCCAAATTGGTTTGAGCCGCAACTACATAGAAATATGGAAGCTTATATGGATGACATAGTGGTCAAAACCAAGGATAAGGCAACCCTTGTATAAGACTTAGAAGAGATGTTTGCCAACCTACGCAAGATCAACCTCAAGCTGAACCCTGAGAAGTGTGCCTTCAGCGTTCCGTCCGGCAAACTTCTCGGGTTCTTTGTGTCTCAGCGCGGGATCAAGGCAAACCCGGACAAAATCAAGGCTATTGAGCAGATTGAGGCACCCAAGCAGATCAAGGACGTGCGTCGGCTCACATGCAGCGTTGCCACCATGAGCAGATTCATCTCCATGTCCGCTAAGCGTGCCCTTCCCTTTTTCAAGATCTTGAAGAAGGCGGACCCAATGGAGTGGACTCCAGAGGCCGAGTCAGTGTTGCAGGATCTGAAGAAATACCTTTCCTCTACACCAATACTTGTTGTGCCTAAACCACAAGAGTCGTTGCTGCTGTATCTGGCGGCACGAATCAAGTGGTCAGTGTCGCGCTAGTGGTGTAGAGGGAGGTCGGTAAAGAGGCAGTAGTGACGGCGGGACTGGCGGATGGCATGCCAGAGGTTCCCCCGGCAGGGCCCGATGCCGGCGAGGCAAGGCCCCCGGCGGAGTCTGACGCCATTAGGACATGCCCCATGCAATCAAATGAGGTGGTGCATAAGAAGAAGATGATGCAGCACCCGGTTTACTTTGTCAGCTCCCTCCTGTAGGGGGCTAGGTCAAGGTACTTTGGTGTGCAGAAATTGCTCTTCGGCATCCTTATGGCCTCGAGGAAGCTGCGTCACTACTTCCAAGCACACAAAATCACCGTCGTCGCCCGCCTCCCATTACAACGGATATTGCACAACCCAGACACAACCGTAAGGATTGTGGAGTGGGCCCGAGAGCTTTCGAGCTTTGGTTTGAAGTTCGAAATTACTTCGACAATCCAGAGCAGAGTCTTGGCAGAGTTCATTGCAGAATGGACCTCAACGCCTAACGAGGAAATCCAGAAGACCACCCTCCCCGGCAAGGAAGCAAGTTGCAACTGGATCATGTACTTTGATGGGGCTTTCTCGCTGCAAGGCGCTGGTGCTGGTGTGCTGCTCGTCGCACCCACCGGAGAGCACCTCAAGTATGTAATCCAGATGCACTTTCCCAGGGAGATGTCCACCAACAACACTTCTGAGTATGAGGGGTTGCTTGCCGGCCTCAGGATCGCGGCAGACCTCGGGGTCAAGAAGCTCATCGTCAGAGGTGATTCACAGCTTGTCGTCAGACAAGTTAACAAAGATTATCAAAGCCCATTGATGGAGGCCTACGTAGATGAGGTGAGGAAGCTGGAGGAGCGCTTTGACAGTATACAAGCGGAGAACGTTCCCCGAGTGGAGAACGACACTGCCGATTACCTATCGAAGCGCGCTGCATTCAAGTTACCTTTGGAACCAGGTACTTTTTTGCTTCGGTTAACTCAACCATACGTCGAACCATCAACGGAGCAGAACAAATGGAGGAAATCAGGCCCTGGCAAGTACTTTCCCGCTGAGCCCCCAGGGGCCGCCGACAAGGGTGTTGCTGCGGATTCTGAGCCCGCCGAGGAGCAACAGACTCCGACGGGCCATTGTCAGTGTCAAAACCGGCAGATCCCGGGTAGGGGGTCCCGAACTATGCGTCTAAGGATCGATGGTAACAGGACACAGGGGACACGATGTTTACCCAGGTTCGGGCCCTCTTGATGGAGGTAATACCCTACTTCCTGCTTGATTGACTTTGATGAGTATATGGGTTACAAGAGTTGATCTACCTCGAGATCATATGTTGTAGTCTAAACCCTACAGGTATGATGAGTAATGTCATAATCCTCTACCGACTAGCCTGGCCTCAGCTTATATAATGTACCAGAGGCCTAGGATAACAAGAGTCCTAGTCGAATACGCCAGTGGAGAGGAGTCCTTGTATTGATCACCAAGTCTTGTGGAATCTTCCTCGTGTATACATCAGCTATCCGAATTGGCCCATGAGCATACGACCATGGGGGTCCTCGGCCCAATCCAACTGATTGGGAGGAAACGTGGTGAGTACCCCCTAGTCTAGGACACCGCCAGTAGCCCCCTGAACCGATCTTCAAGTTGGGAACACTCCTCGATTCTTCCGAACTGTTCTTCATCTTCGGTCATCGATCTTGAAAACTGGTTGAACAAATCCTCCCATCTTCGATCTTGAGGATCGCCGAAGCAAATCCTAAGAGTTTACATGTCGGGTATCCGAGGAGCCCCTTTAAGTTCTCGGCCTTTATCAATGCCTTGTTATTTTTATGCCACACCTCGGGTTTGAAGTTGTTCCCGGGCGGCAGCGTCCTCTTGCATCCAAGCTCCAACGCCGGACTGCATTCGGGGTATCTTTTGCAGCCGAGCACCAACGTCGGACCGCTTCCGAGCTCCAACGCCAGAATGTATCCAAGCTCCAATGCCGGACTATGTCCAAGCTCCAACGCCGGACTGTATCTGAGCTCCAACGCCGGACTATATCCGAGGTGTCATAAATTACCTTGGTTCAAAAAAGTTGAAGGAGTTTAGTCGAGCTTAATGCCGGAAATGCCCTCTATGGAGCCAGTCTCTAGCGCTCGAGCTTTATGCTGGACTGCTTCCGAGGTGGTGCACCACCCCAACTGCGGGCCGATTTTTTGTCAATATTTTTGATTGGTGCAATTTATTATCTGCCAAAATATATAGCCAGTAGCCCTCAAGGTGTGTATCGGTCTAAAACCCGAGATGCACTTGAAGGATGACATAAGACTGCTGATCCCAGTAGCCCCTGAGACTCAGGTTGATTCACAAAATCGGCATGAGGATCAACTCCTAGCTCGGCAGAATACTTCCGGACACAAAAGGCGGTGTGCAAATTCCTTGAGACTCAGGTTGGGTGTGGCGGACCAACCTGGGGATCATAATCTCCTCGAAAGCTATATTGCACTTTAAATTTTCTACATTGGATTGTCAATGCAGTAGCCCCCGAGACACTGGTCGAGTGCAACACCAGATCAGGGGATCGATACGCCCCTTTCAATATTAGTGAATGGTAAGCCCGAAGCCCAGTAGCCCCCGAGCCTTAATGTCAGCACGGGTGGCCGAATTAAGGATCGATATCCAGAGTAAAACCACAAATTATGTGTAATGATTCTACGTATCCAAGTACTTTACATCATTAATGCTCGGATCCGCTTTGTACAAAACTTTGTTGACCGACCATCGGCTTCAACCTCCTCGGCCAGAAGCCGGGGAGTGTTTGTCCTACTTTATAAAACCATTATAAGGGCTAAGATTTATGGAAAACAAGGCAATCCGGCCATACAGTTTTATAAACAAAGGTACGCGGAGAGATATGTTATCTTTACCTAATATTAAAGGAAGGATTGTTTCTCCAGTGTTTTTGGTTTAGGGTGAGACCTTGATAATTTTTGTACGTCCCTGTTGTTTCCTCGTGCGTGAGTTTTCTCGTTCTCCGGATTTGTTTTGGTCAAAAAGCAAATCTGCTGACGCTAGAGCGTTCAAAATGCTACCACTAGACTAAACAAGACTTGGTGATTAATTGGCCGCACGAAAATGTAAATTAAACTCACTTGCGCGAGACACTAAGAGAAAAAGGTTTTTTAAGTGAATATATTTTAGAACGTGAAATGTTTACAAAGTTGTTAACATTTTTTTAACTCCAACATTTTTTAAAAGAACAATATTTCTCTTTTTATTTTTTTTGAAACATGAGTATTTCTTAGAACACAAACAATTTTTTTAAAACTAGGAGGTCAGTTATTGTGATTATTTTTCAAATTTGCAAACATTTTAAAAACAAAAATATTTTTTGAACTTTAAATTTGAAAAGTAAAATATTTTTTAAAACATATTTTTTCATATATACTTATTAATAAGACTTAGGGAATTTTTGAAATGTGCCCACTTAATGCATTGTTTTAGTTCAATTTATTAAACTAGGATATGAAAGGAATATTTTGAACTGTTGTGTCTTCATGTATGACCAGTCTCACTCGGCCCAGTGACTCCCATAAAAATGCATGAGGAGTCCAACTAGGTTTCATGGTCTATCTGACAAACTACTTAATTTACATGATGACACTGATATATATTATGTGTGCTTTTCCCTATTATATTAGCCAAAGTATAAAAATACTTTGTACAACGCTTAGCCAGATTATAAAAAATACTCTGTTCAACGCTCTTGATATTCGCCGGACATGAAGGCGGCTCAACAATCCAGCTGTTGGATTGTCCAACATTGGTTAGTGACAACTGGTACCGCGACCACAGGCGACGAGGACGTCAAAGATGACAAGCGGAAAACATGTGTCTCGTGTTATATTGAAATGGAGGATGTGGACCTAAGGATGAGGTATTAGTCATTTTTATTATGTCATGGTCATGACGGTGAGGCCTTTAGCCATACTCAGTGGGTAAGGGCGTGTGAGGACTGTTTTCTCCTATTGCAACACATGGGCATGTTGGTTGGTATTACTTAATGTAAGAAACATCCTCCAAGGAAAATAGTCCCACTATCGGTTCCTTTCTTTGGGTCATCATGCTTATCATGATCATGAAACCTCACCTCCGATCAATGTGGGAGGAAAATATTGAGGATTTAGTTCGGGGAAAGTTCCCGAACTCTGTGGTATTAATGAACCAAAAATTTTACTTCTGTCGTTGCCGACCAATGTGATCCTTTAAGATCGCTACCTTTCGGCTTCACCCAGTCTGAGGTACTAACTCGGATGACCCAGTAGTAACAATCACGGAGGTGCTCCCTTTACCGCCTAGCCGAACAATCGGGAACATAGGGGTAAGCACAGGAGCCAGGCAACCCAGCTTGGCAAAAATCTTAAGTCAAATTGATGCATATTTATGGCTTTATAATGATGATTACGGAAGGCAGCCCTTGTATATTAAATACAAATGATGATGATGATATGTTTGTTTTGACTCCATTGCGACCGTTTATCAGTTGAAAGTGGCCCACCATCGGCTTATACCCCTTTGTAGATACTACGCAGGGTGTCTCTGCAGTAACAAGACAACCAGCCGACGTCTCGGTGCCCGAAGGCGGTTGTGTTAGCAGAAACGAGGCAATCAGATATGCGGGATTTATAACTTTCACTTAGTCATAGGAGCTTTAAACTGGGGAAGCTAGCTATGAGCCCCCGGTTAGTGTTCGGTGACATCCGAAGTCAAGCCCTAAACACTTCGGCCAATGTTATGAACGGCCCGTCATTTAACATAGTCATCGGATCGCTGACTAGTTTACACTTATTGTGACAGTCAGTTTTCGGCTTTCTCCACTAAGGTGCTTAACCATGCGAGTTGGAAGAACAATCGCAGTGGTTCTCCCTTTGCACACCTAGCCGAACAAAGTGGAACGTAGGAGGCAAGCACAGGAGCCGGGCAACCCAACTATTGACCGAAGACACAATTCGAAACCGATGCATATTTAGCAATATCCGAGAATGTTTTTGCCGAATCTCTAAAGGTGTCCGGCGTTGTACTGCGAGACTTAGGATGGAAACACACAAATAGTTTAAAAGTGCCATAAGGCCGGCAGTGTGACGCCGAAGTCCCCGGCGTGGCTTAATGAAGTAATGACGAAGCCCTTGGTCCAGTCGAGGTGACGTGGTACGTCGGTACGCCGAGGTCATAGCGCTGCCCGACCCGGATCCTTTACATGTGCACGGAAAATAGTGCAAGCCGGAGATAATAGGAATAATAATAAAAAAATTTGTTGCATAATTGACAATTTATGCAAAGTGAGTAATAAAATAAATATGGCCAGAGTGTCGAACACTCGATGAAGTAGAGCTCTGTCAGCGATGCCGAAGTCCCCGAGGCAACCGAACATGTCGGTATGGCGATTCGACCAACAAGGTGATCACGTGAGCCGATTGGGACAATGACGTCGGCTTGCCAAAGTAACTGCGTGATGTAGTCAAAGTCGATCACCTACACACATAAAATAGTGTGGTCCAAAAAGGATCATTGCTTTTCGCAAAAATAATTTATTGAAAGAGATGTGGCCTGGTGCTAAAGTCATATCAATGTAGGGTGTCGGCGTGATGCGGTGAAGCCGTGTCCAAGCCTGAATTCGCAGGCCAGTCTGAGTTCTGGATGCGGCATTCGCCGAACTGTATACGGAAACTGACCGAACCACCACGCGACCATTGTTAATGCGGCCACCATTTGATAGACCTGTGTACAGATGATGAAACAAACTAGAGTAATAATTCCTTGGAAAAAATAGACCCAAGCAAGAAAAAATACTAGGATTAATAGCACCTGGTTTATCTGTTGTAGCAATCTGAAGAAAGGTTACTTCCAAAATTGGGACTCGATCCGCACACCCATTGCCTGATGGGCGATAAAGCGACGGCATGGCGATGCTGGCAAAGGCGGGCTCGCCGAGGCAAAGCCCCTGGTCCAGCTAACGAGACGAAGCTGGTCGGCTGGTGACGCCGAAGTCACCGTAGTATGTTGATGAAGAAATAGCAAAGTCCCCGGTTTGTGACACGGTCAATGTTGGATTGATGAAGTGACCGAGCGGCGATGTCGGTGCGCCTGACCCGTGCAATCCGTGGGGCAAAGGTGTTGGTGATGATTTATCCTTTGCGATGCCGAACTCTTGTTCGGCTTGCCGAGCTGATGATCCGATAAGGTTAGGCTCGGCTCAATGAAGCGACGATCTGTCTAGCGCAGGTCGGTAGACGTGGAGCAATGTTACCGGACTGGTGTGACACCAGCGCGATGGTGAAGAGTGCCTCAAAGAAGGCTTAAAATTTTATGGCATGTGCTAAAAACAACGCACAATACCACAGAAGAAAATTCCTTTAAAAAGGTTGTCCAATATCACGTTCATAAAGAAACATGAATTCTGGTCGGATCCATATTCGCGCAGAAAACAGGTCTGAAAGGTGATGCACTAATCGGAAGGTTCCCGGAGTTTGGACGGTCGGATCGAGCTGAAATTTTGAGGGGTGGATATAGGAATTCCGCAGCCGATCAACGGCTGGATCTTCCAAAGGACGTCCAAGCTAGATGCTGGAGACCACGCCCTAAACTCATCCAGATTCCCGTTCAGATTTGACAGGGTTCCGGTATATCATAGATTTCCTGAGATTCCTCCATCGAAACTCGACGAAATTTTGCATGGTTGTTGTAGACTCAATTCTGCACAATTCCACCAAAGGAATCGTCAAAGCGATGCTCGAGGAAGTGGTGGCAGCGGATACAAGTTGGCTGTTCGAAAAAACAGCACGGTCGCCCGAGGGCAATGTTGACGTTGAGGCCCCGAGCTCCAAGGATGATTCCTCCATCATCTTGATAGAGATCGGAGTTGATGTTGATGAAGGCCCCCATCCGAACATGACGATCGGAGATGGAGCACGGTCCTCGGTCGAGCCAAGGTGACCAGTCGAGCCGGCGACGAAGATGCGGGCATCGTAGTTGATCTGCGGGCGAGCCATTGATCCTTTATCGATCACACCGCGGAACTCTCAATGAAAGCACCATTGTCGGTGTCAAAACCGGCAGATCTCGGGTAGGGGGCCCCAAATTGTGCGTCTAAGGATTGATGGTAATAGGAGACAGGGGACATGATGTTTACCCAGGTCCAGTCCCTCTTGATGGAGGTAATACCCTACTTTCTGCTTGATTGACTTTGATGAGTATAGGGGTTACAAGAGTTGATCTACCTCGAGATCGTATGTTGTGGTCTAAACCCAGGTACGATGAGTAATGTCATAATCCTCTACCGACTAGCCTGACCTTGGCTTATATAATGTACCAGAGGCCTAGGATAACAAGAGTCCTAGTTGAATACGCTGGTGCAGAGGAGTCCTTATCTTGATCACCAAGTCTTGTGGAATCTTCCTCGTGCATACATCGGCTGTCCGAACTAGCCCATGAGCATACGACCATGGGGGTCCTCGGCCCAATCCAACTGATTGGGAGATGACGTGGTGAGTACCCCCTAGTCCAGGACACCATCAGCCATCAAGCCCTGGCCGTAGAGACGGCCGCTCCCATGGCAGAAGAAACGCCTTTGGTCCTTGCCGTCGAGCCCCAGGCTCCGGCATGGGCAAAACATACTTTCTGATTCCTCCAAACAGGGGAGCTTCCCGAGGAGCAGGAAGAAGCGGAGAAAGTAGCCCGTCGGTCTGCCATGTATCAGTTCGTCGATGACGTCCTGTACAGAAAGAGACCGAATGGTGTGAAATTGAAGTGCATTCCCCGGGAGGAAGGACTTGGGCTGTTTGCAGAGATACACGGAGGCATATGTGGCTCCCACATAGGGTCGAGGGCCCTTGCCGGCAAGGCATTCCAGCAAGGTTTCTTCTGGCCCACTGCCCTCCAGGATGCAACGACACTAGTAACCAAGTGTGAAGCATGTCAGTTCCATTCAAAGAAGCTTCATCAACCAGCTCAAGCCCTTCAAACAATTCCTCTTTCCTGGCCATTCTCGGTCTGGGGGCTCGACATCCTGTACCCTTTCCCCCACGCTGTCAGGGGCTTTGAGTACTTATATGTTGCGATCGACAAGTTCACAAAGTGGCCAGAGGTGGAAGCAGTGAGGAAGGTGACAACACAGTCAGCCGTCAAGTTCTTCAAGGGGCTAGTGTGCCGTTTTGGTGTGCCAAACATAGTCATCACTGAAACGGCACCCAGTTCACAAGCCACACCTTCATGCAATACACCCAAGACCTCAGCAGCAGGGTCTGTTTCGCTTCCGTAGCACACCCACGGAGCAACGGCCAGGCGGAGAGGGCAAATGCTGAAGTGTTGCGAGGCCTGAGGACAAAGACTTTTGACAGTTTGCACAAGAGCGGAAAGCGCTGGATTGATGAGTTGCCAGTGGTTCTTTGGTCGATCATAACGACGCCAAATCGAGCCACCGGCCAGACACCCTTTTCCCTAGTATATGGGGCAGAAGCAGTTCTCCCCATAGAACTCATATACGGGTCACCTCGAGTGCTCACTTACGACGAGCTTGAGCAAGAGCAATTGCGGCAAGATGACGCAACACTCCTTGAGGAGGATCGTCTTCGGGCGGCTGTGAGAGCAGCACGCTACCAGCAAGCCTTGCGCCGCTACCATAGCCGCAAGGTTCATGCCTGAAGCTTTGAGGAAGGTGTCGGTGTCAAAACCGGCGGATCTCGGGTAGGGGGTCCCGAACTGTGCGTCTAGGCCGGATGGTAACAGGAGGCAAGGGACACAAAGTTTTACCTAGGTTCGGGCCCTCTCGATGGAGGTAAAACCCTACGTCCTGCTTGATTAATATTGATGATATGGGTAGTACAAGAGTAGATCTACCACGAGATCGGAGAGGCTAAACCCTAGAACCTAGCCTATGGTATGATTGTTGTTGTCTATGTTGTCCTATGGACTAAAACCCTCCGGTTTATATAGACACCGGAGAGGGTTAGGGTTACACAAAGTCGTTTACAATGGTAGGAGATCTGAATATCCGTATCGCCAAGCTTGCCTTCCACGCCAAGGAAAGTCCCTTCCGGACATGGGACGAAGTCTTCAATCTTGTATCTTCATAGTCCAGGAGTCCGGCTGAAGGTATAGTTCGGCTATCCGAACACCCCCTAATCTAGGACTCCCTCAGTAGCCCCTGAACCAGGCTTCAATGACAATGAGTCCGGCGCGCAGATTGTCTTCGGCATTGCAAGGCGGGTTCTCCCCCAAATTCTGTGTACCTGTTGAATAAAGTCTGGTTTCATGTAGATGTTGCGCTCCTTGGCTTCTACGCCCAATAATGGCCGCTTCCCACGTGTCAAATGAATATGAGAAGTCTGAGTGCTTTTACATTCACACCCCTAGCCGCGTAAATGAGCTGCCCTATTTAAGGGGACGAGGATTTAGATCCAAACCACATCTTCCCCCCTTCGCGAGTGTTCATCAGAGCGCATCCGACGAAGGTCCATTCCACCATGGCCAGTCATCACAACTCCTCCCCTTGCCCTTCCAGCCCTCAGCCCGGGTACTGGGAGAGATGCTCCGTCCCGCACAGCGAGCTGGTGAAGCTCCAGACCAAGGGATTTCTCCCCCCGGCCTACATGGTCCCGGTTCGAGCCGGGCTTGCCATTTATAACGGCAGAAAGCAAGCGGAGAGTGCCCCCAATCCCTCCAAAGGAGAGCGAGTATGCCTTGTCCCTTATTTAATAAGGGGACTCGGGTTTCCAATCCACCCATTTCTCCGGGGGCTGCTGGAGTTCTACGGCCTCCAGCTACACAATCTCACGCCAGCCTCCGTACTGCATATCGCGGGCTTCGTAGCCCTCTCCGAGCTGTATTTGGGCGTCGAGGCTCATTTCGGGCTATGGAAAAGGTTATTCTGCCTTGTGCCCCGCTCTAAAGAGGGGTTAATGTATCAAGTGGGCGGAGCCGAAGTATGGCGCATCACCGGGACCGGATATCTGTCCGGAACCCCAAAGAAGGCGTCCGACGACTGGCCCTCGGAATGGTTCTATATAGAAGACGTCCCGCTGCCGGATCCTGTCCGGGTCGGCCTCCCTGAATTCGACGGTGCTCCCTTAAAGAAGCACCTAAGCTGGCGTCCGCGGAGCCCTCAGAGGGAAAGTGACAGGGACATCATTTACCTGATGGGCCGAATAAGACTGTTGGCCCATTTCGGACTAACCATGATCGGAGTTATGGCTGAATGCATCATGCGGGGGGTGCAGCCGCTTCAGTATAGAAGCCACCCTATGTGGGACTTCAGCGGGGAGGACGACGCCACTCGCTGCGGCCGTAAGGGGCCGGATTCGGCTGCCGCTCTACTAAAGATCTTGTCCACTTTGTACAAGGGAGAAGAGGAGGAATTTCTCTGTGTCAACCCACATGGTGGATTCTCTATGCACAATCCCCCAAGCTGGGTAAGTGGTCGCATTTACTTGCTCATCTATTTTGTATTCCCATTGTTAAATATTTAGTCTAACGACTTCAACGCAGGAACTGCGCCGGGCTGTTAACGAAATAAGCAGCCCTCCTCCACAACCCGAGGACCTAGGACAGTCCCTCGACCCGGCCTCTCAAGAGTATCCGGACATATCTGTGGAGCTAATTGATGGAGTGTTCCATCAATTGAGTATGGACAACGCCTTGGTAGCCATTACGGCTGATTACCCAGGGCTAATTTCATCCTCCCAGGTAACTAAGATCAAAGTCCCAGTACCCCGAATAGGTGTCTGCCCTCTCGTGTTTTCAGTTTCCTGATTACAACCGAACTTTGCAGGGGAGGTTTTTGAGGGGAAAGGCCGAACCTGCGGCGACAAGCCAACGAGGGGCCGCAGGGTCTCGTGGGCAGAAAAGAAGTGCAGTCCGGACCGAGGCATCAGCGCAAAGGTATGGTGCGCCCCCCATCCTAGGTGTTATACCTTCGAGGCACATTTGGCACTTGTGCTTTCTTTAGGACAAAGAGACCTCGCCGAACTATATCCAAAGAGGCTGCCAATCGCGCCTCCACCAGTCAGGCTCCAAAGCCTGGTCCGGAGGCGGAGGCGAACGCAAGGCGCGTGCCAGACGCTCCTCCAACGGAGGATGCGGACGGGTTGTCTGCCACCAACTCTGAGGTGGAGAGTGCCATGAACCACAGGCGCCGCCGGACAATTCTTCGCGATGCTTGTTTCTCCCAAGGGGCGTTAGATGCCTTCAATTCGGGAGATGCGTACCTCCGTGCCGCTCAAAATGGTCTAGCCAGAGCCACGGAGCAATATGTGAAAGACATACGGGTAAGAAAATTTTGGTAATTATATATAGACCAGTAGCCCCTGAGACTTGAAACAGTTAGAATAACTGATTTAAGGATCATTTGTTATGCAGGTTCTTACAGAGAAGAATTCCCTACTGTCCAAGGAGCTGGAAGAGTGCAAAGCCTAACTTGAGGCCGCACTGGCCGCGGCAGGGGAGCCCAAAGAGACCCCCTCTGGTAATATACGCTTTGAAAGATAAGTACTTCGCGAAGCACGGCATGGGTGCGAATCTGACAAATGAAATTGCAGATGGCACCAGATTGAATCCAGAAAGGCAACACCTCCTACGCCAGCTAAAGGCTGGTGAGAAGGTGCTGACGAAGGTGAGGCGGGAGAAGAACGATCTCCAGGATGCCAACACCAAGCTGGGCATCAAGCTGAAAGATGTTCATGCCCAGTTGTCAGACTCCGTAAAGGAGAATCAGCGGCTTCGGCGCGGCATATTTAGTAAGTGCTTGAACGAACCTTTAAAAGAAAGTTCGGCAGGGAAGTCGACTAACAGAGCAATGTCTGTAGGTGTGCTAACAGGTCGTCCTGCAGAGGAGATGTCCGGTTCTAAGGGTGACCTTCTTCCCGAGCTCTCGCAACTGCTCAATCGAGTTCGGCAGGCGATGCAAGGCATCGCCCAGGCCCTGTGGCCATCCATCTCCATGCCCTAAGGTCTTGGAGAGCTTGCGGAGAAGCTAAAGGGAGCACGGCGGCGCTTCCGATTGTGGAAGATATCGGCCTGCCGTCAAGGCGCTAGGGAGGCCTGGGCCATGGTGAAGACGCGGTACTCAAAGGCTGACCCCAACCACATGGCCGAGGTCGGTCCTATAGGGCCCGATGGGAAGGAGATCCCTGTAAGCTTAGTATACGGCCAAGTAGAGTTGGCCGCAAAGTATTCCCAGCAGGACTGTAAATTAGACAGCCTGTTAGATGGTATTGAAGAGGAATACAATCAGTCAAAATGACTATGTACTTTAATTGACATTTATAATGCCTTCTAGCCGGATTGTAGATCATTTGTCATGGCCGACCTTTTCACTTCAGCCTCGGGACCTGACGGTCCGGAGTGTGTCTGAATTCCCATGCGGTTATATAAGAACCGGGGAATGCCTGGAGACCAGGCGTAGGGGTCATTAGTGCGTGAACAGACAAGTGCCCGACTAGTTATGTTATATTACATGGTTAGTAAGAAACATATTCCAGGGAGAATAGTTCCGTTAGGGGTTCCTTTCCCTGGGAGGCATGCCCTAAAGTGCATGTCCATGCTGTGAAAAGAAACGCAGGAAAAACATCTGGGGGCATGCAGATAAATAAGAAAAAGATCATCTTTAGTTCACTGACTGAATATTCCCTTAAGAACACTAGCTTTCGGCTTCACCCAGTCTGAGGTACACGTCCGGCTGACCCAGCAGTAACAATCGCAGAGGTGCTCCCTATACCACCTAGCCGAATAATCGGGAACGTAGGGTAAGCACAGGAGCCAGGCAACCCAGCTTAAGTCATATCGATGCATATAATGGTGAATAAAAGGTACATGCGGAAGTTTGACACATGTGTTGGGCATGAAGCCTGTATAAATAAGCTTCTGTTCAAAGAAGCCCCCAGGTTTATGAGCCTTTAAAGGTTATAAGAGAGGGAAAGAGAGAGAAGGAGAGAAATGTAAGACAGAAAGTATATAAAAAATGGACAGAGTAAGGAGACGAACATAGGATCTTGCGCTAGGCATAGAATCTTCGGAGACGGGCTGCGTTCCATGGGTTCGGCTCGAGTCGGTTATCCGATGCGTTTCGCAGGCGGTACGCTCCACCAGTCAGGACTTGGTCAATTATGAAGGGACCTTCCCACTTGGGCTTGAGTTTGTCCTTTTTCTTGTCCGGCAGGTGTAGAACTAATTCGCCAACGTTGTAGTTTTTGGCCCGTACTTCTCTGCTTTGGTATCTTCGAGCCTACTGTTGATAGAATGCGAAACGGGCTTTTGCCACGTCATGCTCCTCCTCTAATGCATCCAAACTGTCCTGCCGATCGAGCTCGGCTTCTCTTTCCTCGTACATGCGCTCTCGAGGTGAGTCATGAATTATGTCGCAAGGCAAAACTGCCTCTGCGATGTACACCATAAAAATGGTGTGTATCAGGTGGTGCGATTCGGCGTGGTCCGCAGCCCCCAGAGTACGGAGTCGAGCTCCTCTACCCAGTGCGTGTTAGATTCCTTGAGGGACCGCACTAATCTGGGTTTAATGCCACTCATGATAAGACCATTTGCGCGTTCGACCTGTCCGTTAGTTTGTGGGTGATAGATGGAAGCATAATCGAGCTTGATGCCCATGTTTTTGCACTAGAGTTTTACCTCATCGGCCGTAAAGTTCGTGCCGTTATCGATGATGATGTTGTGGGGGACGCCGTAACGGTGTACAACCCCGGATATAAAGTCTATCACAGGTCCGGATTCGGCCGTCTTAACAGGCTTGGCTTCTATCCATTTGGTGAACTTATCCACCATGACCAGTAAGTATTTGTGCTTGTGGGTTCCGCCTTTAAGGGGTCCAACCATGTCAAGCCCCCAGACCGCGAAGGGCCAAGTGATGGGGATAGTTTGGAGGGCAGTGGGTGGCATATGGTTTTGGTTTGCAAAGAGCTGGCAACCGGTGCATTTTTGGACTAAGTCCTGGGCGTCTGCCCGGGCCGTCGGCCAATAAAAGCCTGTACGGAAGGCCTTGCTTACAAGGGACCGAGCTGTAGCATGATGACCATCGAGTATGGCATGAATTTCAGCCAGGAGGTTCCGCCCTTTCTCTTCGGAGATGCACCTTTGAAGGACTCCGGTAGTGCTTTTCTTATAAAGCTCTCCTTCATGGACTTTGTAGGCTTTGGATCACCGCACTATGCAGCGTGCCTCATTTTGGTCCTCGGGGAGTTCCTCCCTAGTAAGGTAGGCGAGGAATAGTTCTGTCCATAGGGCGATGACAGCCATTATTACGTGGGCTGAGGGTGTTATTTCATTGGCAGAGCCGCCGATTGTGTCAGCATCTTCGGTGTCGGGCAGTGCAGTTGGGTCCGGGCTGTTGTTGTGCGGCTCCCCTTCCCATACTACGGATGGCTTGAACAACCTTTCCAAGAAGATGTTGGGGGGGGGACTACATCGCATTTTGCGTCGATGCGTGTCAGGACATCTGCCGCCTGATTATTTTCCCAGGCTATGTGGTGCAATTCAAGCCCTTCGAACCGAGCTGACATTTTTAGGACGGCGTTGCGGTAAGATGCCATCTTTGGATCTTTAGCGTCGAAGTCTCCATTTATTTGGGATATTGTGAGGTTCGAGTCCCCGCGCACCTCTAGGCGTTGAATGCCCATGGATACTGCCATCCGGAGACCATGTAAAAGGGCCTCATATTCGGCTGCATTGTTGGAGTCTATGTACATAATCTGGAGTACGTATTGAACTATTTCTCCTGTGGGGGACGTCAAAATGACACCATCCCCCAGCCCGGACAACATCTTGGAGCCATCGAAATGCATGATCCAATTTGAATATGTGCCGTACTCTTTAGGGAGTTCGGCCTCCGTCCATTCTGCGACGAAGTCGGCCAAGACTTGCGACTTGATGGCTCACCGTGGATTATAAGTTATGTCGAACAGGAGGAGCTCAATGGCCCATTTCGCAATCCGGCCCGTTGCGTCACGGTTGTTTATAATATCGTTAAGTGGTACTTCCGATGCTACTGTTATTGAACACTCTTGAAAGTAGTGTCGTAGCTTCCGGGATGCCATGAATATCGCGTACGCGATCTTTTGATAATGCGGTACCATGATATGCAGGGAGTGAGGACAGTGGACACATAATAGACTGGCCTTTGAAGGGGGAATTTGTTGGAAATATGCCCTAGAGGCAATAATAAAAGCATTATTATTATATTTCCTTGTTCATGATAATTGTCTTTATTCATGCTATAATTGTGTTATCCAGAAATCGTAATACATGTGTGAATAATAGACACCAACATGTCCCTAGTAAGCCTCTAGTTGACTAGCTCGTTGATCAACAGATAGTCATGGTTTCCTGACTATGGACATTGGATGTCATTGATAACGAGATCACATCATTAGGAGAATGATGTGATGGACAAGACCCAATCCTAAACATAGCATAAGATCGTATAGTTCGTTTGCTAGAGTTTTTCCAATGTCAAGTATCCTTTCCTTAGACCATGAGATCGTGTAACTCCCGGATACCGTAGGAGTGCTTTGGGTGTACCAAACGTCACAACGTAACTGGGTGACTATAAAGGTATACTACGGGTATCTCCGAAAGTGTCTGTTGGGTTGACACGGATCAAGACTGGGATTTGTCACTCCGTATGACGGAGAGGTATCACTGGGCCCACTCGGTAATGCATCATCATTATGAGCTCAAAGTGACCAAGTGTCTGGTCACGGGATCATGCATTACGGTACGAGTAAAGTGACTTGCCGGTAACGAGATTGAACAAGGTATTGGGATACCGACGATCGAATCTCGGGCAAGTAACATACCGATTGACAAAGGGAATTGTATACGGGGTTGCTTGAATCCTCGACATCGTGGTTCATCCGATGAGATCATCGAGGAGCATGTGGGAGCCAACATGGGTATCCAGATCCCGCTGTTGGTTATTGACCGGAGAGCAATCTCGGTCATGTCTACATGTCTCCCGAACCCGTAGGGTCTACACACTTAAGGTTCGGTGACGCTAGGGTTGTAGGGATATGTATATGCAGTAACCCGAATGTTGTTCGGAGTCCCGGATGAGATCTCGGACGTCACGAGGAGTTCCGAAATGGTCCGGAGGTAAAGAATTATATATAGGAAGTGCTATTTCGGCCATCGGGACAAGTTTCGGGGTCACCGGTATTGTACCGGGACCACCGGAAGGGTCCCGGGGGTCCACCGGGTGGGGCCACCTATCCCGGAGGGCCCCATGGGCTGAAGTGGGAAGGGATCCAGCCCAAAGTGGGCTGGGGCGCCACTTCCCCTAGGGCCCATGCGCCTAGGGTGGGGGAAACCCTAAAGGGGGGGCGCCCCTTGCTTGGGGGGCAAGCCCCCCACCCCTTGGCCGCCACCCCCCTAGGAGATTGCATCTCCTAGGGCCGGCGCCCCCCCTAGGCCCCCCTATATATAGTGGGGGGATGGAGGACCTCTTACCTTTGCCTTTGGTGCCTCCCTCTCCCTCTCCAACACCTCCTCCTCCTCCATAGAGCTTGGCGAAGCCCTGCCGGAGTACTGCAGCTCCATCACCACCACGCCGTCGTGCTGCTGCTGGAGCCATCTTCCTCAACCTCTCCTTCCCCTTGCTGGATCAAGAAGAAGGAGACGTCACGCTGACCGTACGTGTGTTGAACGCGGAGGTGCCGTCCGTTCGGCGCTAGGATCTCCGGTGATTTGGATCACGTCGAGTACGACTCCCTCATCCCCGTTCTTTGAACGCTTCCGCTCGCGATCTACAAAGGTATGTAGATGCATCCGATCACTCGTTGCTAGATGAACTCATAGATGGATCTTGGTGAAACCGTAGGAAATTTTTTGTTTTCTGCAACGTTCCCCAACAGTGGCATCATGAGCTAGGTCTATGCGTAGTTCTCTTTGCACGAGTAGAACACAATTTGTTGTGGGCGTAGATGTTGTCAACTTTCTTGCCGCTACTAGTCTTATCTTGCTTCAGCGGTATTGTGGGATGAAGCGGCCCGGACCAACCTTACACGTACGCTTACGTGAGACCGGTTCCACCGACTAACATGCACTAGTTGCATAAGGTGGCTGGCGGGTGTCTGTCTCTCCCACTTTAGTTGGAGCGGATTCGATGAAAAGGGTCCTTATGAAGGGTAAATAGAAGTTGACAAATCACGTTGTGGCTTTCACGTAGGTAAGAAAACGTTCTTGCTAGAACCCTATTGCAGCCACGTAAAACTTGCAACAACAATTAGAGGACGTCTAACTTGTTTTTGCAGCAAGTGTTCTATGATGTGATATGGCCAAAGTTGTGATGAATGATGAATGATATATATGTGATGTATGAGATCATGTTCTTGTAATAGGAATCACGACTTGCATGTCGATGAGTATGACAACCGGCAGGAGCCATAGGAGTTGTCTTTATTTTTGTATGACCTGCGTGTCATTGAGAAACGCCATGTAAATTACTTTACTTTATTGCTAAACGTGTTAGCCATAGTAGTAGAAGTAATAGTTGGCGAGCAACTTCATGGAGACACGATGATGGAGATCATGGTGTCATGCCGGTGACAAGATGATCATGGAGCCCCAAGATGGAGATCAAAGGAGCTATGTGATATTGGCCATATCATGTCACTATTATTATTTGATTGCATGTGATGTTTATCATGTTTTGTACATCTTGTTTACTTAGAACGACGGTAGTAAATAAGATGATCCCTCATAATAATTTCAAGAAAGTGTTCCCCCTAACTGTGCACCGTTGCGACAGTTCGTTGTTTCGAAGCACCACATGATGATCGGGTGTGATAGATTCCAACGTTCACATACAACGGGTGTAAGACAGATTTACACATGCAAACACTTAGGTTGACTTGACGAGCCTAGCATGTACAGACATGGCCTCGGAACACAGAAGACCGAAAGGTCGAGCATGAGTCGTATAGAAGATACGATCAACATGAAGATGTTCACCGACGTTGACTAGTTCGTCTCACGTGATGATCGGACACGGCCTAGTTAACTCGGATCATGTTATACTTAGATGACTGGAGGGATGTCTATCTGAGTGGGAGTTCATTGAATAATTTGATTAGATGAACTTAATTATCATGAACTTAGTCTAAAATCTTTACAATATGTCTTGTAGATCAAATGGCCAACGTTGTCCTCAACTTCAACGCGTTCCTAGAGAAAACCAAGCTGAAAGACGATGGCAGCAACTATACGGACTGGGTCCGGAACCTGAGGATCATCCTCATAGCTGCCAAGAAAGATTATGTCCTACAAGCACCGCTAGGTGACGCACCCGTCCCACAGAACCAAGACGTTATGAACGCTTGGCAGACACGTGCTGATGATTACTCCCTCGTTCAGTGCGGCATGCTTTACAGCTTAGAACCGGGGCTCCAAAAACGTTTTGAGAGACACGGAGCATATGAGATGTTCGAAGAGCTGAAAATGGTTTTCCAAGCTCATGCCCGGGTCGAGAGATATGAAGTCTCCGACAAGTTTTTCAGCTGTAAGATGGAGGAAAATAGTTCTGTCAGTGAGCACATACTCACAATGTCTGGGTTACATAACCGCTTGACTCAGCTGGGAGTTAATCTCCCGGATGACGCAGTCATTGACAGAATCCTTCAGTCGCTTCCACCAAGCTACAAGAGCTTTGTGATGAACTTCAATATGCAGGGGATGGAAAAGACCATTCCTGAATTATTTGCAATGCTGAAATCAGCAGAGGTAGAAGTCAAAAAGGAACATCAAGTGTTGATGGTGAATAAAACCACTAAGTTCAAGAAAGGCAAGGGTAAGAAGAACTTCAAGAAGGACGGCAAGGGAGTTGCCGCGCCCGGTAAGCAAGCTACCGGGAAGAAGCCAAAGAATGGACCCAAGCCCGAGACTGAGTGCTTTTATTGCAAGGGAAGTGGTCACTGGAAGCGGAACTGCCCCAAATACTTAGCGGACAAGAAGGCCGGCAAAACAAAAGGTATATGTGATATACATGTAATTGATGTGTACCTTACCAGTACTCGTAGTAGCTCCTGGGTATTTGATACCGGTGCAGTTGCTCACATTTGTAACTCAAAGCAGGAGCTGCGGAATAAGCGGAGACTGGCGAAGGACGAGGTGACGATGCGCGTCGGGAATGGTTCCAAGGTCGATGTGATCGCCGTCGGCACGCTACCTCTACATTTACCTACGGGATTAGTTTTAAACCTCAATAATTGTTATTTAGTGCCAGCTTTGAGCATGAACATTGTATCGGGATCTCGTTTAATTCGAGATGGCTACTCATTTAAATCCGAGAATAATGGTTGTTCTATTTATATGAGAGATATGTTTTATGGTCATGCTCCGATGGTGAATGGTTTATTCTTAATGAATCTCGAGCGTAATGCTACACATGTTCATAGTGTGAATACCAAAAGATGTAAGGTTGATAATGATAGTCCCACATACTTGTGGCACTGCCGCCTTGGTCACATAGGTGTCAAACGCATGAAGAAGCTCCATGCAGATGGACTTTTAGAGTCTCTTGATTATGAATCATTTGACACGTGCGAACCATGCCTCATGGGTAAAATGACCAAGACTCCGTTCTCAGGAACAATGGAGCGAGCAACCAACTTATTGGAAATCATACATACTGATGTGTGCGGTCCAATGAGCGTTGAGGCTCGCGGTGGCTATCGTTATGTTCTCACCCTCACTGATGACTTGAGTAGATATGGGTATGTCTACTTAATGAAACACAAGTCTGAAACCTTTGAAAAGTTCAAGGAATTTCAGAGTGAGGTTGAGAATCAACGTGACAGAAAAATCAAGTTTTTGCGATCAGATCGTGGAGGAGAATACTTGAGTCACGAATTTGGCACACACTTAAGAAAATGTGGAATAGTTTCACAACTCACGCCGCCTGGAACACCTCAGCGTAATGGTGTGTCCGAACGTCGTAATCGCACTCTATTAGATATGGTGCGATCTATGATGTCTCTTACCGATTTACCGCTATCTTTTTGGGGCTATGCTTTAGAGACTGCCGCATTCACTTTAAATAGGGCTCCGTCGAAATCCGTTGAGACGACACCGTATGAATTATGGTTTGGGAAGAAACCTAAGCTGTCGTTTCTAAAAGTTTGGGGATGCGATGCTTATGTCAAGAAACTTCAACCTGAAAAGCTCGAACCCAAGTCGGAAAAATGCGTCTTCATAGGATACCCTAAAGAAACTATTGGGTATACCTTCTACCTCAGATCCGAAGGCAAGATCTTTGTTGCCAAGAATGGATCCTTTCTAGAGAAAGAGTTTCTCTCGAAAGAAGTAAGTGGGAGGAAAGTAGAACTTGATGAAGTATTACCTCTTGAACCGGAAAATGGCGCAACTCAAGAAAATGTTCCTGAGGTGCCTGCACCGACTAGAGAGGAAGTTAATGATGATGATCATGAAACTTCAGATCAAGTTGCTACTGAACTTCGTAGGTCCACAAGGACACGTTCCGCACCAGAGTGGTACGGCAACCCTGTCTTGGAAATCATGTTGTTAGACAACGGTGAACCTTCGAACTATGAAGAAGCGATGGCGGGCCCGGATTCCGACAAATGGCTAGAAGCCATGAAATCCGAGATAGGATCCATGTATGAAAACGAAGTATGGACTTTGACTGACTTGCCCGTTGAGCGGCGAGCCATAGAAAATAAATGGATCTTTAAGAAGAAGACAGACGCGGATGGTAATGTGACCATCTATAAAGCTCGGCTTGTCGCTAAGGGTTATCGACAAGTTCAAGGGGTTGACTACGATGAGACTTTCTCACCGGTAGCGAAGCTAAAGTCCGTCCGAATCATGTTAGCAATTGCCGCATTCTATGATTATGAGATATGGCAAATGGACGTCAAAACGGCATTCCTTAATGGTTTCCTTAAGGAAGAATTGTATATGATGCAGCCGGAAGGTTTTGTCGATCCTAAGAATGCTGACAAGGTGTGCAAGCTCCAACGCTCGATTTATGGGCTGGTGCAAGCATCTCGGAGTTGGAACATTCGCTTTGATGAGATGATCAAAGCGTTTGGGTTTACGCAGACTTATGGAGAAGCCTGCGTTTACAAGAAAGTGAGTGGGAGCTCTGTAGCATTTCTCATATTATATGTAGATGACATACTTTTGATGGGAAATGATATAGAACTCTTGGACAGCATTAAGGCCTACTTGAATAAGAGTTTTTCAATGAAGGACCTTGGAGAAGCTGCATATATATTAGGCATCAAGATCTATAGAGATAGATCAAGACGCCTCATAGGTCTTTCACAAAGCACATACCTTGATAAGATATTGAAGAAATTCAATATGGATCAGTCTAAGAAGGGGTTCTTGCCTGTGTTACTAGGTGTGAAATTGAGCTCAGCTCAATGTCCGACCACGGCAGAAGATATAGAAGAGATGAGTGTCATCCCCTATGCCTCAGCCATAGGTTCTATTATGTATGCCATGCTGTGTACCAGACCTGATGTAAACCTTGCCGTAAGTTTGGTAGGAAGGTACCAAAGTAATCCCGGCAAGGAACACTGGACAGCGGTCAAGAATATCCTGAAGTACCTGAAAAGGACTAAGGAAATGTTTCTCGTTTATGGAGGTGACGAAGAGCTCATCGTAAAGGGTTACGTCGACGCTAGCTTCGACACAGATCTGGATGACTCCAAGTCACAAACCGGATACGTGTATATTTTGAATGGTGGGGCAGTAAGCTGGTGCAGTTGCAAGCAGAGCGTCGTGGCGGGATCTACATGTGAAGCGGAGTACATGGCAGCCTCGGAGGCAGCGCATGAAGCAATTTGGGTGAAGGAGTTCATCACCGACCTAGGAGTCATACCCAATGCGTCGGGGCCAATCAAACTCTTCTGTGACAACACTGGAGCTATTGCACTTGCCAAGGAGCCCAGGTTTCACAAGAAGACCAGGCACATCAAGCGTCGCTTCAACTCCATTCGTGAAAATGTTCAAGATGGAGACATAGATATTTGTAAAGTACATACGGACCTGAATGTAGCAGATCCGTTGACTAAACCTCTCCCTAGAGCAAAACATGATCAACACCAGAATTCCATGGGTGTTCGATTCATCACAATGTAACTAGATTATTGACTCTAGTGCAAGTGGGAGACTGTTGGAAATATGCCCTAGAGGCAATAATAAAAGCATTATTATTATATTTCCTTGTTCATGATAATTGTCTTTATTCATGCTATAATTGTGTTATCCGGAAATCGTAATACATGTGTGAATAATAGACACCAACATGTCCCTAGTAAGCCTCTAGTTGACTAGCTCGTTGATCAACAGATAGTCATGGTTTCCTGACTATGGACATTGGATGTCATTGATAACGAGATCACATCATTAGGAGAATGATGTGATGGACAAGACCCAATCCTAAACATAGCATAAGATCGTATAGTTCGTTTGCTAGAGTTTTTCCAATGTCAAGTATCCTTTCCTTAGACCATGAGATCGTGTAACTCCCGGATACCGTAGGAGTGCTTTGGGTGTACCAAACGTCACAACGTAACTGGGTGACTATAAAGGTATACTACGGGTATCTCCGAAAGTGTCTGTTGGGTTGACACGGATCAAGACTGGGATTTGTCACTCCGTATGACGGAGAGGTATCACTGGGCCCACTCGGTAATGCATCATCATTATGAGCTCAAAGTGACCAAGTGTCTGGTCACGGGATCATGCATTACGGTACGAGTAAAGTGACTTGCCGGTAACGAGATTGAACAAGGTATTGGGATACCGACGATCGAATCTCGGGCAAGTAACATACCGATTGACAAAGGGAATTGTATACGGGGTTGCTTGAATCCTCGACATCGTGGTTCATCCGATGAGATCATCGAGGAGCATGTGGGAGCCAACATGGGTATCCAGATCCCGCTGTTGGTTATTGACCGGAGAGCAATCTCGGTCATGTCTACATGTCTCCCGAACCCGTAGGGTCTACACACTTAAGGTTCGGTGACGCTAGGGTTGTAAGGATATGTATATGCAGTAACCCGAATGTTGTTCGGAGTCCCGGATGAGATCCCGGACGTCACGAGGAGTTCCGGAATGGTCCGGAGGTAAAGAATTATATATAGGAAGTGCTATTTCGGCCATCGGGACAAGTTTCGGGGTCACCGGTATTGTACCGGGACCACCGGAAGGGTCCCGGGGGTCCACCGGGTGGGGCCACCTATCCCGGAGGGCCCCATGGGCTGAAGTGGGAAGGGATCCAGCCCAAAGTGGGCTGGGGAGCCACTTCCCCTAGGGCCCATGCGCCTAGGGTGGGGGAAACCCTAAAGGGGGGGCGCCCCCTTGCTTGGGGGGCAAGCCCCCCGCCCCTTGGCCGCCCCCCCCTAGGAGATTGCATCTCCTAGGGCCGGCGCCCCCCTAGGCCCCCCTATATATAGTGGGGGGATGGAGGACCTCTTACCTTTGCCTTTGGTGCCTCCCTCTCCCTCTCCAACACCTCCTCCTCTTCCATAAAGCTTGGCGAAGCCCTGCCGAAGTACTGCAGCTCCATCACCACCACGCCGTCGTGCTGCTGCTGGAGCCATCTTCCTCAACCTCTCCTTTCCCCTTGCTGGATCAATAAGAAGGAGACGTCATGCTGACCGTACGTGTGTTGAACGCAAAGGTGCCGTCCGTTCGGCGCTAGGATCTCCAGTGATTTGGATCACGTCGAGTACGACTCCCTCATCCCCGTTCTTTGAACGCTTCCGCTCGCGATCTACAAAGGTATGTAGATGGATCCGATCACTTGTTGTTAGATGAACTCATAGATGGATCTTGGTGAAACCGTAGGAAATTTTTTGTTTTCTGCAACGTTCCCCAACAGAATTTGTGTCCGTCCGTTTCTTGTTCGACAACGAGTACTGCGCTTACAACCTGATGTGTTGCTGCGATGTACAATAGCATTGGTTCGCCAGGGTTTGGCGCGGCCAAGACTGAGTTTGTTGCCAAGGCGGCTTTTATTTTGTCGAGTCCGGCCGTGGCTGCATCCGTCCATTCGAAGTGTTCGGTGCACCGAAGGAGGCGGTAAAGGGGTAGGGCCTTTTCTCCTAAGTGGGAGATAAAGCGTCTTAAAGCCGCCACGCATCCGGTTAACTTTTGTATTTGTTTGAGGTCCTTTGGGATATCCAGTTGCGACAGAGCTCGGATCTTGGCTAGGTTTGCTTCAATTCCTCTACCGGATACAATGAAGCCCAAGAGCTTTCCGGCTGGAACGCCGAATACGCATTTTTCTAGGTTGAGCTTGATATCGTATGTTCGGAGGTTATCGAATGTGAGCCTCAAGTCGTCTACTAGAGATTCGACATGTCTTGTTTTGACGACCACATCATCTACATATGCCTCCACTATTTTGCCGATCTGGTTTGCCAGACATGTCTGAATCATGCGCTGATATGTTGCGCCGGCGTTTTTAAGCCCTTAGGGCATTGTGTTGAAGCAGAAAGGGTCGTATGGTGTGATGAATGCCGTTGCGGCTTGGTTTGATTCTGCCATCTTAATTTGATGGTAGCTGGAATATGCATCGAGGAAACACAACGAATCGTGGCCTGTGGTAGCGTCGATGATTTGATCGATGCGGGGGAGGGGGAAGGGATCCTTTGGGCAAGCCTTGTTAAGGTCTTTAAAGTCAATGCACATGCGCCATGATTTGTCCTTCTTTGGTACCATCACCAAGTTTGCTAGCCAGTCCGGATGTTTTATATCTCTGATGAATCTGGCCTCCAATAGCTTTGCTAGCTCCTCTCCCATGGCCTGTCTCTTAGGTTCGGAAAAACGCCGATGAGCCTGTTTGATAGGTTTGAATCCTATTAGGATATTTAAGCTGTGCTCGGCCAGCCTGCGTGGGATTCCTGGCATGTCTGAAGGGTGCCAGGCGAAAATGTCCCAGTTCTCTCGTAGGAACTCTCGCAGTGCGGCGTCTACGTCAGGGTTTAATTGTGCCCCAATGGAAGCTGTTTTATTGGGGTCCGTTGGATGGACTTGGAATTTGACTATTTCGTCCGCTGGTTTAAAGGAGGTGGACTTGGGTCTTTTGTCGAGTACCACGTCGTCCCTATTCACCATAGAGCACAGCGCAGTCAGTTCCTCAGCCGCTAGGGCTTCGGATAGTGCCTCAAGGGCCAGTGCAGCTGTCTTGTTTTCGGCGCGGAGTGTTATGTCTGGATCACTAGCGAGAGTGATGATCCCGTTGGGCCCGGGCATCTTGAGCTTCACGTACCCGTAATGGGGTATTGCTTGGAAGATTGTAAACGCTTCCCGCCCTAGCAGAGCGTGATAACCGCTGCTGAACAGGGCCACATGGAACGTGACCTCTTCGGACCTGTAATTATCCGGCATGCCGAACACCACATCTAGTGTGATTTTTCCTGTACAGCGCGCTTCCCGACTGGGGATTATTCCTCTAAAGGTAGTGCTGCTTCGCTCGATGCGGTTCCAGTCTATTTCCATTTTTTGAAGAGTTTCCTCATAAATGAGGTTCAATCCGCTGCCGCCGTCCATGAGTACCTTGGTAAGACGAAAGCCGTCCACTATTAGACTGAGGACCAATGCGGCTGGTGCTTGGGCTGTTCGGAATTTAGGTTCGTCACTAGCGTTAAAGGTAATAGCCGTGTCACTCCATGGGTTTATTGTTGCTACTTGGTAGACTTCGGCAAGGCTGCGGAGTGTCCTTTTTCACATATTATTTGATGCGAAGGTCTCGAAGACTGTTAATACCGTATTGGTGTCTCTGGGGTGGATTTGTGTGGCGTCCAGAATTAGGAGATTTACGCCAACTTGGGCCACCTGCCGGAGTATCCAACATGCTCTAAGGCTGTGAGTTGGTGTGGCGTCCTCTGTACTGTGAATTTTACAGGGTCCATTAAGCCATCCTTACAATACGGTTCCATGCCCTGTAGAGGGTTTTTGCTTTTTGGTTTTTGACCCAGGTGTTTGGCGATGATGCACCCTTTTATTTCGGACTGGGTTTGCATTCAGGGCCGGATTGTCCCAAAATTTTATTTCGGTTTTCCGGGCGCTTTCCATCGCACAGTAATTTCGTACTATGGACGCCAAGTCAGCGAATCGTGTAATATCACGGCGACCTATGGCGTTGAGGATTCCCTTGTCCGTGCAATTATTGCAGAAGAATGAAATCGCGTCTTCCTCGCGGCAGTCCTTTATCCTGTTCATAACCAGGAGGAATCTAGCCCAGTAATGATGTACTGTTTCTTCGGGCTCTTGCCTAATTTGGGATAGATCGCTAATGTTCGGGTGGGTGGGTGAAATTAAATCCAAAGCCTCACCCCATCTGAGGCTCAGAGGCCGAGGAATTTCCGAATTCGCAAATTTGGATTTCTGGATGTTGTCCAATGAATCCAGTCCGTCGCCTGACTCTAAGTTCAGGTCTTGAGTGATATCCTCCCCTCCGCGGGTATCCGGCTTGAAGGGATCGGGAATCCGGACGTAACGAGTCCTTAAGATAGATGAAGGATCGCCGCACTGTCCCTCTACCACGACAACATGATGGGTGACTTGGGGAGAGTTAATCTCTCTCAGATCGGGTTCAGGCCCAATCTGGTCGTAATCCGTAGCGACTCCCAGGGCAGCGAAGCGATCCAAGAGCTCGTTTATGGAGGAGAGCTCAATTGGATCTAACTGCTTGGCGAGTTCCGAGCTGACATGAAGATTGTTCTCGATGGCCCGAGAGGTCATCGTCGGCGCAGAAGCCGAACGGGCGGTCATAAGAAAACCACCTAGCCGGAGGGTTTGGCCGACAGCCAAAGCTCCCTTAGCAACGGTGCCGTCTTTAAAGATGGGGCGAGGCATCCTTCCTGATGGCGACGACACAGGTGAACTCTCAATGAAAGCACCAATGTCGGTGTCAAATCCGGCGGATCTCGGGTAGGGGGTCCCGAACTGTGTGTCTAGGCCGGATGGTAACATGAGGCAAGGGACACGAAGTTTTACCCGGGTTAGGGCCTTCTCGATGGAGGTAAAACCCTACGTCCTGCTTGATTAATATTGATGATATGGGTAGTACAAGAGTAGATCTACCACGAGATCGGAGAGGCTAAACCCTAAAAGCTAGCCTATGGTATGAGTGTAGTTGTCTGTGTTGTCCTACGGACTAAAATCCTCCGGTTTATATAGACATCGGAGAGGGTTAGGGTTACACAAAGTCGGTTACAATGGTAGGAGATCTGAATATCCGTATCGCCAAGCTTGCCTTCCACGCCAAGGAAAGTCCCTTTCGGACACGGGACGAAGTCTTCAATCTTGTATCTTCATAGTCCAGGAGTCCGGCTGAAGGTATAGTTCGACTATCCGAACACCCCCTAATCCAAGACTCCCTCAGAAGGCGACCTTGTTCTTCAGCGCGTTCAGTCGGCCAAGAATTCCAACAAGTTGACGCCAAAGTGGGAAGGTCCTTATCGGGTAATACGAGTCACCAGGCCTGGCATAGTCCGTCTGGAGACCAAAGATGCTATTCCAGTGAGTAACTCCTGGAACATTGAACATCTTCGCAAGTATTACCCATAAGGCGCGGTTGCCGCCCCCTGGCAACCCACCTTTTGTACAAGCCTTGCCGGCAAGGCATGTAACCTCAGTACAAAGCCAGGCGCAGACCCTAAGTATAAATAAATGAATCGCTGGTGCCCTAAGTTTTAGCATGCATGCTAGGTGAAGTATCTCCCTTGGTTAGGGTTGATAGTGCATAGCGGCGACTAACCCCTATCCTAGAGGTCGAGTGTGCGTCTTTCTGTCTTCTTTGGTTCACAGGGCACATGGACACTTCTGCTGAGCCATTTGGGAGAGAGAAAATGAATCAGCGCTCTGGCCCCGGTAGGCCAAGACTGCTGGGGGCTGAAGACACAAGGATCTAACCATGGCAAGCCAAAGTTGCCGGGGGCTGTGGATTCAGATAAGTCCTTCATCCCCCTGTTGTGCATTTCCGTATAGAACTAGGACAAATGAAACCTTGTTTTGCTCCAAGACCACCGTGCTCCCCTTTTTTTTGTACCCAAGTCCCTGGGACAGAACCGGGTCGTAGACGCGGTGGCAAGGAAATAAACGAAGGGCCTAACTCTACTTCGCCCCTGCCTCCGCCAAAAACGTGAGAATGGTTGACTGAAGTCAGGGAATGACAAGGCTTGTTGCTGGGCGACAATGTTTATCTTAAAAATAACAAGGATTCGTTCCTTGGCATGGGCCTCGCTCACGCATAGAGAACCCAACAAGCATCCTTTTTCATTAAAAACATACCATATAGGTACAGTTCATGCGGAATTAAAAACATGGGCAAGGGGATTACAAATTCTAAATCTGACAAGTGCCCGCAGGCTTACAAACTAAAAAGAGATAAGATGCCCGTAATCCCTTTCTTGTCCCTCTCCTCGAAAGGTGGAACAAGATGGCAGGAGGGCAAAAAGAGCGCCTAGGCAAGGTGCAAGGAGCAGAAGGAACCAAGGGAACGTCCCGATGCCGGGAGGGGAGCTGGAAGATGAGGTAGCGGGCTGGCAATACGCGGCGAAGGCATCGGTGCCCGCGTACTCTGACTTGACGGCCGCCACCCGCCTTCTTCGCCTTATCCGGCCCTCCTATGCGAGCCGCCCAAGGAGATTGCAGGGAGCGCCCCAATGGAGAGCTTAACGAGGAAGGCCCTCGGCAGGCCACACGATGTAGGGCGGGGAGACGCGGTCAGTCGGAGACGAGGTCGACGTGACCCCGCTAGACGCACTCGTCGTCGTTGTCGCTGTCCTCCTCATCACTCCCTCTTCAAGAGGAGTCTTCATCGTCGGAGGAGCTCTCCACCCAACACTTCAGGCGAGTTCCAAGATCTCCAAAGACCTTGACGGAGAGCAGGCTGCCTTCCATTAACTTGAAGTAGAGGACAAGCCTCGCCGTCGGGCTGTGGATGCGAGTGCACGTCTTCCATCCGCGGCGAAGGTACGTGATGTGAGGAGCGGGGAAGTCAACGTCGAGCCGTGTACCGCCGTTCCTGCAGCCCCTCATGTGCAACCTGAGGGTCTGGGTGGATTGAGCTCCATCTCCCGAGCAAATGGGGTACGGAGACAGAGGTGGCGACGCGGTGGCTGGCGCAGCCTGATGAAGAACTCGTGAGGCTGGTCCCCGACATGGCCCTGCATCGGGGGAGGCATCGCTGGCGGAGGCGAGGCTGATGTGCCGCCTTGTCCCCCTCTCCCTCGAGCACCACGGCGACCTCGGCCTCGCCCCTCCCCTTCCTCTCATGGCTGGCTCCGCCGCCACGAGCTCTTGGGAAGGAGGGACGCGCTGACGAGCAGCAGCCCTCGCCGCCACCGTCGAAGGGCCGGCGCCTCCTCTCGCCATGGCTGATGGAAGAAAGGAGCCGAAGTGAATGGAGGATGGATGCTGGGAGAATGTGGGATGACATCCCCTCCCCCTCCTTATAAAGGGGCGAGGTCGAGGCTCGGCCACCACACTCAACCAATCCATCCACGAGAGGCGCAGGGAATCAAGACCGACCCGCTGCCCAATCAGCGACAACCTGATTTCCTGCCTCCACCACCTGCCACCTGCATGGGGGACACGTGGCGAGCGAGCAGAATTGAGGGGACGGGTGAGGCGACCGTTCCCCACCCCGTGATCGTGGGGTACTGACGCCTTGAAGACCACGACCCGAGTCCACCCAAGTAAATGAGCTGCGCCCCTGCGCCTCCCTCTTTTTACGGGGAAGGCACGAGCCGCCTCTTTACCATGATGTGACGCATGCGTGCGGAAACCGCCCCACGCATGAACCCCACGTCATGCACGACCCTCCATGTCACGCGTTCAACGCATGTCGTGGGGAAGCGCAGCGGACGAGAAGTTACTGTGGTAAAATCCGCCCCACCTGCCCGCGCACCGTTCTGGGCCTAGCCCAACAACACGGTGCGCTTATGTGTGGCCCAAGCCCGGGGGCTCCTGTCGGTGTACAAAAGTAGGGGCTCTTCTTTTGACCCCTTTACTTGTGCACAGGCAGTCAGAGCCACGCGCCACGGCAAAACTTAGCAGGGCAAAGGAGGGAAGCCGAAGTACGAGACAACCAAGGCAACGCCAAGACCAAAAGCACAGGAGAGCAAGAGGGCGAAGTGGACTCCCTCGGCAAGATCCTTGTAGAGGTAGCCTCCGCAGCCCTGGCAAGAGCCTTGCCGGGGCAACTTGCCCGATGCCAACGGAGTGAGCCACCCTTGAGCCCACAGGCTCCAACCCAACCAACTACATTGGAACCAAGGCTCGGGAGGCACCTCTGTGGTGGCATGAAAATCTTCGTCAAGATCATAAACACGTGATATCAGATGAGGACCAGAAGACGGCAACCCTCGGCGGGATCCTAGCCGAGGAAATCCACAAGACCCTAGGCAAGACCCTTGCCAGGAACAACTGCAACGCCACAGCAGCACCCTTGCCGAGGGCCTCAGCAGGGCCACTACCAGGCCCACGCCAGCCAAGACTCCACCATTGTCCCCAAGCAGCTGGTAGCTCAACCAGCTGGGCAGGCACCTGCGTGGCGACGGGCGGCCTCTACACCGACTCAGCAAGCACCTGTGTTGCGGCATGCGAGCCTTCATGAAGGCTCCACCACCGCGCCAGCCCAACAGCCAGCCAACGTGGCGCCACGATGCCTCATCAGCTCGGACGTGTGTTGAGGCTAGGTGAGGCGGCGACAGATGGGACGTGCTTACCTAGCGTCCCTGATAAAGCAAGGAGGGCACGTCGGTAGCGCATTAAATGCGTTTGTCCGACGGTCCCAGGCGATAGGCTTGTCAACTGTAGACTTTTCCACCTCCTGTGTGCCACTGTGGCAACCCCTTTTTCCTATAAAAGGAGGCCCGAGGTGACCAAGAGAGGGATTCGGCTCTTTTGGGCAAGGTTGCACCCCATAGCTAGCTCAAGAACACAAGAACACTCAAATACATCCACCAAAGCAGGACTAGGGTATTACACATCTTCGCGGCCCGAACCTGTGTAAACGATCCGTGTGCTTCCTGTCAGACCCGCTCTTCGCACAAATTCGCGCCCGCCAACCGTAGAAGGGATCCCAGTGACCCCATAAGTGTCGTTTCCACCGACACCATTGCTTTCTTCATGACTTATACATGTTCCTCTGACTATGAGATTATGCAACTCCCGAATACCGGAGGAACACCTTGTGTGCTATCAAATGTCACAACGTAACTGGGTGGTTATAAATATGCTCTACATGTGTCTCCAATGGTGTTTGTTGAGTTGGCATAGATCGAGATTAGGATTTTTCACTCCGTGTATCCGAGAGGTATCTCTGGGCCCTCTCGGTAATACACATCACTATGAGCCTTGCAAGTAATGTGACTAATGAGTTAGTCAGGGGATGGTGTATTATAGAATGAGGAGACTTGCCGGTAATGATATTGATCTAGGTATGATGATACCAATGATCGAATCTTGGGAAAGTAACATACCGATGACAAAGGGAACAACATATGTTGTTATGCGGTTTGACCAATAAAAGATCTTCGAAGAATATGTAGGAGCCAATATGAGCATCCAAGTTCCGCTATTTGTTATTGACCAGAGATGTGTCTCGGTCATGTCTACATAGTTCTCAAACCCGTAGGGTCCGCACGCTTAACGTTCGATGACGATTTGTATTATGAGTTATGTGATTTGATGACCGAAGTTTGTTCGGAGTCCTGGGTGAGATCACGAACATGACGAGGAGTCTCGAAATGGTCGAGAGGAAAATATTCATATATTGGAAGGTTACATTCGGACACCGGAATGGTTCAGGTTGATTGGGACGAGTCTCGGAGTAGCAGGGGTTACCGGAACCAACCAGGAGGTTAATGGGCCACCATGGGCCTTAGTGGAGAAGAGAGAGGGCCGACCAGGAGGTGGCGCCCCCCTTGCCAATCCGAATTGGAAAAGGGGTGGGGGCGGCACCCCCTCCTTCCTTATCTCCTCTTCCTCCTTCTCCTAGTTGGAAAAGGAAAGGGGGGGGCGGATCCTACTTACCGAGAGTCCAAGTAGGACTCCCCCTATGGCGCGCCCCCCTTGGGCCGGCCTCCTCTCCCCCCCTCCTTTATATACGTGGGAGGGGGCACCCCAAAGGCACACCGAGTCTTCTCTTAGCCGTGTGCGGCGCCCCCCCTCCATACTTACACACCTTAGTCATATCGTTGTTTGCTTAGGCGAAGCCCTGTGCCGGTAACTTCATCATCACCGTCAACACGTTGTCGTGCTGACAAAACTCTCCCTCGTCCTCAACAGGATCAAGAGCTTGAGGGACGTCATCGTGTTGAACGTGTGCTGAACGCGGAGGTGCCTACTAGGCCTCCGGGTCTTGTCGCTCCTCTGACCCACCTGTCGGGTTGCCAATGAGTCACCAGGCCCAGCTGGGTCATCAGTGAGTGGAGAGATCCGGAAGGGTCACTTCGTGAGTCGCCAAGTTAGGGCAGGTTACTAGTGAGTCTCCAAGTCCGGCCGGGTAATACTTCCGGCCGGGTCATACCACGGGGTATATCCCCGACATTAGCCCCTAGTTTAATTTGGATTTATCCATGTTAAACTGATCCTGAAAATAAACACAAGAACAAATTTGACAGGTTGTGCTCCGGGTTAAAAATTCTTGTAAGCCAACACCTGATCATCCTTAAGTCCTTGTCATTTCCGTCTTCTGGACAGTCCGGGTCAATAGACCAGCTTCATAATCAATTTGCTAATATTGGCTTCTCACAGAAATATATTGTGAAGAATATTTGATTTAACTCCCAATGCTTAACAAAAATATTGGTCTTGAAATACTCATCTGATTTTCAGCCGACTTGTAGAACTTGCCGGTTTATCATTGCCAAAATATCCGGTTTATAAATATTGATAGCAGCGGGTCATAATTGTTGCCGACGCCAGGTCATAGTTATTGGTGACGCCGAGTCATGATTGTTGGTGATGCCGTGTCATGATTGTTGGAGACATCGGGTCAATCTGGTTTGCTCAAAACTAAAAATTGGAAGATATTTCTCCCTTATATCCATATTACCTGTAGCCCCCAAGTCTTGAGAAGAACAAAGTGATGACTTAAGACTTGCTTCCATATAAATACCGCCACTTTGAAGAAATCCATGTTTGTTCATCTCAGTCACTAGTAAAGACTGAATACTCCATATATGTAGCCCCCAAGTGCCGGGTTGTCATGCTTGCAGCAACCTGGGACTTGTAATTGCCTGATGCCCATAAAAAATTCAACCAATGTAGCCCCCGAGGGCCTGGTCATTAAGCAATAATGAGCAGGGTCTTTGTAGATATGATCATGTAGATTTGAACAACAACGTGTAGCTCCCAAGGGCTGGCTCAGTAAGATAATACTGAGCTGGGACTTTATATATACTTCATTGAAAATAATATCATATGATGTAATCCTCTCCATGGGGCTCGAACCCACTTCCATAAGGTTAAAAGCTTTGTACTCTTCCAACTGAGTAGTGGACCTTTCAATATAATGGATTTAAGACTTGTGTACCTTGAATTGTTGACAGGAGCAATTGGTAGCCCCCAAGGGCCGTCTCATTACAATGTGATGAGTCGGGTCTTCAATAAGGTGAGCAAAAAATGACTTTGCATTAGCCCCCAAGTGCCATGGTGCATGCTGGCAGTGACATGGGACTTGCATATTTGATGTAATCTCAATTTGAATAATGTAGCCCCCAAGTGCCGGGTCGTAAGCCTATAGCGACTCGGGACTATTCCTTCCATTGTAGAATAAATTATATCCATTGATAAAATAATAGCCATTGCGCTGAAGCGACTTTGAAAACCTCAATCATACTATTGGTTATTAATAACCATAATAAAAATCCAGCCATGTTGGCTATTCAAGATTTGAATAATAATAATATAATCCGGTGTCGGGGATATACCCATCATTCAATATCATTCTGACAAACCAACCAAGTTTGGCTATTAAAGATTTGAATACTTTATCGGTTGACAAGTAAATCCGGAGTTTAAATACTCAGTGGCTCTTGGCCGATAGCGACTTAATGTGCATCCATTGTAATTCGGGATGTTTGTAACCCGGTGGCTTTATAGCCTTTGTGAAAATAAATAATTGATAACCCTTTTGATGATGGGCTTGAGCTTAATCATTTATGTAAGTCATAGCTCTACAAATCCTGCATAGAGTTTTAAACAACCTATGCCCTGGCGATTTAACGTCAAAAGCCAGGGCCGGTTTAATCATAACCGTATATAATCAGAACAAAATATCATACCTGTGATATTTGCTCACACCGCCAACTTATCATACCTGTGAAGTAAGGGTGATAACCCAAAAATTTGAACACGCAATGTTCTTTCTCCATTGTTACATATGGTCGGCTTATAATATCGTAAACCGAAAGGGGTAATATCCCAAACCTTATAGAACAATATTTCTAAGGAATTTAACATCATGATGTGCTGGCGACTTATAGTCCAAAGCCAGGCCGGGTTAATAAACACCGGATATTTTCTTATTATATACTGGTCGATTTATAGTCAAAAACTAGGTCGGGTTAATAAACACCGATGAATTGTAATCATAAAGCATTATAAGCCTCATTAGATAAAACTCAAAAATCTGTCGAATAAAAACAAATGAAAACGAGGCTTTTCATGGGCTGCCAGGCCGAAAATCGAGTGCTTTCACGGGATGCACAGCCACTGAGTTAAACCTATATACAAACCTTGTAAGATGGACCTCACATAACCAATCGTCGTTTTAACTTTGACAAGTTCAGTGTCTGCTTAAGATTGACTTGTCAAACGTTCGGCGGGTCATTCCAGGATTACCTGGGAAGAGTGGCTTACTTAAAAACGCAAGATAACCCGGGGTTTTAGGTGAATACACCTGGCTTCTAGGCCTGGCTTTTAAGCCTATTACAAGGGTTATAAAAACTCTTTGTTCTTTAGAACAAAAGAGCCCCCAAGCAATATTTTTGAGCTGTGCTCAATGGGCACCTATGTTTGAGTTGTGCTTTGCAACAGACTCTCTTTGGTCCCCCTTTAACCTGGGTAGCAAGCCCCCAAGTGTTTTGTAAGCATGGCATATAAGCCGGAGCAAATGGTAATCATAGCTTCGCTCAATGAATAGGAAGCCCCCATGTGACCAAAATAAGATAAGCCCATAAGGCAGGATACCCATGTTTGAACCGTGCATCATGGCAGCAAGTTCTCTTTGGCAACCTTTATTTTTTCTGAGAACTCAAACTTGTGAGAAATAAATTCTTTTTGAACCGTATTTTCAAACTGGATATTGAAAGTTTCAAAGCTTTGTGAGAGACCAATTTACCTTGAGCCAGATCTTAAACTGGATATTGAGAACTTCAGCGCTTTGTGTGAGACAGATTTCCCTTGAGCCAGATTTTGAACCGGAATCCTTCTTTTTAAGCCAGAAATTTTCTGACGACCTTTAAACATTTGCTAATAAGGTAATAGCCTCCGGGCCTGGGTTATTTTTCCCTCCAATGACCCCGAGTTCTTGAATTCACTGAAACCGGCCAATTCTGTCGAGTCATGTCATTGTAGCCCCCGAGTCTCAAGATGACTCGAGGAGTTGGCTTGAGATTTTCCATATTTAACTGTGATATAGACCGGTATGAGTCATTCAACAGCTTAGTGATATAATAGTCCCTTTTTGCAGTAGACCACTTGTCCTGCATTAGAGAACTTGCAAGCCAGAATAATTCTCTTTTAAAGAAAGCAATATGTAATACTCCCTCCGTCCCAAAATTCTTGTCTTAGATTTGTCTAAATACGGATGTATCTAGTTACATTTTAGTATTAGATACATCCGTATCTAGACAAATCTAAGACAAAAATTTGGGGACGGAGGGAGTATAAAAATATACTCGATGGATTTCACCTGATGCGTCAGGCCAATAATTTTCACCGCGGAGTTGATGATCACCATGGCGAAGCGAAAATCAATCACGGGCGAGTCGGCCGCGGGAGCAGACAGATGAGTCAGCCACGGCGTTGTAAGCCGGTGCGGACGAGCAAGTTGTCCTCCTCGTTGTAAGCTGGTGCGGATGCGTGAACCGGTCACGAGGGCAGGCGGGCGAGTCGTCCGTGGCGCTGTAAGGCGGCGCGGACGGGCGAATCGGCCGGCGCGTTGATGAAAACCGGATCATGACACGCCTGTCCGTGAAGTCGCGCGGAACAGCCGAACGTGCATCCGTGGTATAACACCACCCCTTTTTCTTTTAATAGTCGCCCTTCATAAAAATATTACAGGCCAGAGTAATTGTTGTCGGATGAATTAACATGTACTGATAAAATACATAGGAAAAATAACACCTGGTTTTTTTGCCGGATGTTGGAGCTGGATAATGGATAATGCATAATGCTGCGTTTGTTTTTGCCAGAAGAGTTCATTGTTTCTCTCCCTTCTAGGTCTCCACGGGACCTTCTTTTTTTAAACAAGTCCAAAACGGTGCACGCACGGTGTTGGCACGCGAAATCGCCGCGCAACACCACGATAATTGTCTTGCTTTCGTGACGACGAATGATTGCTTTCCAGGCAAAGCAACAAAGACCCCTCGCTTTTGTGGAGGAGAACCGGCCACTTTTCAGCGCAAAACGGCAAAGATTACCAAACCCTAGGGCTGCTAGGGCTCGGCAGAGAAGAACGATAGAGAAAAAGACATACGTGAAAAAGTAATGTATTTGTTGATAGATCGATTGATGGGGGTTTTCCAATCGGCCGTGACCTTATATATAAGGCATGCTGGACTTTGATGTATACAAGGAAGTACTTGGCGTATATGAATAAAACTATAAAATCTAAACCGATTAGAATCTAATCAGGTCATCCTTTGGGCTACCATGTATAGTACTTGACGTGTTAAATCAGACATCTAATCTGCATGGCGACCTCTCCTGGCCATATGCTCTCCTTGCCTTATCAATAATAAATTATTCCGGCCATGTTGCTATCACACCAGATAATTATGATTAATAATTCTCTTTGTGTTGTTGCACTTTCACGTCCATGACCTGATCGTTCATACCCAAGACTTGTCCCGGCTAGCCCCTAATCCAGGCAAAACTTCATATATTTGTCCGGAGTAAATAGCTTTGTTAGCCTGATATGCCTCTTCAGCATATGTACTGTACGATGGTCCAAGCCTGCATTTTAAACTAAATAGCAAGTGCAAAATATTTGTGTCAACCAATAATCTAACCATAATCATTTAAATTAATCTGGCCCATAAAGTACCTAGCAGCCAAATTATATGATCAACACATGCCCCCTGTTTTTGGTTCAATTGCATTGACCAAAAACAATATTATAATACCTCAGAATGATGTCGATAACTTTACCGGCTATATAAGTGCTCAATGTCCAAAGAGCACATTAGGCAATTATTTTTTCTTTAGGGCGATATTTGAAATAATATGTCGGCCAAATTTGCTTAGGGAGATACTTGGAATAATATACCGGCCACATTACCTCAAGCCTGATTGGTCATGCTAGAATAGTAGTTTTTTTTAATATTTTCCATTGGGAGCCTTTGGCAACTTCTCCTTCACAATGCGCTTCTCCCTCCATGTCGTCTTCTGCACCATTGATTTTTCTGGATCGAACAATGGCTTCTTCCCGGCTATCTCTTGCTTCATTTCAAACTAGATCGGCAACGCGCCTCGGCGCGAGGGTGCTGGTCACAGCGCTATGACCAAGCAGTGAATGCTCAATTTAGTAGGAAATCAAGTTTAGCTCCGTATTTAAATAGGATAAGAAGAAGAAACATTCACATGTAATTGGAGCAAAGCACCGTTAAGTTCAACATCGCCATGAAACTATAAGGCAACATACAGTTTTGGGTGTTGCAAAAATTATTATTTAGCTCACACAAATTTACAAGCATCAAGGTTTCAAGGCTTTGCTGGATTAGAAAGATTACATGCTTTCTTTTATCTGATATTTTTTCATTCAAAACAATCATCCATGATCCAAAACCTGTAAATAACATCCACGTTCTTCGCCCATGCACATGATTGCATATCAAAATATTTTCTGTCAAGCGATGATTAGTGATTTTTTTACATAATAGGAATTAATAAACAATGAACTAAACCTACTTGAATGCTAAGATGTCTCTAACACCAACAGGTTAGAAAAGGATAATGTAATCATTTTTAAACACGTCATGATGGCTCCATGTCCAGGTAAATCTTTGTGGCAGCAACAATACAGTAGAGGCAACAGAAAATAAAATAAAAAGGTTGTTCCTCCATTGATGTTCGTCATGGTGCCGAGGAACATTTCCATCCTGAGAAAAGACATCACAAATGAACGTTGGTTAGCAATGGAACATAAATGTATTGAATACAAGATGAGGCTTAGGATGATCAGTTAACTGGAAAAAATTCATTGTGTCATTGAGTCATTCATATATGGAGGAAACATTGTTCATTTATTTTGGAAAATGTCTTAAAAATATCACCACACCTGATCCATCATGCAAGCCCTTTTCAAATTTGTCTTAGGCAAAAGCTTCTAAGTTCGACAAACTATAAAGAAAAGAAACCACAAGATCTATCATGAACATGCTTTCATAACATATACTCACTCCGTAAACAAAATATAACTGTCCGCACAACGACTATTGGTTGACATACCGTTTTCGAGGATACGTCAACATCACGAAAATTCCATCCCGATCCAGTGAAAAACAAAATCGCAAGAAGAGAAAAGGACACAAACTGATAATCAGTATTGCTACATTTTATTTATCTACTTATTATATTATAATGCATTTTCCTCTTCCTTGACTATCCTACATGGGCTATGCGACTGTGGTGGTTTTGTAGGACAGGAACACGAAATGGGCACAAGGAAACATCCATCCAGAGAGATTCATTCAAATTATTGCTACTGTAAAGGGGAGTGCGCGAGGCATACCTGTGGTCACCATGTTTTGGGTGTGAGCTAGCGAGTGACCCAGTAAATCCAACACCCATGACTTGTAGACCTGCGAGTATTCTCGCCCATTTAATTAAATTTAGATCAAACACAGATGACATTATGTGCAAACTGTAAGCTCGTGTGCAGAATGATCCATAGATCCAGCGATATGAAGTTAGAGAAGACACACACAGAGCCACAGACCTGGTCCAGAAAGCTTCAGGGCACGGTTGAACATAGTCAGTGCCATGTCCTCTACGACCTGCTTGCCCCTGAACTGCAGGGGCAACTGGAAACCAAAAGCATGGTCGGTTAGTCAGTCTGATGAGTGCCTAGGGTGTGTCAAACGTGATGGCTCCAAAGGCCAAAGGAGTCCGAGAGTATGTGGGTGCGTTTACCTTGCCGAGTAGCTGTGCCATGGAGGCCCTGGAGTAGGGCACGACGATCTCCAGGAGCTGCCAGAAGCGTGAGGCACGGGGGTTCGCGCCTTGGCGCAAGGATGCCGGTCACAACATTTTTACAAAGCATGTAACAATTTGTCGGTAGGAACCCAAGTATAGCATGTGCAGACAACCAATTGTGTTAGAAGCAAAACATAATGAGACTGAAGATGACATCAGGTTATAAGGCAGAATCAAGCTCGGTGCTTTCATACGACCAGAGATAAAACACAGGACCATACATTACTTTGTATGACTAAGATAGGTATTAAAATCTAAAGTCTATACATGTCTTTTTTTGCGATGGTATACATGTCTTTGTTCAGAGCACACCCTGACTAATAAGACCACCACATCTAGAATAAAAACAGTAAAGAATCCCAAGGCCAAAGCACACCCTGAACATTAACTTGCATATTGTTGGCAGCAAAAAGTAGAACTACCAAAATCAACCCAATAACTAATTAGGCCAAACACTATAGGAGGCAAACATGTTTATAGCTAACAATAGTTTGCATTCATAGGGACAGCCGATCTCTAACTTAGTACCCTATATTGTACAACCATGCATCTCATCTCAAAGACCATTCAGGTTTATTCATGTCATGCTTGAAATATATATATCTGTTACTACATGGACAAACATTGGTATGAGAGAGAAGAAATCTTTACATAAGAGACAGAAGAGTTCCTAACCAGACTAAATCAAGGACCAACAATGAACAATAAAGGATCAAGAAACAACTTATATGCAATAAAGTTATAAGTGAGAATAAATCTTTACACAAGACGGCTATAAACACTGGAGCATAAGTAAGCAACGCCTTTAAATACAAATAAAAAGGGCTTGATGTTCATTGCATAGTGGGCTCAGATTTGCCTTTCCTCGATCATATAACCTACCCCCATCATCTCTTATCACCAGATCAATCTGTTTATACAATGGAGCTGCCCTGGTTATCAATCAACAAGAATGACCATCCAATGACAGATCAATAGGTATCACAGGATCAAAAAGGATTCTAGAGACAACAGGGAGGATCCAACTTGATACCCACAGGTACCTCGATTGCTCAAAGGCACACTTATTTCAGCCACAGTTAATCATCATCGCCCTAGCACGAACGCCACCGCCACAGACAAAGCAAAATGACAAGAATACCCTCGGCGGGACACCAAAATAACGCGCGGTGGCACGAAACGGAGTGAAACTATTCATTCCAGCAGTGTTTGCCCCAGATCCAACGGCCCAGCCTTCTCCAGATCTCGATCGGACGGACGAAAACGCATCAAGGGGAATGATCCAATGGCCGAGAATCACTAAGCTCTGAGGAGGCTTGTAGGAACATCCATCTCTTATTTCTTGATGTCACATATAGTAGCCAAAGCAGAGGAACAAGAGGAAGATGGAGCTCACCGAGGGAGGTTGTAGCCGAGGCAATACTCAGTGCGCGCCGGGGTTGCGCTTGAACGCCGTCCAACCGGCGAGGAACCGCGTCCAAGTTGCGCCTTGCACCGTCCCGCCGACGAGCACAAACGCATCAAACAACCTGTGTAAAAGGCATCGCTGTTTATCAGAAACAATTATTTAGTAATTACTATTTAGCAAAATGGCTAATAGAAAAGACATACAAGTGCAAAGATCTCATGCTCTCATGGTTGAGCCTGTCTTTTTTGAGAAAAGACACCCCGAGTCAATCACCTCACCTAGCGGTAGCACAAGAGCGAGCTTGTCCTTCTCTCCCATTCCTTCAGCGTCAATACTGCCGCCACCATAAATCTAGAACCAGAAGATGATAGCTCAATAATATAGTATGTGTGCCATGCCACGCTGTATAAACCTACAGGAAGCACATCAAACCCTCAAATATAATTTTTTGTACAACATCAGCAATAATAGTGTCAGTGAAAGCGACCAGAATGCCGATATTGCCGCACAACATTTTTAGACTGTTCTTGATTAGCTAGCATCTTCAGGTTAGCCAGGATTAAGTCCTGGTTTTGTAAAGCTTGCACACATACAGAGAGCTTAACCCAGACAAATTAAAATGAATTCATGGAATGGAAGGATATGTACTAACCATTAGTTATCTAAAATCTAAAAAATGCTCAAGGTTTGTGTAGTAGTAAATGGAGCAAAATGGAAACATACATATGTACAAATCCAAGAACAACACCAAAAAACTGAAGGATTGATCCTTTCCGAAGAACTTTGGAAGATGTAGGCATAGATTTAACCTTGAATATCTGGACCAACCTATGATAATTCACCTATCTAAATATATATGTCATCAAGCATTAACTACATGATTATCTGCCCAGGAAGTTCTGCACAGTGTATGGATTAAGAAACTAATGCTTGTGAACCTGATGCACAGTGTATGGATTAAGCAACTAATTCGATCCTAGTGCACTTGGTTCAGAAACAGAGGTAACAAAAACAGAGGCATTTTAAGCACCACAATAAAATGCCAATCCCAACTAAACACACTGATGCACTTGGTTCAGAAACAGAGGTAACAAAAACAGGTGCACAAAAATGATAGTTCAGTAGATGATATATCAAAACTGAACTTTTGGCGATAGTTACAAAGTCAGACCAAACTTGTGGCCTGACAAGTGATAACTCAGCTAGAGCAAAGGACCGGTTTGATCCTAGGCACAAGAACCAACAATCAACTAAATCATACCGAGTCTACAAGCAGTCCTATGCAGCAAGAAAAGCTTAACAGATTAATATATGTTATCCATGGTAATGTAATATGGCAGAATTGCACTCTCAACTACAACCCAAGCATGTCAGTGCAGCACCCAGCACTCACGGCGACGTGGAAGTGCTCTCTGAACTACAACCCAGAATAAACACATGCAAAGTTTTCTCTAAATGTTAATATATGCATGCTTTGACAATTTTCTACCCAAACAAATAACTCAAAACCAACCCATGTGGATCTGGAACAACACATTTAAATCCTTATTAATAAGGGCAATCATTCTTAATAGTAATCCACAACTAAAAAACCAAGAAGAACCTTAGTGGATCTAGCAGGCACGAGTGATTAGCAAAAAGGGGAACCGGACCAACAGAGATAAACACATAAGAGTGAGAGAGACATGAGATCCTCACAATAGCACCATCATGTTCAGCGACTTGCATAGCTCTCACTACATCAACGCCTGTTGGTTTCCTGTATGGAGCAGTAGAAAAAAGGGGATCAGAACCATGTGCGTATGGACGTCTTTGAGAGAGAGGAACCTGATGCATTACCTGCGCGCACGCAAACACGAGGACAATGGCCGCACAATGGGGAGCAGCGGTGTGAGCCTAAATAAGCAACACCTTTAAATCAAATAAAAAGGGTTCAGGGTCCAATGCATAGTGGGCTCAGATTTGCCTTTCCTCAATCATATTACCTACCCCGTTATCTCTTATCACCAGATCAATCTGTTTATACAGTTGAGCTGCCCTGGTTATCACTCAACAAGAATGACCATCCAAGGACAGAACAACAGGTATCACAAGATCAAAAAGGATTCTAGAGACACGAGGGAGGATCCAACTTGATACCCACAGGTGCCTCGATTGCTCAAAGGCACACTTATTTCAGCCACGGTTAATCATCATCGCCCTAAAAAGAATGGCTTCCGACCGGCCGGCTACAGCCCCTCGGCAGGGCACTGGAATTACACGCGATGGCACGAACAAGAGATTGACGGCACACCAGCTCGAAGGACAATATCCGGCATCCCAACTGTCTGATATCTCAACGCAAATGCACTCTGTTCAGGAAAGAACCCTATCTGTGCACTAAACAATATAACTCGTTCAAAATGCACACAAACCCAGAAATGTAAAAACATAATGACCAAGAATTTTATGCCTACTCATGATCTCAACAAATGCGACTTTGGTACATGTATTTCTTTGATCATTTTTCATTTGAATAATCACAATATTAAAATTATGACCATGCAGTTTGATTATAATCAAATCAATCAAATAGCTATGCAAGTATGATTTCTATCAACAAAGAGCAACATCACGCCAGTACTAAATTGCAGGATAGGTGCTTACCATATTTTCTATGATTCGCATGCATTTATTAGAATATATATGATGCATTTACTTTGGTTTTTCAGCCGTCGCGGTCGAAAGCTTTAAACTTGACTTGTATTCTACAAAGTCACCACAAGAGGCAGAGCCGCTGGCAATGCCATGGCCACCACCAGTTTTACCCGCGGCATTGCGGGAGCGCCCGCGAGCAGCCGCGGATGAGGGGCGACCAACACATAGCCAAAAGAAAAAATGGCAGTCGACTATAAATAAATAATTTGTTTATTTTTATAGAAATGACGGCGGGGTAGACCTGAAAACAAGTGACCAAACTTCAACTTGAAGCAACAACACACAGAAGTAATTTTCATCGATTTGTTATAAAACTAACATGAATATGGGACTGATCCAAAGACCCCCTTCCTTCGAACCTAGCTGGACCATATAACATATCAAACTAACTATATAACGTTGCCCATGATCACCGGCCAACACAAAGGTCTCATCAGCGACACCTCACGTCCTTCACATATTTATCAAGACACATATATGAAGTAATGTAGTAGTAATGTATAAGAGTGTGGATTTTTCATACCCTCATGTATAATTAGAAGAACATGAACTGGAGTTATATATTGATAGTTACCATGGATGGAGAACTGAAAATTTCTAACACTGCAAATATAAAATTGTCAACAATGATAATAAGCATGGAGAACTAAAATGTACTATCACTTCCATGTAGCTGCGAACCTAATATTGACAGAATCCACACCATGTCTCAGGGTACAAGTAAAAGCTTGTCGTGCTTACCGAGAGGGAGGCATAATGGATCTTCTGTAAAGGCACCAACACAGGTACACATCACATAGGCTCCTGGAAAAAAAGAAATCATGCTTAACAATAACACAAGTGGGAATCAAGCTAACTAAGGATACATATTCTGTCTCCTAACACTAAAAATCGAGGAATGTAGAGAACTTCACTTATCACTGATGCAAAAGTCAAGTAGGATTACAATCTAGAAGTGAAGGCACGAAATTGAAAAGCCATCCATACCGGGCATAGGTGAGTTCAGGGCACTTGTCCACAGTCGGCATAACATTTTCCTCGGCGCAAGCATACAATTCTCCTGGTGTAGTAGCTACATGAAGTGAAACTCTCCTGGCAAAACAAAGTAAAATCTTATGACCAAATGTAATGGAAAATATAAACATTCATTGCAAAACTGGTCTGCCTTTTTAGATACTAAAAAAATTTGATAGCATATCAGGCCACTATAAGACTAATAAATAGTACCCTTTTCATTCACATCCATATCGTTCTTTGGGTTTCACTGCAGCAAGATTTATCAAAAAATCAGTGATAGAAAGGAACTGACGTTGTGGTGCATCATGCATCATAATGGCTACCAGAACCATGTCAATGCATTGCCAAGACTTACATAGAACTCAATTCATGGAAAGGGCATACAAGCTCAATATGTCAATACTATAAATCATGGAAGTCAAAACAAATTATAACACTAAAACAATCTGTAATTACACATCACGATGGTATAGAACCATGTCAATGCATTGCCAAGACTTACATAGAACTCAATTCATGGAAAGGGCATACAAGCTCAATATGTCAATACTATAAATCATGGAAGTCAGAACAAATTATAACACTAAAACAATCTGTAATTACACATCACGATGGTATAGTTGCTATTGCAAAAGCCGAGATAATCACTACACAGAGCCTAATTGAAACTGAAAATAACTGGAGAATTTAGTAAACAAAACAACACTGCAGAGTATCCAAATAATGATAAATTTCAAGTGTAAGGATCTTAACCTAGTATTCATTTTGAACCAGAGGAATACCCCATATACATACTTTACAATATAACAAAGAGCACATGAGTACCTTAACTTCCAAAAGATCCCAATATTTGGAACCTAGCCAAACCCTTCTCTCTCTCCCATCAAGTCCAAGCAAGGCAGCACAAAAGGCCACAGAAAAGTGGCCATCTTTGGAACCTAGCCCAACCCTTATCTCTCTCCCATCGAGTCCAAGCAAGGCAGCACAAAAGGCCATAGAGAAGTGGCCAGCTTTGGAACCTAGCCAACCTAGCCAGACCATTGACCCAAAAAATCCAAATACTTGGAATCTAGCCAAACCTGAGAGCACAAAAGGCTCTGTGGCCATCTTTGGAACCTAGCCAGACCTGAGAGAAATCCCAATACTTGGAATATAGCCAAACCTGAGAGCACAAAAGGCCCCCATCTTTCGACTATGGTCTGAATCCAACAACATCTACATACAGAGAAGACAAATAACCTACAAGCCCAGGCCTACAAACAAACAAGATCAAAGAGGGATAGGTGGTGAGGAGTGGAGGCACCAAATCGAAACCAAAGTGTAAACGGCGGCTCAGATCTACGGCTTGGCGCCAACGGAAGCCGCGACGACCCCCCTGCCAAGCGGTCCCCTGAGAGCCTGCCACCGCATCCGGCGACGCCGCGGCGGCTGCCTGAACACGGGCCTCCATGCCAGCGGCATCGCAACGCGGCGTGGCATCAGCGGGAGGGCTGGCTCCACGATGAGGGATCTGCCGCCGCCGCGCGGGGGCACGAGTCTGCTCCAAGGTCCAGGCCTCCTCATCGAGTGGCCGCGGTCCCTGGTGGTGCGGTCATCGGCCACGGCGAGCGGGGCGGGACGACGGGGCTGCGGTCATTGGCCACGGCCACGGCGAGCGGGACGAGCGGGGCGGGCGAGACGACGGGGCGGGACGAGGGGGCCGGGCGAGGCTGCGGGGCATCGGCCACTGCGAGCGGGACAGGCGAGGCGGGACGGCGGGGCAGGGTGGGCGAGGCGGCGGGGCGGGGCAGGGCGGGCGAGCGGGGCGGGGCGGGCGAGGGAGGGGGCGCGAGTGCGGGGAGAGGAGGAGGCTAGGGTTCACCAGGGGAGTCGGCCCTTTTATACCCCCACCACGCGAAATGACCAAAATGCCCTGGTGGGGGCATGATATTTACATTTTGTTGCCATTACTATTCATTCCAGCAGTAACTTATTTTGATCCGACGGTCCAGATTCCTGTAGATCTTGATCCAATGGACGAAAACGCATCAAGCCACCCGATCCAACGGTCGAGAATCGCAATCGCTGAGGAGGCTTGTGCATCCATCCTTCTCTTATTTCTGGATGCTCGTAGTCGCTCGACATGCCATTTTTGAGTGTTTGTGAGTCCCGTTGGACACCACCGATGTCTTGGTCTAGTCTCTGGTGCAGCTGACTTAATTCTGTTGCCCCCCGAGTCTTTTGGCAGGTACTTACGTACTGTTCCTCCTGGGATGAATATTCTATCTTTAGCTGACAAACCTTCTTGCTGATTAGAATTATGTCCGCATACATTGCTGGAATCCCAACGTGTGCATGTGTTGCTGTACTTCAAACCCATTGGAGGCAAACTCTTGGACATTCCTGGGCCACAATTTCTCATAACTAAATTAGCATATGAACTTGCCGATTTATACTGTTGACTAGTACGTGAGGATACAACATATTCCTTGTCTGACCGTGCATGCGCATCATGCCCAGAATTAGTTTTCTCTTCAAATTGATTAGATTGGCCGGCTTGCCGCAACTTCATGACATTACTTTTCTCCTCTGTACCAACAACTTCTGTTGAGACACTGCTTGTTTCTGTACAATTGACAACACCTTCATCTGACTGGTGTTCTGCTATTTTCAGACCATGAGCAGCATCTAAATCATCTACACCTTTTCCGGGTTTAGGATCGGCATGTTTCACCAGCATCCATACGCGCTTGTAGTCGCCCTTATAGTTGTTGCGCTCTGCACTGCGTACCGGTGATCGACCTCCTCGAATCTCGATGGCGTTATGTGATCTAGCCTCCTCATTGAAACAAGCCCGTTTCTCATGTACGTTTGATCTGTACATAGGCATCGGCGGGATCCATCCTGGCTGAAAATAACCTGCTGGCCCTGTAGGATATGGCGCCCAAGGATTAAACCCCCATGGAGGAAACTGCGGATACATAGGAGGTGCACAACTCCAATATGTCGGCTCCATTGCAAAATACAGCTGTTGGTCATATGCACTTCCTTGCCATTGCTCATGACTGCGAGGTCCAGAAGGAGATCTTGGACGCTTATTACCTCCGAGCCAATTAAACACATTGCTGGTCTTGTGTGAGGTATATTTTTCCAACAACATGCTAACTGTCGGCTTTGGCCTTGGAGCTTGTCTCCTCCCTCCTTGACTTTCCACACTCCTATTTCTAGATTTTTTGGCTTGATCATCCTTGGAGGAGCACTGTTATCAACAATGTTTTTCTCTCTTGCGGATTCGGTCTGATCCAACAGAATAAGCATTTTTTTACTCTCAAGCTCGACTACAATGATAGGAAAAGGGTCGCTGTCGAGCTTCATCTTAGAACCTTCTGTAAACTTCAATCGTCCTTCATTGATGGCCGATTGCACCTGTCGACGAAACACGTTACAATCATTAGTAGCATGAGAAAAAGAATTGTGCCACTTACAATAAGCTCTTCTTCCCAACTCTTCTGGAGGTGGAATTACATGACCCTCCCTCACTCTAATTAATTTATTTTGTAGTAACATATCAAAAATTCTGTCATACTTACTAACATCAAAAGTGTATTTAGTTTCATCTCTTCTAGCAGGTGTGGGTTTCAAAGCAAAACATGAAAAGGGTTTTGACTTTGGCGCTGGAATCCATTTGGCTACACATATATTAACATCAACTTTACTAGCCGAATTACTATATAATTGAAGGCATTACCTACATGATTATCCTCCTCATTATCTTCAAACCAACTATATTGTTTAATCCCCTTAGTCTGGTTTTCTTGCGCCAAAGCCTTCTCCAAACTTGATTAACATCTAAAAATTCTTGCCCTTCTAGTTTATCCTTAATATGAGCGAGAAGACCCGAAAAGGAAAGATCGGCTAAATCTTTTTTGGCTATGGTCAAGCTGAAACATTGGTTTTTTACATCCCTAAACCTCTTAATATAATCATGAACATGCTCATTATATTTCTGCCTAACCATAGTTAAATCTGAAAGCCGAAGTTCTGTTTCACCGTTATAAAAGTACTCATGAAATTTTTGCTCCAATTGTGCCCATGTTGAAATAGAATTAGGAGCAAGCGATGTAAACCAAGTAAATGCAATACCGGACAAAGACAATGGAAATAATTTAATCCTATAAACATCCGATGTGCCAATATCACAACATTGGGCTAAAAATTGTCCGATATGCTCGAAAGTGGATCTACCATCTTCCCCTGTAAACCTAACAAAGTCAGGAATTCTAAAATCACGAGGATAAGCCGTTGAATCAAAGTAATCATATATGCACGTGCTTTACCCTTAGGTTCTAAACCGAACTCTCTTAGTATACTAGTAAGCTTATCCTTAAAACTATCATTCGGCTGTAGTGAACTAGTTTGTGGAGCAGATGGAACGCTAGCACGTGATGGAAACTCCGGCAAAGAAATTTGAGCTTGTGATGCTTGCAACGGAGACCCATTAAAATATGAACCGGGTACCGGCCCGCACGGAATCTCGGTACCGACAGTCAACAGCGGTGCTGTACTATATTCTACAGTTGGATAAAAAAGTTGTTGCAAAGTAGAATTAGAACTAGCACTTCGGTTATTGTTGTTGTGATTTTGTGGAACTGAAGTTGAGACAGTAGGAGCAGCTACGCTAGGCATAAAATTCCACCTTGATCGCTATTTAAAGGAACATTGGGCTGCACCACGTTATTAACCGATGCACCCTGTGTATGAATATTACTAGGAAAGTTAATGAATCCTATATTTTGCAGCGGCATCAGCTTTTCCTCAGAATATCCATCATTGATTTGCAGCACTAACGACCGAACATGACTAGGTAAATTATTTTCAAGATCTTTATGAAGCTGCTCCTTAAATTCTTCAATTCTATTAGCTAATGATTGAGTAATTGTGTGTGTCGTAGTTTTCACATCAGAATCATACTTGGTAGCTACTCACACATCAATTAGATGAGAAATTTTTTTGGTTGACCTTTTTACCTCGGTGTTGATCGAATCTGAAGGGTTCGGCACATGTACCTTCTTGACGACGCCGATCCTTGTCTTGCGGTATCCAGTCAACTTCAAATTTAGTCGCTCAGCCATCTCTTTCTTAAGCTCTTGTTCAATCTCGAGCCGATCATCTTCTGATAGATCATCGAGGGTGACGGCGATGACGTTCTCCGGGTGGATGTCGCTCCCGTTCCTGGACTCGGTACTCATCGTGTGCTTCTTCTTCTTTCCGGTCCCTAGCGGAGTCGCCAATTGTGTTGGCACGCGAAATCGCCGTGCAACACTACGATAATTATCGTGCTTTCGTGACGACAAACGATTGCTTTCCTGGCAAAGCAACAAAGATCCCTCGCTTTTGCGGAGGAGAACCGGCCGCTTTTCAGCGCAAAACGGCAAAGATTACCAAACCCTAGGGCTGCTAGGGCTCGGCAGGTGAGAAGAACGATAGAGAAAAAGACATACGTGAAAAAGTAATGTATTTGTTGATAGATTGATTGATGGGGGTTTTCTAATCGGCCGTGACCTTATATATAAGGCACGCTGGACTTTGACGTATACAAGGAAGTACTTGGCATATACAAATAAAACTATAAAATCTAAACCGATTAGAATCTAATCAGGTCATCCTTTGGGCTACCATGTATAGTACTTGACGTGTTAAATCAGCCATCTAACCTGCATGGTGACCTCTCCTGGCCATATGCTCTCCTTGCCTTATCAATAATAAATTATTCTGGCCATGTTGCTATCACACCAGATAATTATGATTAATAATTCTTTTTGTGTTGTTGCACTTTCACGTCCATGACCTGATCGCTCATGCCCAAGACTTGTCCCGGCTAGCCCCTAATCCACGCAAAACTTCATATATTTGTCCGGAGTAAATAGCTTTGTTAGCCTGATATGCCTCTTCAGCATATATACTGTACTATGGTCCAAGCCTGCATTTTAAACTAAATAGCAAGTGCAAAATATTTGTGTCAGCCAATAATCTAACCATAGTCATTTAAATTAATCTGGCCCATAAAGTACCTAGCAGCCAAATTATATCATCAACACACGGTCCCTTGAGCAGAGTTTCTCTTTGTTAACCAGCAGAGGCGAGCCATGGCAACAAACATCGACTCTCCACGAGGCCATAGCAGCGGCTGAAACAGGCGGGTCACAGCAGGGCCTATTTCGGGCAGCTCAAGGCGGAAGTGGTCAGCCGATGCCGACCCGGCTTGCTGCGGGAGTGGAAGCCAAGAACAACGGCGGCTCGGGGCCAGCCCGATGGAGATCAGTCAACTTGCTCGCGGAATCGCGCGGGGACATGCTGCAGCGGCAGGTTGATATTAGGCTGCCTGGAGATAACGCGAGACGGAGACGGCTCCAAGCGACACCGTCGTGGCAATTTGATGCGTCGGCAGAGGCCGCAACTGCGGAACGGCGCAGGGGTGATGTAACACCCCAAAAATTTAACCAGGTTTTAGTTATTAAAATTTTGCCAAGAGTTTAAATTTTTTGCATGCAAGTATATCCCTGTTGATTTCAAAAACTTTTCTTTTAATATTAAGGAGTTTTTCCCAAGTGGATCCTTCCAAAACATATTGGACTTATTTTCCCTCTCATTTAAAAACATCTCTCAATCAGGAGACTTATTTATAAAATTATTTCACCCTGAGCTTTATTCATTAAATGACTTGTTTTAAAATCTGGAGCTCTTTTTGAACTGCAACCATTTGATATATTATTCTAAAAATCCAACCAAAAATTTGGAGATATCATGTGATGTCTCTAAATCACTTTTATGCAATAATATATTTCATTCATTGGATATTTTGAGTTCTACACCAAGTTTTCAAACCTGGTCCAGTGGGCAATTTTACACTACAACCTATTTAAATATTTATTTAAAACTTCTACCAAAATTAGGGGAGGTCAGTAGGAGCATATTATTCCACTTTATGCAAAAACCTAGTGCTGTTCTTTGAAAATTTTGAGTGAATCAACCTCATTTTCATTCTGGTCCAGCCCTGTGATTTCTACTGCAACCCTATTTATTTTTGCTCCAATGATCTTGTGTTTTCTCCTACAGGTAGGCAGCCCTACCAAACCCCTAAATCCAGGAGCATGTACCCATTGGATTAATTTTGGTTCATGAAATAATGTCATTTATTTCCTGTCCAGAAAGGTAGTTTTGCAAAACTTACACTAACAAGTTTCTGCTTTTGGCAAACTAACCTCACCACCCTCTTGTACATCTAAAGAGACCACCATCTGGAGAATTTGGCCCCTCCAAGAAGAGCCTAGGTGCCTGTGGCATTTTGTCAAACACCTGGAGAGCATGACCAGTTTTGACATGAGTTTTGGCATTGCACTGTGAGCTTGCACCTTTGATCAAACAAGCATGTCCACTAGACTCCCCGTTACTCCTAACCTAGATCTGCTAAATGCCAGCCTCACCCAAGCTCTGTAGCATGCCGCGGCATTGTGTCGAGCATCTCCCGTGCATGCACTGGACGCGCCCAGAGCGCGCGTATTGCACGATGCCGCGCCCGAGCCGACACGCTGCCCCCTGGCTTTGGCCCACACGGCAGCACCTCGCCACGCACTCCCCGCCTCGCAGCATCGCGCCAAGTCACCCTGTCACGCTACAGCGCCGCCGCCAGGGCATTTTTGGCGGCACACCGGCGTCCGCAGCGCGCCTCTGCCACGGTCGGCGCCGCCAAAGCCACCTCCGCTCGCCAGCTCGCCCTTGGAGCAGTGCCCACTCGTCCGCTAGCTCCTGCCGTCATCCCCAGCCACGCCACGTTGCCCTGCAAGCTACAGAGAGGCGGTTCGCCGGAGAGCTTATCCGGCCGCCGCGGAACCGACCTTGACGAGCTATAAAAGGAGGCCCCCGAGCTTCCCCGAGCACACAGGCAACCTTAGAATGCTCCCCTAGTTCTCCTATGGCAGCCAATCGGCCCGGGGAGGTCTTCTTCCCCACCTCCGGCAGCTGCGGCCGCCACCACTGCCCTGGCCAATTCGGCACCACCAGGGCCTCCCCCTCTCCATTCTCTCCACCAAGAGCTTCCTCATCCTCCCGTGAACCTTTCCCTCTACTCGATTTCGATCGGGGCTCACTGCGGGAGAATTTTCACTCCGCCCCCGAAGCCTCCTCCGCCGTGAAGCTCGCCGCCGGCAGCTCCCTCCGTCCCCACCGGCCTGGCAACCACCGGGAGGACCGCACTGGAGTGGCGCATCCACCCCCGCCCTCGGGGCCCCGAGAAGAGCTGCCAGTCGCCGGCGACGATCGCTTGAGCTCCGCCTCCGCTCGGGACAGGGGAAGGAGGGGGAAAGAGAGACTAGTCAAACCTGACTAGTGGGACTCTCTGGACCCACTGTCAGCGACCCCGTGCCTGTCCACGTGGGATTAAGTGAAGGCGTAAATCCCCCAGTACGTTTCACCCGCTCCGAAAGCGTATTCCCCTCCGAAATGTTTTCTTTTCTGTTTTATTTAAATAACAGATTTTGACCAGAACTTTGACTGGCTATAACTTTTTAAATACAACTCCAAATGAAATGATTCTTTTTCCTACCTCTCTCAAATTTCACCTAGTTTATTTTAAGATTTATTTGAAAAAAATTCAGAACAACTTTTGGTGCTGTTTTTATTTTGTGTGTTAATTCTTTTATATTGCTAAAATAGGATTTTTTTTTGAAGAGAGGAGAAAAGTTTCAAGTTTTGGAGTGCACCCTGCCTTTCCACACATTGAAGGCAAGCATTCTGAACCCCGGCATAATATTTTTGTGTGTTCAATGACACGTTCATAACATCACCTCACTTTGGAGAAACTTGTTATTTCATGTGATATGATCATATGCATGGGTGCATGTTATTGATTTCCATGCTGTTGGAAATGGACACACTTGTGATAATAATCACCCTCATGTGCCTTGCATGCATACCGGCAGGAACCCGGGAAAACCTCTGCCTTGGGTAGGCATGAGTTTGTCGCCGGTCTCCGTCGGGACGGTTATGTATGGTATGGCATGGCAAGGTGATATGAGCGGTGACTCTGTTGGTTGAAATATATTCGTCATGCTAATCATGCAGGGAATACTTAAACCTCCTGAGTCGACCGTAGATCGAGTCTTATGCCAGTAACCCCCATACTTGTTTCGTACTACCACTCGTCTCTATAGCAAGTGGAGTACGGTTCAGTAAGTTGTCAACCTCTCTCTAGCACACACCATACAGAGAGGCCATGGTGGAAGATACCGGTTGTAGCTGGTAGGCAGGCCACCTGGTCCGGGGGCATGGGTGTTTCCGGTTGGGACCGAGAGGGGAGGCCACCCCTTAGAGCGCGCGATATAAATTTGATCCCATGCTACACGAGGTTGTAGCCTCCCCACTTAGAGTTTGCTTAACAGGTGTCGTGGGTGATTCCAGACACGTGTGAGTTAAGCTGGTGTGTGCAAGTTAGGTGTGTTTTCAACAAAAAGACCGTAGACGGAATTAGTCCCGATGGACTAAAAAATCCATTACTCGTGGGTAAAGAGTACACCCTCTGCAGAGAATAAACCTATTCGGATAGCCGTGTCCATGGTTAAGGATTACAGTCTGGGATGGGTCAGGTGTCGGTCTTAGTGTCGGTCTTCGAAGGTGAAACTGTTAACCAGAAATGGAATTACTACTTGTGACTTGTGATAACTATGATTATTATTGTTGTTGACTAACCCATGATATTATTGTTATTATCGAGTATCTCTGGGATGGTTCTACCTCCGGGATATTCACTATGATTGTTTATTTTAAAGCCCCTTATGTGGTGTCGCTCAGACGCCCGACTGTGGCATTTCTTTTAAAAGCCCTTTATGTGGTGTCGCTAAGACGCCCGACTGTGGCATTTCTTTTAAAGCCCTTTATGTGGTGTCGCTTAGACGCCCGACTGTGGCATTTCTTTTAAAGCCCTTTATGTGGTGTCGCTCAGACGCCCGACTGTGGCATTTCTTTTAAAGCCCATTTATGTGGTGTCGCTCAGACGCCCGACTGTGGCATTTCTTTTAAAAGCCCTTTATGTGGTATCGCTAAGACGCCCGACTGTGGCATTTCTTTTAAAGCCCTTTATGTGGTGTCGCTAAGACGCCCGACTGTGGCATTTCTTTTAAAGCCCTTTATGTGGTGTCGCTAAGACGCCCGACTGTGGCATTGCTTGTTATTTATTTCATAAATTTTTATACTACTATGTTATTGCATTTTTATAAATAACCGCCTGCACGCATCAGAATTTTATTTACTATTTTTGACTGACGTCATGAGCATAAAATATTTTCAGCACATCATGGTTATATTATACCTGTGTTCATAATGTTTGCGAGTACATTCAAAGTACTCACTGGCTTGTCCCTGGCTATTGTCTTGGCCAGATTTCTTGCGCGGAGAGGAGCGACGCGATGACAGCCCCGGAACCTAAGTAATGGAGATAGCAGCCTCGCGAAGATAGGAGTTAACCTGGTCAGCTGTTCCCGTGGGAAATGGAGTCCCATAGACACTGATGTTTCACAACCCGCTTCCGCCATCAACCACTAGAAACCATTTGTTGTACTCACAGGCCAGAATGGCCTTGTACTACATATTTTGTTTTCTGCTTGGAATTTCTGTATCAAGTTGGAGCCTCATCAGCTAACAGTAATCCTGGGGCTGATGAGCACGACGGTCTTTTCTGGAAATTTATTACCCGGAAAACCCGGTCGTGATAGGTGACCGGCGGCTCAGCACGGCAGGAGATGCGGCGGCAGCCGCATAGGTGACGACGGCGGACGATGGCGGGGCCGTGGAGACGGCGGTTCAAGATCGACCATAGCGGTTCGGCGGAGGCGAGACGCGACGGCGCGCGGGAGCCTGGCGCGGCGGCTCATCGTGACCCGCGGAGGCGACAGTAGCAGAGGAAGGCTTGGTATGGAGCGAGCAGCAGGGCGCATCGACGCGAGGTGAAGGCAGCTTGGGCAGTCGGGCGCGTAACCTGCGGTCAGTAGAGGAACGGAGGGCTGGTCCGGTGACTCTGCGTGAGACGGCAGTGTTGGAGCGGAGACCCGGGGCACCCGGTCTGGTGACTCAGCGCGGGACAGCGTCTGCTCGGAGCGGTGGAGCAACTCACAGGCGTGGCCGTGGAGGAATCTGAATCCAATCCACTTCCGGGTCCTTGGCTCGGTCGCTGTCAGTTTGGCTATCCATCTTCGTATCTTTCTGGTCACGGCCTCCCCCATTTTTTTGGTCAACTCAATGCTTGACATGATAGAGAAAGGTAGTATACTTGAACTCCGATTGGATGTTTAACACGAGTTGTACTAGTTGCTGCCTCTGAAACTTGATCTTGGACATGAACGCTAGAGACTGGACATCTGTTAGACTCGACTTCGTAGGCAGTGCAGCAGCCGAAACGCAAACTCTGATCTGATTCGACGGAACGCCCAGATGCGTGCGAGGGCGCACGTAATCCTAATCTCTCGTCTTGAACGAATCTCGAAAATGCCGGCTCCTAAAATCAATCATGACTTTGATCACAAAACAATAAATTTACTAGCTGTGCCCATGGTTGTCTCATGGCGGGTTATGCTGTATGGTTGTAATTGATTGACCTTTTTAACCGATGAAATCGCCAGCTTCTTGATCCTTGACTAGATCCCTTCAAAAACTCAACATCACCATGCGCGAGCCCCACGATGGGCGCCAACTGTCGTGGATTTGTCACGGTAGATGTCTTAGTGTAAAGACTTAGTCGTGAAGCCAACACATCTATGTGGTAGCTTGAGGGGGGTTGAACGGGATGAGAGACGCGAGGCTTTTACCCAGGTTCGGCCCCTCATGGTGGAGGTAAAAGCCTACATCCTGCTTCATTGATATTGATGACGATGATCACGATTACAAAGGTGCTCTATCTCGAGAGCTATTGACTTGTCTGTCTAAACCTAACTTGTGAAACTCGTCTCTCTTGGGGTGCCCTGCCCCTCCTTATATATGTTGAAGGGGCGGCTTACATGACTAGTCTTATTAGGATTAGGATTACTCTATTACAACTGGAGTCCTAGTCTTGCTTCCTTTGTAAGGGGATATTCCCTATACCTTATCTCTTAAGCCGGCCCACCATAACACGAGCTGGCCTTCCTTGAACTGCCTACTGGGCCTCTGGGTCTTGTCGCTCCTCTGACCCACCTGCCGGGTTGCCAATGAGTCACCAGGCCCAGCCGGGTAATCAGTGAGTGGAGAGATCCGGGCGGGTCACTTCGTGAGTCACCAAGTTAGGGCGGGTTACTAGTGAGTCTCCAAGTCCGGCCGGGTCATACTTCCGGTCGGGTCATACCACGGGGTATATCCCCGACAATCTCCTAGATAGATCTTGCGTGATCGTAGGTAATTTTTTGAAATACTGCTGTCGGTGTCAAAACCGGCGGATCTCGGATAGGGGGTCCCGAACTGTGCGTCTAAGGCCGATGGTAACAGGAGGCAGGGGACACGATGTTTTACCCAGGTTCGGGCCCTCTTGATGAAGGTAAAACCCTACGTCCTGCTCGATTGTTCTTGATGATATGAGTATTACAAGAGTTGATCTACCACGAGATCAGAGAGGCGAAGCCCTAGAAGCTAGCCTATGGTATGATTGTATGTATATATCTATCGACTAGCCTGGCCTCGGTTTATATAATGCACCAGAGGCCTAGGATAACAAGAGTCCTAGCCGAATACGCCGGTGGGGAGGAGTCCTTGTCTTGATCAGCAAGTCTTGTGGAATCTTCCATGTATGCGGTAGCTGTCCGAACTGGCCCATGACTATACGGCCATGGGGGTCCTCGGTCCAATCTAACAGATCGGGAGATGATGTGGTGAGTACCCCCTAGTCCAGGACACCGTCAGTAGCCCCCTGAACCGGTCTTCAAGTTAGGGACGCTCCTCGATTCTTCCGAACTGTTCTTCATCTTCGGTTGTCGGTCTTGAAAACTGGTTCAATAAATCTTCTCATCTTCAATCTTGAGGATCGCCGAAGTGCATCCGAAGAGTTTACACGTCGGGTATCCAAGGAGCCCCTTTAAGTTTTCGGCCTTTATCAATGCCTTGTTATTTTTATGCCACACCTCGGGTTTTGAAGTTGTTCCCGGGAAGCAGTGTCCTCTTGTGTCCGAGCTCCAACACCGGACTGCATTCGAGGTATCTTTTGCAGCCGAGCACCAATGCCGGACTGCTTCCGAGCTCCAACACCGAAATGTATCCGAGCTCCAACGCCGGACTGTGTCCAAGCTCCAACGCCAAAATGTATCTGAGCTCCAACGCCGGACTATATCCAAGATGTCATAGATCATCTTGGTACAAAAAAGTTGAAGGAATTTAGCTGAGCTTAATGCCGGAAATGCCCTCTATGGAGCCAGCCGCTAGCGCCCGAGCTTTATGCTGGATTGCTTCCGAGGTGGTGCACCACCCCGACTGTGGGCCGATTTTTTGTCAATATTTTTTTATTGGTGCAATTTATTCTCTGCCGAGATATATAGCCAGTAGCCCTCAAGGTGTGTATTGGTCTAAAACCCGAGATGCACCTGAAGGATGACGTAAGACCGCTGATCCCAGTAGCCGTTGAGACTTAGGTTGATTTGCAAAATCAGCCTGAGGATCAAGTCCTAGCTCGGTAGAATACTTCGGGACACAAAAAGCGGCGTGCTTAATCCTTGGGACTCAGGTTGGGTGCGGCTGACCAACCTGAGGATCAAAATCTCCTCGGAAACCATATTACACTTAAAACTTTCTGCATTGAACAGGCAATGCAGTAGCCCCCGAGACACTGGTCGGGTGGCAACACCAGATCAGGGGATCGATGTGCCCCTTTAATATTTGTAAATAATAAGCCCGAAGCCCAGTAGCCCCCGAGCCTTAATGTGGGCATGGGTGGCCGAATTTAGGATCGATATCCATAGTAAAATCACAAATTATGTGTAATGACTCTATGTATCCAAGTACTTTACATCCTTAATGATCATATCCGCATTGTACAAAACTTTGTTGACCGACCATCGGCTTCCACCTCCTCGGCTAGTAGCCGAGGAGTGTTTGTCCTACTTTATAAAGCCTTTATGAGGGCAAAGATTTACAACAAACAAGGCAATCTGGCCATATGGTTTTATAAACAAAGGTACGTGGAGAGATATGTTATATTACTGTTTAACATAAGAAATGTCTTCCAAAGAAAACAGTCCTGCTATAGGTTCCTTTCTTTGGGTTGTCATGCTAAGCATGATCATGAAACCTCAGCTCTAATGTAAGAGCAAAATATTGAGGATTTAGTTTGGGAGGCCAGTTAATAGCCCCCGGTAGTGTTCGGCGACAGTCGAGGTCAAGCCGTAAACACTTCGGCCATTGTTATGAATGGCCCATCATTTAACACCATCATCGGATCGTTGACCGGTTTACGCTTATTGTGACAGTTAGTTTTCGGCTTTCTCCACTGAGGTGCTTAACCATGTGAGCTGGAAGCACAATCGCAGTGGTTCTCCCTTTGCACACCTAGCCGAACAAAGCGGAACATAGGAGGCAAGCGCAAGAGCCGGGCAACCCAACTATTGACCGAAGACACAATTCGAAACCAATGCATATATAGTGAGATCCGAGAATTTTTTTGCCGAATCTATAAAGGTGTCCAGCATTGCACTGCGAGACTTGTGCTGGAAACACACAAATAGTTTAAAAGTGCCAAAAAGCTTGGAAAACCAAAAAACGTCAGTAAAAACATGACATCCGAACAAGATCAAGTGTTCGGTGCCAATCCGAAAATTGGAAGTGAAAGAAAAAAATGTGCTTCTGTCGTGTTTTGACAATGACCAAGAAGAAAACACATTTACAGCTCATATATAAATTTTAAGAGCCCCCAAGTGACTTGGGTAAGAATTTTATGTATAATGATTGTATGTAACGAAGTACTTATATCATATTTGTGTTCACCCGAACTTTAAACGCGTCTTAACCGACCGTCGGTTTCTCCCTCTTCGGCCAAGGGCCGAAAAGTGTCATGTACTCCGCCTGTCGAGAGTATCGACGGTGTTTCCGATGACCAGGCAATCAGGCCATAAGGCTGTATGATACGTCTCCAACGTATCTATAATTTTTGATTGCTCCATGCTATATTATCTACTGTTTTGGACTATATTGGGCTTTATTTTCCACTTTTATATTATTTTTGGGACTAACCTCTTAACTGGAGGCCCAGCCCAGAATTGCTGTTTTTTGCCTATTTCAGTGTTTCGAAGAAACGAAATATCAAACGGAGTCCAAACGGAATGAAACCTTCGGGAACGTGATTTTCTCACCGAATGTGATCCAGGAGACTTGGATCCTACGCCAAGGCATCGAAGAGGCGGTCACGAGGGTGGGGGCGCCCCCCTAGGGCGCGCCCCCTGCCTCATGGGCCCCTCGGTGCTCCTCCGACGTACTTCTTCCTCCTATATATACCTACACACCCCCAAACGATCAGAACAGGAGCCAAAAACCTAATTCCACCGCTGCAACTTTCTGTATCCACGAGATCCCATCTTGGGGCCTGTTCCGGACCTCCCCCGGAGAGGGCCGTCATCACGGAGGGCTTCTACATCATCATAGCCTCTCCGATGAAGTGTGAGTAGTTTACCTCAGACATTCGGGTCCATAGTTAGTAGCTAGATGGCTTCTTCTCTATTTTTGGATCTCAATACAAAGTTCTCCCCCTCTCTTGTAGAGATCTATTCGATGTAATCTTCTTTTTGTGGTGTGTTTGTTGAGACCGATGAATTGTGGGTTTATGGTCAAGTCTATCTATGAATAATATTTGAATCTTCTCTGAATTCTTTTATGTATGATTGGTTATCTTTGCAAGTCTCTTTGAATTATCCGTTTGGTTTGCCAACTAGATTGGTAGTTCTTACCATGGGAGAAGTGCTTAGCTTTGGGTTCGATCTTGCGGTGTCCTTTCCCAGTGACAGAAGGGGCAGCAAGGCACGTATTGCATCGTTGCCATCGAGGATAACAAGATGGGGTTTATTTCATATTGCATGAATTTATCTCTCCACATCATGTCATCTTGCTTAAGGTGTTACTCCGTTTTTAACTTAATACTCTAGATGCATGCTGGATAGCGGTCGATGAGTGGAGTAATAGTAGTAGATGCAGAATCGTTTCGGTCTACTTGTCACGGACGTGATGCCTATATACATGATCATGCCTAGATATTCTCATAACTATGCTCAATTCTGTCAATTGCTCAACAGTAATTTGTTCACCCACTGTAGAATACTTATGCTCTTGAGAGAAGCCACTAGTGAAACCTATGGCCCCCGAGTATATTCTCATCATATTAATCTCCATCACTTTAATCTTGCTTCGCTTTTTTACTTTGCTTTTACTTTTTTACTTTGCATCTCTATACCAAAAATACCAAAAATATTATATCTATTAGATCTCACTCTCGTACGTGACCGTGAAGGGATTGACAACCCCTAATCGCGTTGGTTGTGAGTAGCTATCGTTTTGTGTAGGTACGAGGGACTTGAGCGTGGCCTCCTACTGGATTGATACCTTGGTTCTCAAAAATGAGGGAAATACTTACGCTACTCTGCTGCATCATCCCTTCCTCTTCGGGGAAAACCAATGCAAGCTCAAGACGTAGCAAGAAGGATTTCTGGCGCCGTTGCTGGGGAGTCTACGCAAAAAGTCAACATACCAAGTACCCATCACAATCCCTATCTCTCGCATTACATTATTTGCCATTTGCCTCTCGTTTTCCTCTCCCCCACTTCACCCTTGCCGTTTTATTCGCCCTCTCTCTCTCTCTCTCTCTATCCGCCCTCTCTCTTTATGTTTGCCTCTTTTGCCCGCTTGCCTTTTGTTTGCTCGTGTGTTAGATTGCTTGTTTGTCGCGATGGCTCCAGATACTACAAAATTGTGTGACTTCACCAATACCAATAATAATGATTTCCTTAGCACTCCGATTGCTCCTCTTGCCAATACTGAATATTGTGAAATCAATACTGCTTTGTTGAATCTTGTTATGAAAGATCAATTCGCCAGCCTTCCTAGTGAAGATGCCGCTACTCATCTGAATAGCTTCGTTGATTTATGTGATATGCAAAATAAAAAAGATGTCGATAATGATGTCGTTAAATTGAAGCTATTTCCTTCTTCGCTTAGAGATCGTGCTAAAGCTTGGTTTTCGTCTTTGCCTAAGAATAGTATTGATTATTGGAACAAGTGCAAAGATGCTTTTATCTCTAAGCATTTCCCTCCCGCTAAGATCATCTCTCTTAGAAACGATATTATGAATTTTAAGCAACTTGATCATGAACATGTTGCACAAGCTTGGGAGAGAATGAAATTAATGATACGTAATTGCCCCACTCATGGTTTGAATTTGTGGATGATTATACAAATTTTTTATGCCGGATTGAATTTTGCTTCTAGAAATATTTTAGATTCGGCCGCGGGAGGCACTTTTATGGAAATCACTTTAGGAGATGCTACTAAACTCCTAGATAATATTATGGTTAATTATTCTCAATGGCATACTGAAAGATCTTCTAATAAAAAAGTGCATGCGATAGTAGAAATCAATGTTTTGAGTGGAAAGATGGATGAACTTATGAAATTATTTACTACTAAGAGTGTTTCTTGTGATCCTAATGATATGCCTTTGTCTACTTTGATTGAGAATAACAATGAATCTATGGATGTGAATTTTGTTGGTAGGAATAATTTTGGTAACAACGCTTATAGAGGGAATTTTAATCCTAGGCCATATCCTATTAATCCTTCTAATAATTATGGGAATTCCTACAACAACTCTTATGGAAATTAATAATAAGATCCCTCTGAATTTGAGAATAGTGTTAAAGAGTTTATGAATTCATAAAAGAATTTTAATGCTTTGCTAGAAGAGAAATTGCTTAAAGTTGATGATTTGGCTAGGAACGTTGATAGAATTTCTCTTGAGGTTGATTCTTTAAAACTTAGATCTATTCCTCCTAAGCATGATATCAATGACTCTCTCAAAGCCATGAGAATTTCCATTGATGAGTGCAAGGAAAGAACCGCTAGGATGCGTGCTTCCAAAGATGCCTTTATTAAAGCGTGTTCTTCCAATTCCTATGAAAATCAAGATGAAGATCTAAAAGTTATTGATGTGTCCCCTATTAAATCTTTGTTTTGGAATATGAGTCTTGATGAAACTGAATATGATCTTCCTTTACCTAGAAGGCGTTCTAAAAATTCGGAGTATTTAGATCTTTATGATGAAATTGATGAAAGTGGGATTGAAAGAAATAAAAATCTAGATGTTGCTAAACCCACTATATTGGATTTCAAGGAATTAATTATGAAAGTTGCTCTTTAATTGATTGTATTTCCTTGTTGCAATCCGTGCTAAATTCTCCACATGCTTATAGTCAAAATAAAGCCTTCACCGAACATATTGTTGATGCCTTGATGCAATCTTATGAAGAAAAACTTGAGTTGAAAGTTTCTATCCCTAGAAAACTCTATGATGAGTGGGAACCAACTATTAAAATTAAAATTAAAGATCATGAGTTTTATGCTTTGTGTGATTTGGGTGCTAGTGTCTCCACTATTCCCAAGACTTTATGTGATTTGCTAGATTTCCGTAATTTTGATGATTGCTCTCTAAACTTGCATCTTGCGGATTCTACTATTAAGAAACCTATGGGAAGGATTAATGATGTTCTTATTGTTGCAAATAGGAATTATGTGCCCGTAGATTTCATTGTTCTTGATATAGATTGCAATCCTTCTTGCCCTATTATTCTTGGTAGACCTTTCCTTAGAACGGTTGGTGCGATTATTGATATGAAGGAAGGGAATATTAGATTTCAATTTCCATTAAAAAAGGGCATGGAACACTTTCCAAGAAAGAAAATAAAATTGCCATATGAAACTATCATGAGAGCCACTTATGGATTGCCTACCAAAGATGGCAATACCTAGATCTATCCTCGCTTTTATGCCTAGCTAGGGGCGTTAAACGATAGCGCTTGTTGGGAGGCAACCCAATTTTATTTTTATTCCTTGATTTTTGCTCCTGCTTAGTAATAAATAAATTGTTTATCCTCTGTTTTTTTTGTGTTTTTTTTGTGTAATTAGTGTTTGTGTCAAGTAGAACCGTTGGGAAGACTTGGGGAAAGTCTTGTTGAACTTGCTGTAAAAAACAGAAACTTTAGCGCTCACGAGAACTGCTGTCATTTTTATTTGAAGTGTTCTATTTAGTTAATTCTTTATTAAGATGATTAATAGATAAATTCCTCACGTCCAACAATTTATTTTAGAATTTTTGGGGTTCCAGATCTTGCGCTAGCTACAGATTACTACAGACTATTCTGTTTTTGACAGATTCTGTTTTTCGTGTGTTGTTTGCTTATTTTGATGAATCTAAGGTTAGGAAAATAGTTTATAATCCATAGAGAAGTTGGAATACAGTAGGTTTAACACCAATATAAATAAATAATGAGTTCATTACAGTACCTTGAAGTGGTCTTTTGTTTTCTTTCACTAACGGAGCTCACGAGTTTTCTACTTTAAGTTTTGTGTTGTGAAGTTTTCAAGTTTTGGGTGAATTCTTGTGATGGATTATGGAACAAGGAGTGGCAAGATCCTAAGCTTGGGGATTCCCATGTCACCCCCAAGATAATCCAAGGACACCAAAAAGTCAAAGCTTGGGGATGCCCCGGAAGGCATCCCCTCTTTCGTCCACTTCCATCGGTAATTTACTTGGAGCTATATTTTTATTCACCAACATGATATGTGTTTTGCTTGGAGCGTCTTGTATTATTTGTGTCTTTGTGTCTTAGTATGCCAAAATCATCCTTGCTGTACACACCTTTTGAGAGAGCCATACATGAATTAAAAATTGATAGAATACTCTATGTGCTTGACTTATATCTTTTCAGCTATGTAGTTTTGCTCTATGTGCTTCACTTATATCTTTTGAGCGTTATAATTTTTCTCTATGTGCTTCACTTAGATCTTTTAGAGCACGGTGGTGGATTTGTTTTAAAGAAACTATTGATCTCTCATGCTTCACTTAAATTATTTTGAGAGTCTCTTAGTAGCATGGTAATTTGCTTAATAGTAATATGCTTGGTATTCAAGATTTGTGAAACTTTCTTTTGAGTGTGTTGAATACTAAGAAAAGATTGAAACATGATAATTGTTTTGAGATATGGAGGTGATAATATTAAAGTCATGCTAGTTGAGTAGTTGTGAATTTAAAGAATACTTGTGTTAAAGTTTGTGATTCCCGTAGCATGCACGTATGGTGAACCGTTATGTGATGAAGTCGGGGCATGATTTATTTATTGATTGTCTTCCTTATGAGTGGCGGTCGGGGACGAGCGATGGTCTTTTCCTACCAATCTATCCCCCTAGGAGCATATGCGTAATACTTTGCTTTGATAACTTCTAGATTTTTGCAATAAGTATATGAGTTCTTTATGACTAATGTTGAGTCCATGGATTATACGCACTCTCACCCTTCCACCTTTGCTAGCCTCTCTAATACCGCACACCTTTCGCCGGTATCATACACCTACCATATACCTTCCTCAAAACAGCCACCATACCTACCTATTATGGCATTTCCATAGCCATTCCGAGATATATTGCCATGCAACTTTTCACTGTTCCGTTCATGACATATTCATCATTGTCATATTGCATATCCCGGTACACCACTGGAGGCATTCATATAGAGTCATATTTTGTTCTAAGTATCGAGTTGTAATTTTTGAGTTGTAAGAAAAATAAAAGTGTGATGATCATCATTATTAGAGCATTGTCCCAGTGAGAAAAGGATGATGGAGACTATTATTCCCCCATAAGTCGGGATGAGACTCCGGACGAAAAATAAATAAAAGAGGCCAAAGAAACCCAAATAAAAAGAGGCCATAAAAATAATAATAAAAATAAAAAAGAGAAAAGGCCCAAATAAAAAATATATAAAAAATGAGAGAAAAAGAAAGAAGGGACAATGTTACTATCTTTTTACCACACTTGTGCTTCAAAGTAGCACCATGATCTTCATAGTAGAGAGTCTCTCATGTTATCACTTTCATATACTAGTGGGAATCTTTCATTATAGAACTTGGCTTGTATATTCCAATGATGGGCTTCCTCAAATTGCCCTAGGTCTTCATGAGCAAGCGAGTTGGATGCACACCCACTTAGTTCCTTTTGATGAGCTCTAGTGCATCCGTTGCATGGCAATCCCTACTCACTCACATTGATATCTATTGATGGGCGTCTCCATAACCCGTTGATATGCCTAGTTGATGTGAGACTATCTTATCCTTTTTTGTCTTCTCCACAACCACCATTCTATTCCACCTATAGTGCTATATCCATGGCTCATGCTCATGTATTGCGTGAAGATTGAATTTTTTTTGAAAAAGTTAGAGTATGAAACAATTGCTTGGCTTGTCATCGGGGTTGTGCATGATTTAAATACTTTGTGTGGTGAAGATAGAGCATAGCCAGACTATATGATTTTGTAGGGATAACTTTCTTTGGCCATGTTATTTTGAGAAGACATAATTGCTTTGTTAGTATGCTTGAAGTATTATTATTTTTATGTCAATATAAACTTTTGTCTTGAATCTTTCGAATCTGAATATTCTCACAATTAATAAGATTTGCATTGAAATTATTCCAAGTAGCACTCCGCATCAAACATTCTCTTTTTATGATTTACCTGCTCGAGGACGAGTAGGAATAAAGCTTGGGGATGCCTGATACGTCTCCAACGTATCTATAATTTTTGATTGCTCCATGCTATATTATCTACTGTTTTGGACTATATTGGGCTTTATTTTCCACTTTTATATTATTTTTGGGACTAACCTATTAACCGGAGGCCCAGCCCAGAATTGTTGTTTTTGCCTATTTTAGTGTTTCGAAGAAACGGAATATCAAACGGAGTCCAAATGGAATGAAACCTTCGGGAACATGATTTTCTCACCGAACGTGATCCAGGAGACTTGGACCCTACGCCAAGGCATCGGAGAGACGGTCACGAGGGTGGGGGCGCCCCCCCTAGGGCGCGCCCCCTACCTCATGGGCCCCTCGGTGCTCCTCCGACGTACTTCTTCCTCCTATATATACCTACATACCCCCAAACGATCAGAACAGGAGCCAAAAACCTAATTCCACCGCCGCAACTTTCTGTATCCACAAGATCCCATCTTGGGGCCTATTCCGGAGCTCCGCCGGAGAGGGTCGTCATCACGGAGGGCTTCTACATCATCATAGCCTCTCCGATGAAGTGTGAGTAGTTTACCTCAGTCCTTCGGGTCCATAGTTAGTAGCTAGATGGCTTCTTCTATCTTTTTGGATCTCAATACAAAGTTCTCCCCCTCTCTTGTGGAGATCTATTCGATGTAATCTTCTTTTTGCAGTGTGTTTGTTGAGACTGATGAATTGTGGGTTTATGATCAAGTCTATCTATGAATAATGTTTGAATCTTCTCTGAATTCTTTTATGTATGATTGGTTATCTTTGCAAGTCTCTTCGAATTATCCATTTGGTTTGGCCAACTAGATTGGTAGTTCTTCCATGGGAGAAGTGCTTAGCTTTGGGTTCTATCTTGCGGTGTCCTTTCCCAGTGACAGAAGGGGCAGCAAGGCATGTATTGCATCGTTTCCATCGAGGATAACAAGATGGGGTTTATTTCATATTGCATGAATTTATCTCTCTACATCATGTCATCTTGCGTAAGGCGTTACTCTGTTTTTAACTTAATACTCTAGATGCATGCTGGATAGCGGTCGATGAGTGGAGTAATAGTAGTAGATGCAGAATCGTTTCGGTCTACTTGTCATGGACGTGATGCCTATATACATGATCATGCCTAGATATTCTCATAACTATGCTCAATTCTGTCAATTGCTCAACAGTAATTTGTTCACCCACCGTAGAATAATTATGCTCTTGAGAGAAGCCACTAGTGAAACCTATGGCCCCGGGTCTATTCTCATCATATTAATCTCCATCACTTTAATCTTGCTTTGCTTTTTTACTTTGCTTTTACTTTTTACTTTGCATCTCTATACCAAAAATACCAAAAATATTATATCTATCAGATCTCACTCTCGTAAGTGACCGTGAAGGGATTGACAACCCCTAACCGCGTTGGTTGCGAGTAGCTATCGTTTTGTGCAGGTACGAGGGACTTGAGCGTGGCCTCCTACTGGATTGATACCTTTGTTCTCAAAAACTGAGGGAAATACTTACGCTACTCTGCTGCATCATCCCTTCCTCTTCGGGGAAAACCAACGCAAGCTCAAGACGTAGCACTATAACAGAAAAAGCGCGCTCAGGAAACTTATGCTATATTACTAATGAAGTGTAAGAAGCATCTTCGAAGAAAATAGTACCCCCACCGATACCTTTCTTCGGTGCTCATTATTACTATGAGACATGTGTAATAGATTTTTTGTACTCATGAGTTCCGTTGTATGCCGACCATGATTGAAAACAATAAGAGCGCTAGCTTTCGGCTTCACCCAGTCCGAAGTGGTGACATAGCACGGTCAATGCGGGCCGGCAGATTGATGCCGAAGTCCCTGGCATGGGGTAATGAAGTGTTGACGAAGCCCCCCGTCCAGCCGAGGTGACGTGGTATGTCAGTACGCCGAGTTGACGATACTGCCCAACCCGGATCATTTTCCTGTGCACAAAAAATAGTGCAAGCCGGAGATAATAGTAATAATAATAAATAAATAAAAATCGTTGCATAATAAATAATTTATGTAAAGTGAGTAATGAAAGAAATATGGCCTGGCGCCGAAGTCAATGTCGATGCAGGGCGTCAGCGTGATGCGGTAAAGGCGTGGCAAAGCCTGAATTCACAAGTCGGTCCGAGTTCCGGATGCGGCGTTCGCCGGACCATGTACGGAAACTGACCGAACCACCATGCGACCGTTGTTAATGCGGCCATCATTTGATAGACTTGTGTACATATGATGAACAAACCAGAGTAATAATTCCTTGGGAAAATGAAGCCGAACAAGCAAAAAAATACTAGGATTAATAGCACCTGGTTTATTTGTTGTAGCAATCCGAAGAAAGGTGATTCCGAAAATTGGGACTTGATCCACACACCCATTGCCTGATGGGCGATAAAGCGACGGTATGGCGATGCTGGAAAAGGTTGGCTCGCCAAGGCAAAGCCCTCGGTCGAGCTAACATGACGGAGCTGGTTGGCTAGTGACGCCGAAGTCTCCGGAGTAGGTTGATGAAGAGATGATGAAGGCCCCGGCCCAGCCAAGATGTCGAAGACTCGATGTCAGCCGATGAGTCGAAGTAGGTCAGCGTGATGGACACCAGCTTGAAGAAGCAATAGTGCGGCCCTACCAATGCAGGTCGTGACGTGGTCGATGCCGGCTTGATGAAGTGACCGTGCGACGATGCCGGTATGCCCGCTCCGTGTAATCTGTGGGGCGGCGATGTTGGTGATGATTTATCCTTCGCGATGCCGGACTCTTGTTCGGCTTGCCGAGATGATGATCCGAAGAAGTTGAGCTCGGCTAAACAAAGTGATGATGTGTCTAGCGCAGGTCGGCAGCCTTGGAGCAATATTGCCGGACTGGTTTGACACCAGCATGATGATGAAGATGACCTCAGGGGAGGCTTAAAAATTTACGGGCACGTGTTTAAAAACAACGCATGATACCCTAGAAGAGAATTCCTCTAAAAAGGTTGTCCAATATCACGTTCATAAAGAAACATGAATTCGGGTCGGATCTGTATTCGCGCAGAAAATGGATCCGAAAATTGGTCCACTCATCGGAAGGTTCCTGGAGTTTGAACCGTCGGATCGAGCTGAAATTTGGAGGGGTGGTAGATATGGGAATTCCTCCGTAGATGAACGGTTGGATCTTCCAAAGGACCTCCGAGCTGGGCTCTGGAGACCACGCCCTAAACTCGTCCAGATTCCCGTCCAGATTTGATAGGGCTCCGGTAATATCGTAGATTGTCAAAGATTCCTCCATCGGAAGTCGACGAAATATTGCATGACTGTTGTAGACATAATTCCAAACTATTCCACTGAAGCAATCATCAAACCGACGCTCGAGGAGGTGATGATGGCGAATACAAGTTCGTTGTCCATAAAAACAGCACGGCCGCCCGAGGGCAATGTTGACGTTGAGCCCTCGAGCTCCATGGATGACTCCTCTATGATCATGATAGAGATCAGAGTTGATGTTGAAAAAGGCCCCCGTCCGAACATGGGATCGGAGATGGAGCATGGTCCTCGATCGAGTCAAGGTGACCAGTCGAGCCAGCGACGAAGATGCCGACGTCGCAGTTGACCTGCGGGCGAGCCATTGATCCTTTTGCTGATCACACAGCGGAACTCTCAATGAAAGCACCAATGTCGGTGTCAAAACCGGCGGATCTCAGGTAGGGGGGCCCGAACTGTGTGTCTAAGGCGGATGGTAACAGGAGGCAGGGGACACGATGTTTTACCCAGGTTCGGGCCCTCTTGATGAAGGTAAAACCCTACGTTCTGCTCGATTGTTATTGATGATATGAGTATTACAAGAGTTGATCTACCACGAGATCAGAGAGGCTAAACCCTAGAAGCTAGCCTATGATATGATTGTATGTATATATCTATCGACTAGCCTGGCATCGGTTTATATAATGCACCAGAGGCCTAGGATAACAAGAGTCCTAGCCGAATACGCCGGTGGGGAGGAGTCCTTGTCTTGATCACCAAGCCTTGTGGAATCTTCCATGTATGCGGCAGCTGTCTGAACTGGCCCATGAGTATACGGCCATGGGGGTCCTCGGCCCAATCTAATAGATCGGGAGATGACGTGGTGAGTACCCCCTATTCCAGGACACCGTCAACTACGTTGCCCAACAAGTAGATATTACACCAATATAAATAAAGAATGAGTTCACAACAATACCAAAAGTGGTGATTTATTTTCTTATACTAACAAAGTTTATGAGATTTTCTGTTGAGTTTTGTGTTGTGAAGTTTTCAAGTTTTGGGTATGGATTTGAAAGACTATGGAATAAGGAGTGGCAAGAGCCTAATCTTGGGGATGCCCAAGGCACCCCAAGGTAATATTTAAGGACAACCAAGAGCCTAAGCTTGGGGATGCCCCAGAAGCCACCCCCTCTTTCGTCTTCGTCTATCGGTAACTTTACTTGGGGCTATATTTTTATTCACCACATGATATGTGTTTTGCTTGGAGCGTCTTGTATGATTTGAGTCTTTTCTTTTTACTTTGCCACAATCATCCTTTCCGTACACACCTTTTGAGAGGGACACGCATGAATCGTGATTTATTAGAATACTCTATGTGCTTCACTTATATCTTTTGAGCTAGGCAATTTTTCTCTAGTGCTTGACTTATATCTTTTTACAGCACGACGCTGGTTTTATTTTATAGGAATTATTATAAATTTAGTCCTAATATGATAGGCATCCAAGAGGGATATAATAAAAACTTTCATATAAAGTGCATTGAATACTATGAGAAGTTTGATTCCTTATGATTATTTTGAGATATAAAGATAGTGATATTAGAGTCATGCTATTGAGTAATTGTGAATTTGAGAAATACTTGTGTTATGGTTTGTGAGTCACGTAGCATGCACGTATGATGAACCGTTATGTAACGAAGTTGGAGCATGAGATTTTTTTTGATTGCCTTCCTTATGAGTGGCAGTCGGGGACGAGTGATGGTCTTTTCCTACCAATCTATCCCCCTAGGAGCATGCGCGTAGTACTTTGTTTCGATGACTAATAGATTTTTGCAATAAGTATGTGAGTTCTTTATGACTAATGTTGAGTCCATGGATTATACGCACTCTCACCCTTCCACCATTACTAGGCTCTCTAGTGCCGCGCAACTTTCACCGGTACCTTCAGCCCACCATATACCTTCCTCAAAACAGCCATCATACCTACCTATTATGGCATTTTCATAGCCAGTCCGAGATATATTGCCATACAACTTTACACCGTTCCGTTTATTATGACACGTTCCATCATTGTCATATTGCTTTGCATGATCATGTAGTTGACATCCTATTTGTGGCAAAGCCACCTTTCAGCATATTTTATACATGTCGCTCTTGATTCATTGCACATCCCGGTACCCCGCTGGAGGCATTCCCATAGAGTCAAATTTTGTTCAAGTATCGAGTTGTAATTTTGGAGTTGTAAGTAAATAGAAGTATGGCGATCTTCATTATTAGAGCATTGTCCCATGTGAGGAAATAAAAAAAAGGCACCAAAAGAGTCTCAAAAAAAGAGAAAGGAGAATTAAAAAAAGAGAGAAAAAGAGAGAAGGGGCAATGTTACTATCCTTTTTCCACACTTGTGCTTCAAAGTAGCAATATGATCTTCATGATAGAGAGTCTCCTTTGTTGTCACTTTCATATACTAGTGGGAATTTTTCATTGTAGAACTTGGCTTGTATATTCCAACGACGGGATTCCTCAAATTGCCCTAGGTCTTCATGAGCAAGCAAGTTGGATGCACACCCACTTAGTTTTCTTTTTGAGCTTTCATAAACTTATAGTTCTAGTGCATCCGTTGCATAGCAATCCCTACTCACTCACATTGATATCTATTGATGGGCATCTCCATAGCCCATTGATACGCCTAGTTGATGTGAGACTATCTCCTTCTTTTTGTCTTCTCCACAACCAATATTCTATTCCACCTATAGTGCTATGTCCATGGCTCACGCTCAGGTATTGCGTGAAACTTGAAAAGGTTTGAGAACACCAAAAGTATGAAACAATTGCTTGGCTTGTCATCGGGGTTGTGCATGATTTGAATATTTTGTGTGATGAAGATGGAGCATAGCCAGACTATATCATTTTGTAGGGATAAGCTTTCTTTGGCCATGTTATTTCGAGAAGACATAATTGCCTTGTTAGTATGCTTGCAGTATTATTGTTTTTATGTCAATATTGAACTTTTGTTTTGAATCTTATGGATCTGAATGTTCATGCCACAATAAAGATAATTACACGAATAAATATGTTAGGTAGCATTCCATATCAAAAATTCTGTTTTTATCATTTACCTACTCGAGGACGAGTAGGAATTAAGCTTGGGGATGCTTGATACGTCTCCAACGTACCTATACTTTTTTATTGTTCCATGCTATTATATTATCTATTTTGGATGTTTTATATGCAATAATATGTTATTTTATATTATTTTTGGGACTAAGTTATTAACCTAGAGCACAGTGCCAGCTTCTGTTTTTCCTTGTTTTTGAGTTTCGCAGAAAAGGAATACCAAACGGAATGAAACCTTCACGATGATTTTTCTTGGACCAGAAGCAAACCAAGAGACTTGGAGATGAAGTCGGAGGAGCCACGGGGCAGCCACAAGGATGGAGGGTGCGCCCAAGGGGTAGGGCGCACCCCTGCTACCTCTTGAGCATGCATTGGTTTTCCCTTGAAGAAGAAAGGGTGATGCAGCAAAGTAGCGTAAGTATTTCCCTAAGTTTTTGAGAACTAAGGTATCAATCCAGTAGGAGACAATGCATAAGTCACCTAGTACCTGCACAAACAATCAAGAACCTTGCAACCAACGCGATAAAGGGGTTGTCAATCCCTTCACGATCACTCGCAAAAGTGAGATCTAATAAAGATAGTATGTTAAATATTTTTGGTATTTTTGTTGTATAGATTGGAAAGTAAAGATTGAAAAATAGTAAACGAGATGTGATGTAAATAAAAGAGATGCAATATAATAAGAAAGAGACTCGGGGGCCATAGGTTTCACTAGTGGCTTCTCTCAAGATAGCATGTATTACGATGGGTGAACAAATTACTGCCGAGCAATTTATAGAAAAGCGCATAGTTATGAAGATATCTAAGGCAATGATCATGAATATAGGCATCACGTCTGTGTCAAGTAGATCAAAACAATTCTGCATCTACTACTATTACTCAACACATCGACCGCTATCCAGTATGCATCTAGAGTATTACGTTCATAAAAACAGAGTAACGCTTTAAGCAAGATGAAATGATGTAGAGGGATAAACTCAAACAATATGATATAAACCCCATCTTTTTATCCTCGATGGCAACAATACAATACATGCCTTGCTGCCCCTACTGTCACTGGGAAAGGACACCGCAAGATTGAACCCAAAGCTAAGCACTTCTCCCATTGCAAGAAAGATCAATCTAGTAGGCCAAACTAAACCGATAATTCGAAGAGACTTGCAAAGATATCAAATCATGCATATAAGAATCCAGAGAAGAACCAAATAATATTCATAGATAATCTTGTTTCATAAACCCACAATTAATCAGATCTCGGCAAACACACCGCAAAAGAGTATTACAACGAATAGATCTCCAAGAACATCGAGGAGAACTTTGTATTGAGAATCAAAGAGAGAGACGAAGCCATCTAGCTAATAACTATGGACCCGAAGGTCTGTGGTAAACTACTCACGCTTCATCGTAGAGGCTATGGTGTTGATGTAGAAGCCCTCCGTGATCGATTCCCCCTCCGGCAGATTGCCAGAAGAGGCCCCAAGATGGGATCTCACGGGTACAGAAGGTTGTGGCGGTGGAAAAGTAGTTTTGTGGCTCTCTACAATCAATCTAGGGTATAATAGTATATATAGGTGAAAGAAGTACGTCGGAGGAGCTACGAGGGGCACACGAGGGTGGGGGGGCGCGCCTACCCCCTAGGCGCGCCCTCCTGCCTCGTGTCCGCCTCGTGGCATTCCAGACTTCAACTCCAAGTCTCCTGGTTTGCTTTCGGTCCAAGAGAGATCATTGCGAAGGTTTCATTCCTTTTGGATTCCGTTTGGTATTCCTTTTCTGCGAAACTCTAAAATAGGCAAAAAACAGAAACTGGCACTGGGCCTCCGGTTAATTGGATAGTCCCAAAAATAATATAAAAGAGCATATTAAAGCCCATTAAACAACTAGAACATATAATATAATAGCATGAAACAATAAAAAATTATAGATACATTGGAGACGTATCAAGCATCCCCAAGATTAATTCCTGCTCGTCCTCGAGTAGGTAAATGATAAAAACAGAATTTTTGATGTGGAATGCTACCTAACATAATTATCAATGTAATTTTCTTTATTGTGGCATGAATGTTCAGATCTGAAGGATTCAAGACAAAAGTTTAATATTGACATAAAAATAATAATACTTCAATCATACTAACAAAGTAATCATGTCTTCTCAAAATAACATGGCCAAAGAAAGTTCATCCCTACAAAATCATATAGTTTGGCTATGCTCCATCTTCGTCACACAAAATATTCAAATCATACACAACCCCGATGACAAGCCAAGCAATTGTTTCATACTTTAGTATTCTCAAACGTTTTCAACTTTCACGCAATACATGAGCGTGAGCCATGGACATATCACTATAGGTGGAATAGAATGGTGGTTGTGGAGAAGACAAAAAGGAGGAAGATGGTCTCACATCAACTAGGCATATTAATGGGCTATGGAGATGCCCATCAATAGATATCAATGTGAGTGAGTAGGGATTGCCATGCAACGGATGCACTAGAGCTATAAATATATGAAAGCTCAACAAAAGAAACTAAGTGGGTGTGCATCCAGCTTGCATGCTCACGAAGACCTAGGGCATTTTGAGGAAGCCCATTGTTGGAATATACAAGCCAAGTTCTATAACCAAAATTCCCACTAGTATATGAATGTGACAAAATAAGAGACTCTCTATCATGAAGATCATGGTGCTACTTTGAAGCACAAGTGTGGAAAAAGGATATTAGCATTGTTCCTTCTTTTCTCTCTCTCTCTCTCTTTTTCTTTGGCCTTTCTCTCCTTTTTTTATTTCCTCACATGGGACAATGCTCTAATAATGATGATCATCACACTTTTATTTACTTACAACTCAAGAATTACAACCCGATACTTAGAACAAAATATGACTCTATATGAATGACTCCGGCGGTGTACCGGGATGTGCATGAGTCAAGAGTGACATGTATGGAAAAATTATGAATGGTGGCTTTGCCACAAATACGATGTCAACTACATGATCACGCAAAGCAATATGACAATGATGAAGCGTGTCATAATAAACGGAACTATGTAAAGTTGTATGGCAATATATCTCGGACTGGCTATGAAAATGCCATAATAGGTAGGTATGGTGGCTGTTTTGAGGAAGGTATATGGTGGGTTGAAGGTACCGGTGAAAGTTGCGCGGCACTAGAGAGCCTAGCAATGGTGGAAGGGTGAGTGCGTATAATCCATGGACTCAACATTAGTCATAAAGAACTCACTTTTGGAAATATGCCCTAGAGGCAATAATAAAAGCATTATTATTATATTTTCTTGTTCATGATAATTGTCTTTATTCATGCTATAATTGTGTTATCCGGAAATCGTAATACATGTGTGAATAATAGACACCAACATGTCCCTAGTAAGCCTCTAGTTGACTAGCTCGTTGATCAACAGATAGTCATGGTTTCCTGACTATGGACATTGGATGTCATTGATAACGAGATCACATCATTAGGAGAATGATGTGATGGACAAGACCCAATCCTAAACATAGCACAAGATCGTATAGTTCGTTTGCTAGAGTTTTCCAATGTCAAGTATCTTTTCCTTAGACCATGAGATCGTGTAACTCCCGGATACCGTAGGAGTGCTTTGGGTATACCAAACGTCACAACGTAACTGGGTGACTATAAAGGTAGACTACGGGTATCTCCGAAAGTGTCTGTTGGGTGACATGGATCAAGACTGGGATTTGTCACTCCGTATGACGGAGAGGTATCACCGGGCCCACTCGGTAATGCATCATCATAATGAGCTCAAAGTGACCAAGTGTCTGGTCACGAGATCATGCATTACGGTACGAGTAAAGTGACTTTCCGGTAACGAGATTGAACGAGGTATTGGGATACCAACGATCGAATCTCGGGCAAGTGACATATCGATTGACAAAGGGAATTGCATACGGGGTTTGATTGAATCCTCGACATCGTGGTTCATCCGATGAGATCATCGTGGAGCATGTGGGAGCCAACATGGGTATCCAGATCCCGCTGTTGGTTATTGACCGGAGAGTCGTCTCGGTCATGTCTGCTTGTCTCCCAAACCCGTAGGGTCTACACACTTAAGGTTCGGTGATGCTAGGGTTGTGAAGATATGTATATGCAGTAACCCGAATGTTGTTCGTAGTCCCGGATGAGATCCCGGATGTCACGAGGAGTTCCGGAATGGTCCAGAGGTAAAGAATTATATATAGGAAGTGCTGTTTCAGCCATCGGGACAAGTTTCGGGGTTATCGGTATTGTACCGGGACCACCGGAGGGGTCCCGGGGGCCCACCGGGTGGGGCCACCTGTCCCGGGGGACCACTTGGGCTGTAGGGGGTGCGCCTTGGCCTAGATGGGCCAAGGGCACCAGCCCCACTAGGCCCATGCGCCTAGGGTTTCCATGGGGGAGGAGTCCCACTAGTGGAAGGCACCCCTAGGTGCCTTGGGGGGGGAGGGAAACCCACCCTTGGCATCTACTAGGGCCAGCGCCCTCCTGGCACCCCTATATATAGTGGGGGAGAGGAGGGACTTGAGACACCAGCCCCTGGCGCCTCCCTCTCTCCCCGTTACGTCTCTCTCTCGTAGTATAGGCGAAGCCCTGCTACTGTGACGCCCTGCATCCACCACCACGCCGTCGTGCTGCTGGATCTTCTTCAACCTCTCCTTCCCCCTTGCTGGATCAAGAAGGAGGAGACGTCTCCTGTCCCGTACGTGTGTTGAACGCGGAGGTGCCGTCCGTTCGGCGCTTGGTCATCGGTGATTTGGATCACGTCGTGTTCGACTACATCATCACCGTTCTTTGAACGCTTCCGCACGCGATCTACTAAGGTATGTAGATGCATCCGATGACTCGTTGCTAGATGAACTCCTAGATGGATCTTGGTGAAACGAGTAGGAAAATTTTTGTTTTCTGCAACGTTCCCCAACAGTGGCATCATGAGCTAGGTCTATGCGTAGTTCTTCTTGCGCGAGTAGAACACAATTTGTTGTGGGCGTAGATTTGTCAACTTTCTTGCCGCTACTAGTCTTATCTTGCTTCAGCGGTATTGTGGGATGAAGCGGCCCGGACCAACCTTACACGTACGCTTACGTGAGACCGGTTCCACCGACTAACATGCACTAGTTGCATAAGGTGGCTGGCGGGTGTCTGTCTCTCCCACTTTAGTTGGAGTGGATTCGATGAACAGGGTCCTTATGAAGGGTAAATAGAAGTTGACAAATCACGTTGTGGCTTTAACGTAGGTAAGAAGACGTTCTTGCTAGAACCCTAATTCAGCCACGTAAAACTTGCAACAACAATTAGAGGACGTCTAACTTGTTTTTGCAGCAAGTGGTTTGTGATATGATATGGCCAAAGTTGTGATGAATGATGAATGATCTATATGTGATGTATGAGATGTTCATGCTATTGTAATAGGATTCACGACTTGCATGTCGATGAGTATGACAACCGGCAGGAGCCATAGGAGTTGTCTTTATTCTTTTATATGACCTGCGTGTCATTGAGAAATGCCATGTAAATTACTTTACTTTATTGCTAAACGCGTTAGCGATGGTAGTAGAAGTAATAGTTGGCGAGCAACTTCATGGAGACACGATGATGGAGATCATGGTGTCAAGCCGGTGACAAGATGATCATGGAGCCCCAAGATGGAGATCAAAGGAGCTGTGTGATATTGGCCATATCATGTCACTATTATTATTTGATTGCATGTGATGTTTATCATGTTTTTGCATCTTGTTTACTTAGAACGACGGTAGTAAATAAGATGATCCCTCATAACAATTTCAAGAAGTGTTCTCCCCTAACTGTGCACCGTTGCTAAAGTTCGTCGTTTCGAAGCATGCCGTGATGATCGGGTGTGATAGATTCTTACGTTCACATACAACGGGTGTAAGACAGTTTTACACATGCAAAACACTTAGGGTTAACTTGATGAGCCTAGCATGTACAGACATGGCCTCGGAACATAGAAGATCGAAAGGTCGAGCATGAGTCGTATAGAAGATACGATCAACATGAAGATGTTCACCGACGTTGACTAGTCCGTCTCACGTGATGATCGGACACGGTCTAGTTAACTCGGATCATGTAATACTTATATGACTAGAGGGATGTCTAATCTAAGTGGGAGTTCATTAATAATTTGATTAGATGAACTTAATTATCATGAACTTAGTCTAAAATCTTTACAATATGTCTTGTAGATCAAATGGCCAACGTAGTCCTCAACTTCAACGCGTTCCTAAAGAAAACCAAGCTGAAAGATGATGGCAGCAACTATACGGACTGGGTCCGGAACCTGAGGATCATCCTCATAGCTGCCAAGAAAGATTATGTCCTACAAGCACCGCTTGGTGACGCACCCGTTCTCCCTGCAGAACAAGATGTTATGAACGCTTGGCAGGCACGTACCGATGACTACTCCCTCGTTCAGTGCGGCATGCTTTACAGTTTAGAGCCGGGGCTCCAAAAGCGTTTTGAGAGACACGGAGCATATGAGATGTTCGAAGAGCTGAAAATGGTTTTCCAAGCTCATGCCCGGGTCGAGAGATATCAAGTCTCCGACAAGTTCTTCAGCTGTAAGATGGAGGAAAACAGTTCTGTCAGTGAGCACATACTCACTATGTCTGGGTTGCATAACCGCTTGACTCAGCTGGGAGTTAATCTCCCGGATGATGCGGTCATTGACAGAATCCTCCAGTCGCTTCCACCAAGCTACAAGAGCTTTGTGATGAACTTCAATATGCAGGGGATGGAAAAGACCATTCCTGAAGTATTTGCTATGCTGAAATCAGCAGAGGTAGAAGTCAAGAAGGAACATCAAGTGTTGATGGTCAATAAGACCACTAAGTTCAAGAAGGGCAAGGGTAAAAAGAACTTCAAGAAAGACGGCAAGGAAGTTGCCGCGCCCGGCAAGCAAGCTGTCGGGAAGAAGTCAAAGAATGGACCCAAGCCTGAGACAGAGTGCTTTTATTGCAAAGGGAAGGGTCACTGGAAGCGGAACTGCCCCAAATACTTAGCGGATAAGAAGGCCGGCAACACCAAAGGTATATTTGATATATACTTAATTGATGTGTACCTTACCAGTACTCGTAGTAACTCCTGGGTATTTGATACCGGTGCCATTGCTCATATTTGTAACACACAGCAGGAGCTGCGGAATAAACGGAGACTGGCGAAGGACGAGGTGATGATGCCCGTCGGGAATGGTTCCAAGGTTGATGTGACTGCCATCGGCACGCTACCTCTGCATTTACCTACGGGATTAGTTATAAACCTCAATAATTGTTATTTAGTGCCAAGTTTGAGCATGAACATTGTATCAGGATCTTGTTTAATTCGAGATGGCTACTCATTTAAATCCGAGAATAATGGTTGTTCTATTTATATGAGAGATATGTTTTATGGTCATGCTCCGATGGTGAATGGTTTATTCTTTATGGATCTCGAACGTAAAGCTACACATATTCATAGTGTAAGTACCAAAAGATGTAAGATTCATAATGATAGTCCCACATACTTGTGGCACTGCCGCCTTGGTCACATAGGTGTGAAACGCATGAAGAAGCTCCATGCTGATGGACTTTTAGAGTCTCTTGATTATGAATCATTTGACACGTGCGGACCATGCCTCATGGGTAAAATGACCAAGACTCCGTTCTCAGGAACAATGGAGCAAGCAACCAACTTATTGGAAATCATACATACTGATGTGTGCGGTCCAATGAGTGTTGAGGCTCGCGGTGGCTATCGTTATGTTCTCACCCTCACTGATGACTTGAGTAGATATGGGTATGTCTATTTAATGAAACACAAGTCTGAAACCTTTGAAAAGTTCAAGGAATTTCAGAGTGAGGTTGAAAATCAACGTGACAGGAAAATCAAGTTTCTACGATCAGATCGTGGAGGAGAATACTTGAGTCACGAATTTGGCACACACTTAAGAAAATGTGGAATCGTTTCACAACTCACGCCGCCTGGAACACCTCAGCGTAATGGTGTGTCCGAACGTCGTAATCGCACTCTATTAGATATGGTGCGATCTATGATGTCTCTTGCCGATTTACCGCTATCTTTTTGGGGCTATGCTTTAGAGACTGCCGCGTTCACTTTAAATAGGGCTCCGTCGAAATCCGTTGAGACGACACCGTATGAATTATGGTTTGGGAAGAAACCTAAGCTGTCGTTTCTAAAAGTTTGGGGATGCGATGCTTATGTCAAGAAACTTCAACCTGAAAAGCTCGAACCCGAGTCAGAAAAATGCGTCTTCATAGGATACCCAAAAGAAACTATTGGGTATACCTTCTACCTCAGATCCGAAGGCAAGATCTTTGTTGCCAAGAATGGGTCCTTTCTAGAGAAAGAGTTTCTCTCGAAAGAAGTAAGTGGGAGGAAAGTAGAGCTTGATGAAGTATTACCTCTTGAACCGGAAAGTGGGGCAACTCAAGAAAATGTTCCTGAGGTGCCAGCACCAACTAGAGAGGAAGTTAATGATAATGATCAAGATACTTCTGATCAAGCTCCTACTGAAATTCGAAGGTCCACAAGGACACGTTCCGCACCAGAGTGGTACGGCAACCCTGTCTTGGAAATCATGTTGTTAGACAACGGTGAACCTTCGAACTATGAAGAAGCGATGGCAGGCCCGGATTCCGACAAATGGCTAGAAGCCATGAAATCCGAGATAGGATCCATGTATGAAAATGAAGTATGGACTTTGACTGACTTGCCCGTTGAGCGGCGAGCCATAGAAAATAAATGGATCTTTAAGAAGAAGACAGACGCGGATGGTAATGTGACCATCTATAAAGCTCGGCTTGTCGCTAAGGGTTATCGACAAGTTCAAGGGGTTGACTACGATGAGACTTTCTCACCGGTAGCGAAGCTAAAGTCCGTCCGAATCATGTTAGCAATTGCCGCGTTTTACGATTATGAGATATGGCAAATGGACGTCAAAACAACATTCCTTAATGGTTTCCTTAAGGAAGAATTGTATATGATGCAGCCGGAAGGTTTTGTCGATCCTAAGAATGCTGACAAGGTGTGCCTGCTCCAACGCTCGATTTATCGGCTGGTGCAAGCATCTCGGAGTTGGAACATTCGCTTTGATGAGATGATCAAAGCGTTTGGGTTTACGCAGACTTATGGAGAAGCCTGCGTTTACAAGAAAGTGAGTGGGAGCTCTGTAGCATTTCTCATATTATATGTAGATGACATACTTTTGATGGGAAATGATATAGAACTCTTGGACAGCATCAAGGCCTACTTGAATAAGAGTTTTTCAATGAAGGACCTTGGAGAAGCTGCTTATATATTAGGCATCAAAATCTATAGGGATAGATCGAGACGCCTCATAGGTCTTTCACAAAGCACATACCTTGATAAGATATTGAAGAAGTTCAATATGGATCAATCTAAGAAGGGGTTCTTGCCTGTTTTACAAGGTATGAAATTGAGCTCGGCTCAATGCCCGACCACGGCAGAAGATATAGAAGAGATGAGCGTCATCCCCTATGCATCAGCCATAGGTTCTATTATGTATGCCATGCTGTGTACCAGACCTGATGTAAACCTTGCCGTAAGTTTGGTAGGAAGGTTCCAAAGTAATCCCGGCAAGGAACACTGGACAGCGGTCAAGAATATCCTGAAGTACCTGAAAAGGACTAAGGAAATGTTTCTCGTTTATGGAGGTGACGAAGAGCTCGTCGTAAAGGGTTACGTCGACGCTAGCTTCGACACAGATCTGGATGACTCTAAGTCACAAACCGGATACGTGTATATTTTGAATGGTGGGGCAGTAAGCTGGTGCAGTTGCAAGCAAAGCGTCGTGGCAGGATCTACATGTGAAGCGGAGTACATGGCAGCCTCGGAGGCAGCACATGAAGCAATTTGGGTGAAGGAGTTCATCACCGACCTAGGAGTCATACCCAATGCGTCGGGGCCGATCAAGCTCTTCTGTGACAACACTGGAGCTATTGCTCTTGCCAAGGAGCCCAGGTTTCACAAGAAGACAAGGCACATCAAGCGTCGCTTCAACTCCATTCGTGAAAATGTTCAAGATGGAGACATAGAGATTTGTAAAGTACATACGGACCTGAATGTAGCGGATCCGTTGACTAAACCTCTCCCTAGAGCAAAACATGATCAACACCAGAATTCCATGGGTGTTCGATTCATCACAATGTAACTAGATTATTGACTCTAGTGCAAGTGGGAGACTGTTGGAAATATGCCCTAGAGGCAATAATAAAAGCATTATTATTATATTTCCTTGTTCATGATAATTGTCTTTATTCATGCTATAATTGTGTTATCCGGAAATCGTAATACATGTGTGAATAATAGACACCAACATGTCCCTAGTAAGCCTCTAGTTGACTAGCTCGTTGATCAACAGATAGTCATGGTTTCCTGACTATGGACATTGGATGTCATTGATAACGAGATCACATCATTAGGAGAATGATGTGATGGACAAGACCCAATCCTAAACATAGCACAAGATCGTATAGTTCGTTTGCTAGAGTTTTCCAATGTCAAGTATCTTTTCCTTAGACCATGAGATCGTGTAACTCCCGGATACCGTAGGAGTGCTTTGGGTATACCAAACGTCACAACGTAACTGGGTGACTATAAAGGTAGACTACGGGTATCTCCGAAAGTGTCTGTTGGGTGACATGGATCAAGACTGGGATTTGTCACTCCGTATGACGGAGAGGTATCACCGGGCCCACTCGGTAATGCATCATCATAATGAGCTCAAAGTGACCAAGTGTCTGGTCACGGGATCATGCATTACGGTACGAGTAAAGTGACTTGCCGGTAACGAGATTGAACGAGGTATTGGGATACCGACGATCGAATCTCGGGCAAGTGACATATCGATTGACAAAGGGAATTGCATACGGGGTTGATTGAATCCTCGACATCGTGGTTCATCCGATGAGATCATCGTGGAGCATGTGGGAGCCAACATGGGTATCCAGATCCCGCTGTTGGTTATTGACCGGAGAGTCGTCTCGGTCATGTCTGCTTGTCTCCCGAACCCGTAGGGTCTACACACTTAAGGTTCGGTGACGCTAGGGTTGTGAAGATATGTATATGCAGTAACCCGAATGTTGTTCGGAGTCCCGGATGAGATCCCGGACGTCACGAGGAGTTCCGGAATGGTCCGGAGGTAAAGAATTATATATAGGAAGTGCTGTTTCGGCCATCGGGACAAGTTTCGGGGTTATCGGTATTGTACCGGGACCACTGGAGGGGTCCCGGGGGCCCACCGGGTGGGGCCACCTGTCCCGGGGGGCCACATGGGCTGTAGGGGGTGCGCCTTGGCCTAGATGGGCCAAGGGCACCAGCCCCACTAGGCCCATGCGCCTAGGGTTTCCATGGGGGAGGAGTCCCACTAGTGGAAGGCACCCCTAGGTGCCTTGGGGGGGAGGGAAACCCACCCTTGGCCGCCGCCCCCCCTAGTAGATTCCATCTACTAGGGCCGGCGCCCCCCCTGGCACCCCTATATATAGTGGGGGAGAGGAGGGACTTGACACACCAGCCCCTGGCGCCTCCCTCTCTCCCCGTTACGTCTCTCTTCGTAGTATAGGCGAAGCCCTGCTACTGTGACGCCCTGCATCCACCACCACGCCGTCATGCTGCTGGATCTTCTTCAACCTCTCCTTCCCCCTTGCTGGATCAAGAAGGAGGAGACGTCTCCCGTCCCGTACGTGTGTTGAACGCGGAGGTGCCGTCCGTTCGGCGCTTGGTCAGCGGTGATTTGGATCACGTCGTGTTCGACTACATCATCACCGTTCTTGGAACGCTTCCGCACGCGATCTACTAAGGTATGTAGATGCATCCGATGACTCATTGCTAGATGAACTCCTAGATGGATCTTGGTGAAACGAGTAGGAAAAGTTTTGTTTTCTGCAACGTTCCCCAACACTCACATACTTATTGCAAAAATCTACATGTCATCAAAACCAAGCACTATGCGCATGCTCCTAGGGGGGTGGATTGGTAGGAAAAGACCATCGCTCATCCCCGACCGCCACTCATAAGGAAGGCAATCAAAGAAACACCTCATGCTTCAAATTTGTTACACAACAGTTACCATACATGCATGCTACGGGACTTGCAAACCTCAACACAAGTATTTCTCAAATTCACGACTACTCAACTAGCATGACTCTAATATTACCATCCTCATGTCTCAAAACAATCATCAAGTATCAAACTTCTCATAGTATTCAACGCACTTTATATGAAAGTTTTTATTATACCCGTCTTGGATGCCCATCATATTAGGACTAGTTTTATAGACAAAGAAAATTACCATGCTGTTCTAAAAGACTCTCAAAATAATATAAGTGAAGCATGAGAGATCAATAATTTCTATAAAATAAAACCACCACCATGCTCTAAAAATATATAAGTGAAGCACCAAAGCAAAATTATCTAGCTCAAAAGATATAAGTGAGGCACAAAGAGCAAAATTATTCTAGCTCAAAAGATATAAGTGAAGCACATAGAGTATTCTGATAAATTCCGATTTATGCGTGTCTCTCCCAAAAGGTGTGTACAGCAAGGATGATTGTGGTAAACTAAAAAGCAAAGACTCAAATCATACAAGACACTCCAAGAAAAATGTTGAGGAACGTAGTAATTTCAAAAAAAATCCTACGCACACGCAAGATCATGGTGATGCATAGCAACGAGAGGGGAGAGTGTTGTCTACGTACCCTCATAGACCGTAAGAGGAAGCATTATGACAACACTCTTGATGTAGTCATACGTCTTCACGATCGACCGATCCTAATACCGAAAGTACGGCACCTCCACGATCTGCACATGTTTGGCTCGGTGACATCCCACGAACTCACAATCCAGCAGAGTGTCGAGGGAGAGCTTCGTCAACACAATGGCGTGATGATGGTGATGATGAAGCTACCGGCGCAGGGCTTCGCCTAAGCACTGCAACGATATGACTGAGGTGCATTATGGTGGAGGGGGGCACCGCACACGGCTAAGAGATCAATGATCAACTTGTGTGTCTATGGGGTGCCCCCTCCCCGTATATAAAGGAGTGGAGGAGGGGTAGAGGGCCGGCCTCCTAGGCGCGCCCAAGGGGAGAGTCCTACTCCCGGTGGGAGTAGGATTCCCCCTTCCCTAGTTGGAGTAGGAGAGGGAAGGAAGGGGGAGAGGGAGAGAAGGAAAGGGAGGCCGCCCCCCTTCCCAATTCGGATTGGGCTTGGGGTGGGGCGCTCCCACCTAGGCCGCCTCCTCCTCCTTTTCCACTATAGCCCACTAAGGCCCATTGACTCCCCGGGGGGTTCCGGTAACCCCTCGATACTCTGGTATATGCCCGAACTCTCTCGAAACCTTTCTGATGTCCAAACATAATCATCCAATATATCGATCTTTATGTCTCGACCATTTCGAGACTCCTCGTCATGTTCGTGATCACATCCGGGACTCCGAACTACCTTCGGTACATCAAAACACATAAACTCATAATACCGATCATCACCGAACATTAAGCGTGCAGACCCTACGGGTTCGAGAACTATGTAGAAATGAACAAGACATGTCTCCGGTCAATAACCAATAGCGGAACCTGGATGTTCATATTGGCTCCCACATATTCTACGAAGATCTTTATCCGTCAAACTGCATAACAACATACGTTGTTGAAGGAAATATGCCCTAGAGGCAATAATAAAGTTATTATTTATTTCCTTATTTCATGATGAATGTTTATTATTCATGCTAGAATTGTATTAACCGGAAACATAATACATGTGTGAATACATAGACAACCAGAGTGTCACTAGTATGCCTCTACTTGACTAGCTCGTTAATCAAAGATGGTTATGTTTCCTGACCATGAACAATGAGTTGTTATTTGAGTAACGAGATCACATCATTAGTTGAATGATCTGATTGACATGACCCATTCCATTAGCTTAGCACCTGATCGTTTAGTATGTTGCTATTGCTTTCTTCATGACTTATACATGTTCCTATGACTATGAGATTATGCAACTCCCGTTTGCCGGAGGAACACTTTGGGTGCTACCAAACGTAACAACGTAACTGGGTGATTATAAAGGAGCATTACAGGTGTCTCCAAAAGTAGATGTTGGGTTGGCGTATTTCGAGATTAGGATTTGTCACTCCGATTGACGGAGAGGTATCTCTGGGCCCTCTCGGTAATGCACATCACATAAGCCTTGCAAGCACTGCAACTAATATGTTAGTTGTGAGATGATGTATTACGGAACGAGTAAAGAGACTTGCCAGTAACGAGATTGAACTAGGTATTGGATACCGACGATCGAATCTCGGGCAAGTAACATACCGATGACAAAGGGAACAGCGTATGTTGTTATGCGGTCTGACCGATAAAGATCTTCGTAGAATATGTAGGAGCCAATATGGGCATCCAGGTCCCGCTATTGGTTATTGACCGGAGACGTGTCTCGGTCATGTCTACATTGTTCTCGAACCCGTAGGGTCCGCACGCTTAAGGTTACGATGACAGTTATATTATGAGTTTACATGTTTTGATGAACCGAAGGAGTTCGGAGTTCCGGATGAGATCGGGGACATGACGAGGAGTCTCGAAATGGTCGAGACGTAAAGATTCATATATTGGATGATATGGTTAGGCCAAGGGGTCAAGCCCATGAGGCTTTAGATCGGTGCAAAAAGGAGTTTTGCGGAGGCCAGGAGGCCAAACGCCGGAGACCCTGGCGTCTGGCCCTGGGCCAGACGCCGAGGCCCATGGCGTCTGGGCCAGACGCCAAGGATTGTGGCGTTTGGTCCTGGAGTCCGAGTGGGACTCTTGCCTTTCGGGCAAAACCGACTTTGAGGAGGCTTTTGCTCCAAGTTTCGACCCCGGGGCTCAACATATAAATAGAGGGGCAGGGCTAGCACCAAAGACACAACAAGTTGATCCACGTGATCTATTCCTTAGCCGTGTGCGGTGCCCCCTGCCACCATATACCTCGATAATACTGTAGCGGAGTTTAGGCGAAGCCCTGCTGCTGTAGTTCATCAAGATCGTCACCACGCCGTCGTGCTGACGGAACTCTTCCCCGACACTTTGCTGGATCGGAGTCCGGGGATCATCATCGAGCTGAACGTGTGCTCGAACTCGGAGGTGCCGTAGTTTCGGTGCTTGATCGGTTGGATCGTGAAGACGTACGACTACTTCCTCTACGTCGTGTCATCGCTTCCGCAGTCGGTCTGCGTTGGGTACGTAGACAACACTCTCCCCTCGTTGCTATGCATCACATGATCTTGCGTGTGCGTAGGAAATTTTTGAAATTACTACGAAACCCAACAGTGGCATCCGAGCCTAGGTTATTTATGTTGATGTTATATGCACGAGTAGAACACAAGTGAGTTGTGGACGATACAAGTCATACTGCCTACCAGCATGTCATACTTTGGTTTGGCGGTATTGTTGGACGAGACGACCCGGACCAACCTTACGCGTACGCTTACGCGAGACCGGTTCCCTCGACGTGCTTTGCACATAGATGGCTTGCGGGCGACTGTCTCTCCAACTTTAGTTGAACCGAGTATGGCTACGCCCGGTCCTTGAGAAGGTTAAAACGGAGTCTATTTGACAAACTATCGTTGTGGTTTTGATGCATAGGTGAGATTGGTTCTTACTTAAGCCCGTAGCAGCCACGTAAAACATGCAACAACAAAGTAGAGGACGTCTAACTTGTTTTTGCAGGGCATGTTGTGATGTGATATGGTCAAGGCATGATGCTGAATTTTATTGTATGAGATGATCATGTTTTGTAACCGAGTTATCGGCAACTGGCAGGAGCCATATGGTTGTCGCTTTATTGTATGCAATGCAATCGCGATGTAATGCTTTACTTTATTACTAAACAGTAGTGATAGTAGTGGAAGCATAAGATTGGCGAGACGACAACGATGCTACGATGGAGATCAAGGTATCGCGCCGGTGATGATGGTGATCATGACTGTGCTTCGGAGATGGAGATCACAAGCACAAGATGATGATGACCATATCATATCACTTATATTGATTGCATGTGATGTTTATCTTTTTATGCATCTTATCTTGCTTTGATTGACGGTAGCATTATAAGATGATCTCTCACTAAATTATCAAGAAGTGTTCTCCCTGAGTATGCACCGTTGCCAAAGTTCGTCGTGCCCAGACACCACGTGATGATCGGGTGTGATAAGCTCTACGTCCATCTACAACGGGTGCAAGCCAGTTTTGCACACGCATAATACTCAGGTTAAACTTGACGAGCCTAGCATATGCAGATATGGCCTCGGAACACGGAGACCGAAAGGTCGAGCGTGAATCATATAGTAGATATGATCAACATAACGATGTTCACCATTGAAAACTACTCCATCTCACGTGATGATCGGTCATGGTTTAGTTGATTTGGATCACGTAATCACTTAGAGGATTAGAGGGATGTCTATCTAAGTGGGAGTTCTTAAATAATATGATTAATTGAACTTAAATTTATCATGAACTTAGTCCTGGTAGTATTTTGCAAATTATGTTGTAGATCAATAGCTCGCGTTGTTGCTTCCCTGTGTTTATTTTGATATGTTCCTAGAGAAAATTGTGTTGAAAGATGTTAGTAGCAATGATGCGGATTGGATCCGTGATCTGAGGATTATCCTCATTGCTGCACAGAAGAATTATGTCCTTAATGCACCGCTAGGTGACAGACCTATTGCAGGAGCAGATGCAGACGTTATGAACGTTTGGCTAGCTCAATATGATGACTACTTGATAGTTTTGTGCACCATGCCTTATGGCTTAGAATCGGGACTTCAAAGACGTTTTGAACATCATGGACCATATGAGATGTTCCAGGAGTTGAAGTTAAATATTTCAAGCAAATACTCGAGTTGTGAGATATGAAGTCTCCAACAAGTTCTATAGCTAAAAGATGGAGGAGAATCGCTCAACTAGTGAGCATGTGCTCAGATTGTCTGGGTACTACAATCGCTTGAATCAAGTGGGAGTTAATCTTCCAGATAAGATAGTGATTGACAGAATTCTCTAGTCACCACCACCAAGTTAGTAGAACTTCGTGATGAACTATAATATGCAAGGGATGACGTAAACAATTCCTGAGCTCTTCGTGATGCTAAAATCGACGAAGGTAGAAATCAAGAAAAACATCAAGTGTTGATGGTAGACAAGACCACTAGTTTCAAGAAAAGGGCAAAGGGAAGAAGGGGAACTTCAAGAAGAACGGCAAGCGAGTTGCTGCTCAAGTGAAGAAGCCCAAGTCTGGTCCTGAGCCTGAGACTAAGTGCTTCTACTACAAAGGGATTGGTCACTGGAAGCGGAACTACCCCAAGTGATTGGCGGATAAGAAGGATGGCAAAGTGAACATAAGTATATTTGATATACATGTTATTGATGTGCACTTTACTAGTGTTTATAGCAAACCCCTTAGTATTAGGTACTAGTTCAGTTGCTAAGATTAGTAACTCGAAACGGGAGTTGCAGAGTAAACAAAGACTAGTTGAAGGGGAAGTGACGATGAGTGTTGGAAGTAGTTCCAAGATTAATATGATCATCATCGCACACTCCCTATACTTTGGGGATTAGTGTTGAAACTAAATAAGTGTTATTTGGTGTTGGCGTTGAGCATGAATATGATTTGATCATGTTTATTGCAATACGGTTATTCATTTAAGTAAGAGAATAAACTGTTGTTCTGTTTACATGAATAAAACCTTATATGGTTACACACCCAATGAAAAATGGTTCATTGGATCTCGATCGTAGTGATACACATATTCATAATATTGAAACCAAAAGATGCAAAGTTAATAATGATAGTGCAACTTATTTGTGGCACTGCCGTTTGGGTCATATCGGTGTAAAGCGCATGAAGATACTCCATAAAGATGGATTTTCGGAATCACTTGGTTATGAATCATTTGATGCTTGCGAACCGTGCCTTTTGGGCAAGATGACTAAAACTCCGTTCTCCAGAACAATGGAACGTGCTACTGACTTATTGGAAATAATACATACCGATGTATGCAATCCAATGAGTGTTGATGCTCGTGGCAAGTATCATTATTTTCTGATCTTCACAGATGATTTGAGCAGATATGAGTATATCTACTTAATGAAACACAAGTCTGAAACATTTGAAAAGTTCAAAGAATTTTAGAGTGAAGTGAAAAATCATCGTAACAAGAAAATAAAGTTTGTACGATCTAATCGTAGAGAAGAGTATTTGAGTTACGAGTTTGGCCTTCAGTTAAAAAACAATGTGAAATAGTTTCACTACTCATGCCACCTGGAACACCACAATGGTGTGTCCGAACGTCATAATTGTACTTTATTGGATATGGTGCAATCTATGATGTTTCTTACCGATTTATCACTATCGTTTTGGGGTTATGCATTAAAGACAGCTGCATTCACGTTAAATAGGGCACCATCAAAATCCGTTGAGACGACGCCTTATGATCTGTGGTTTGGCAAGAAACCAAAGTTGTCGTTTCTTAAAGTTTGGGGCTGCGATGCTTATGTGAAAAAGCTTCAACCTGATAAGCTCGAACCCAAATCGGAGAAATGTGTCTTCATAGGATACCCAAAGGAAACTGTTGGGTACACCTTCTATCACAGATCCGAAGGCAAGACATTCATTGCTAAGAATGGATCATTTCTAGAGAAGGAGTTTCTCTCGAAAGAAGTGAGTGGGAGGAAAGTAGAACTTGACGTGGTAACTGTACCTGCTCCCTTACTGGAAAGTAGTTCATCACAGAAAACTGTTTCTGTGACACCTACACCAGTTAGTGAGGAAGCCAATGATGATGATCATGAAACTTCAGAACAAGATACTACTGAACCTCGTAGATCAACCAGAGTAAGATCCGCGCCAGAGTGGTACGATAATCCTTTTCTGGAAGTCATGCTACTAGATCATGATGAACCTACGAACTATGAAGAAGCGATGGTGAGCCCAGATTCCGCAAAGTGGCTTGAAGCCATGAAATCTGAGATGGGATCCATGTATGAGAACAAAGTATGGACTTTGGTTGACTTGCCCGATGATCGGCAAGCAATTGAGAATAAATGGATCTTTAAGAAGAAGACTGACGCTGATGGTAATGTTACTGTCTACAAAGCTCGACTTGTCGCAAAAGGGTTTTCGGCAAGTTCAAGGTGTTGACTACGATGAGAGTTTCTCACTCGTATCTATGCTTAAGTCTGTCGGAATCATGTTAGCAATTGCCGCATTTTATGAAATCCGGCAAATGGATAAACAAAACTGCATTCTTTAATGGATTTATTAAAGAAGAGTTGTATATGATACAACCAGAAGGTTTTGTCAATCCTAAAGGTGCTAACAAAATATGCAAGCTCCAGCGATCCATCTGTGGACTGGTGCAAGCATCTCGGAGTTGGAATATACGCTTTGATGAGTTGATCAAAGCATATGGTTTTATACAGACTTGCGGTGTAGCCTGTATTTACAAGAAAAGTGAGTGGGAGCACTACAACATTTCTGATAAGTATATGTGATTGACATATTGTTGATCGGAAATAATGTAGAATTATTCTGTAAAGCATAAAGGAGTGTTTGAAAGGAATTTTTCAAAGAAAGACTTCGGTGAAGCTGCTTACATATTGAGCTTCAAGATCTATAGAGATAGATCAAGACGTTTGATAAGTTTTTTCAATGAGTACATACCTTGACAATATTTTGAAGTAGTTCAAAATGGAGCGGTCAAAGAAAGAGTTCTTGCCTGTATTACAAGGTGTGAAGTTGAGTAAGACTCAAAGCCCGACCACGGCAGAAGATAGAAAGAGAATGAAAGTCATTCCCTATGCCTTGGCCATAGGTTCTATAAAGTATGTCATGTTGTATACCAGATCTATTGTATACCCTGCACTGATTTGGCAAGGGAGTACAATAGTGATCTAGGAGTAGATCACTGGACATCGGTCAGAATTATCCTTAGTAAAATAAGGATATGTTTCTCGATTATGGACGTGACAAAAGGGTTCGTCGTAAACGGTTACGTCGATGCAAGTTTTTGACACTGATCCAGATGATTCTAAGTCTCAATCTGGATACATATTGAAAGTGGGAGCAATTAGCTAGAGTAGCTCCGTGCACAGCATTGTAGACATAGAATTTTGCAAAATACATACGGATCTGAATTTTGGCAGGCCCGTTGACTAAGATTCTCTCACAAGCAAAACATGATCACACCTTAGTACTCTTTGGGTGTTAATCACATAGCGATGTGAACTAGATTACCGAATCTAGTAAACCCTTTGGGTGTTGGTCACATGACGATGTGAACTATGGGTGTTAATCACATGATGATGTGAACTATCGATGTTAATCACATGGTGATGTGATCTAGATTATTGACTCTAGTGCAAGTGGGAGACTGAAGGAAATATGCCCTAGAGGCAATAATAAAGTTATTATTTATTTCCTTATTTCATGATGAATGTTTATTATTCATGCTAGAATTGTATTAACCGGAAACATAATACATGTGTGAATACATAGACAACCAGAGTGTCACTAGTATGCCTCTACTTGACTAGCTCGTTAATCAAAGATGGTTATGTTTCCTGACCATGAACAATGAGTTGTTATTTGAGTAACGAGATCACATCATTAGTTGAATGATCTGATTGACATGACCCATTCCATTAGCTTAGCACCTGATCGTTTAGTATGTTGCTATTGCTTTCTTCATGACTTATACATGTTCCTATGACTATGAGATTATGCAACTCCCGTTTGTCGGAGGAACACTTTGGGTGCTACCAAACGTCACAACGTAACTGGGTGATTATAAAGGAGCATTACAGGTGTCTCCAAAAGTAGATGTTGGGTTGGCGTATTTCGAGATTAGGATTTGTCACTCCGATTGACGGAGAGGTATCTCTGGGCCCTCTCGGTAATGCACATCACATAAGCCTTGCAAGCACTGCAACTAATATGTTAGTTGTGAGATGATGTATTACGGAACGAGTAAAGAGACTTGCCAGTAACGAGATTGAACTAGGTATTGGATACCGACGATCGAATCTCGGGCAAGTAACATACCGATGAGAAAGGGAACAGCGTATGTTGTTATGCGGTCTGACCGATAAAGATCTTCGTAGAATATGTAGGAGCCAATATGGGCATCCAGGTCCCGCTATTGGTTATTGACCGGAGACGTGTCTCGGTCATGTCTACATTGTTCTCGAACCCGTAGGGTCCGCACGCTTAAGGTTACGATGACAGTTATATTATGAGTTTACATGTTTTGATGAACCGAAGGAGTTCGGAGTCCCGGATGAGATCGGGGACATGACGAGGAGTCTCGAAATGGTCGAGACGTAAAGATTCATATATTGGATGATATGGTTAGGCCAAGGGGTCAAGCCCATGAGGCTTTAGATCGGTGCAAAAAGGAGTTTTGCGGAGGCCAGGGGGCCAAACGCCAGAGACCCTGGCGTCTGGCCCTGGGCCAGACGCCGAGGCCCATGGCGTCTGGGCCAGACGCCAAGGATTGTGGCGTTTGGTCCTGGAGTCCGAGTGGGACTCTTGCCTTTCGGGCAAAACCGACTTTGAGGAGGCTTTTGCTCCAAGTTTCGACCCCGGGGCTCAACATATAAATAGAGGGGCAGGGCTAGCACCAAAGACACAACAAGTTGATCCACGTGATCTATTCCTTAGCCGTGTGCGGTGCCCCCTGCCACCATATACCTCGATAATACTGTAGCAGAGTTTAGGCGAAGCCCTGCTGCTGTAGTTCATCAAGATCGTCACCACGCCGTCGTGCTGACGGAACTCTTCCCCGACACTTTGCTGGATCGGAGTCCGGGGATCGTCATCGAGCTGAACGTGTGCTCGAACTCGGAGGTGCCGTAGTTTCGGTGCTTGATCGGTTGGATCGTGAAGACGTACGACTACTTCCTCTACGTCGTGTCATCGCTTCCGCAGTCGGTCTGCGTTGGGTACGTAGACAACACTCTCCCCTCGTTGCTATGCATCACATGATCTTGCGTGTGCGTAGGAAATTTTTTGAAATTACTACGAAACCCAACAGTTGTTCCCTTTGTCATCGGTATGTTACTTGCCCGAGATTCGATCATCGGTATCTCAATACCTAGTTCAATCTCGTTACTGGCAAGTCTCTTTACTTGTTTCGTAATGCATCATCCCGCAACTAACTCATTAGTCACATTGCTTGCAAGGCTTATATTGATGTGCATTACCGAGAGGGCCCAAAGATACCTCTCCGACAATTGGAGTGACAAATCCTAATCTCGATCTATGCCAACTCAACAAACACCATCAGAGACACGTGTAGAGCACCTTTATAATCACCCAGTTACGTTGTGACATTTGGTAGGACACAAAGTGTTCCTCCGGTATTCGGGAGTTGCATAATCTCATAGTCATAGGAACATGTATAAGTCATGAAGAAAGCAATAGCGATATACTAAACGATCAAATGCTAAGCTAACAGAATGGGTCAAGTCAATCACATCATTCTCTAATGATGTGATCCCGTTAATCAAATGACAACTCATTTCCATGGCTAGGAAACTTAACCATTTTTGATTCAACGAGCTAGTCAAGTAGAGGCATACTAGTGACACTCTGTTTGTCAATGTATTCACACATGCACTAAGTTTCTGGTTAATACAATTCTAGCATGAATAATAAACATTTATCATGATATAAGGAAATATAAATAACAACTTTATTATTGCCTCTAGGGCATATTTCGTTCAGTCTCCCACTTGCAATAGAGTCAATAATCTAGTTCACATCGTCATGTGATTTAACACCAATAGTTCACATCTTTATGTGATTAGTTCACATCTCCATGTGACTAATACCCAAAGGGTTTACTAGAGTGAATAATCTAGTTCACATCGTGTGTGATTAACACCCAAAGAGTGATCATGTTTTTCTTGTGAGAGAAATTTAGTCAATGACTCTGCCACATTCAAAGCCGTATGTGTTTTGCAAATTTTCTTTATCTACAATGCTTTGCATGGAGCTACTCTAGCTAATTGCTCCCACTTTCAATATGTATCTAGATCGAGACTTAGAGTCATCCAGATCGGTGTCAAAGCTCGGATTGACGTAACTCTTTACGATGAACTCTTTGTCACCTCCAAAACCGAGAAACATTTCCTTATTCCACTAAGGATATTTTTGACCGTTGCCCAGTGTTCCACTCCTGGATCACTATTGTACCCTCTTGCCAATCTCATGGTGAGGTACACAATAGGTCTGGTACATAGCATAACATACTTTATAGAACCTATGACTGAGGCATAGGGAATGACTTTTCATTCTCTTTCTATTTTCTACCGTGGTCGGGTTTTGAGTCTTTACTAAACTTCATACCTTGCAACACAGGCAAGAACTCCTTCTTTGACTGTTCCATTTTGAACTACTTCAAAATCTTGTCAAGGTATGTACTCATTGAAATTTTTTATCAAGCGTCTTGATCTATCTCTATAGATATTGATGCTCAATGTATACGCAGCTTCACCAAGGTCTTTCTTTGAAAAAATCCTTTCAAACACTCCTTTATGCTTTCCAGAAAAATTCTACATCATTTCCGATCAACAATATGTCACTCATATATACTTATCAGAAAGGCTGTAGTGCTTCCACTCACTTTCTTGTAAATACAGGCTTCACCACAAGTCTGTATAAAACCATATGCTTTGATCACTTTATCAAAGCATATATTCCAACTCCGAGATGCTTGCACCAGTCCATAGATGGATCGCTGGAGCTTGCACACTTTGTTAGCACATTTAGGATCGACAAAACCTTCTGGTTGCATCATATACAACTCTTCTTTAAGAAATCCATTAAGGAATGCAATTTTGACATCCATTTGCCAGATTTCATAAAATGCGGCAACTGCTAACATGATTCGGACAGACTTTTAAGCATCGATACGAGTGAGAAAATCTCATCGTAGTCAACACCGTGAACTTGTCGAAAGCATTTTGCAACAATTCGAGATTTCTAGATAGTAACACTACTATCAGCGCCCGTCTTCCTCTTGAAGATCCATTTATTCGGAATGGCTCGCTGATCAACAGGCAAGTCAATCAAAGTCCATACTTTGTTCTCACACATGGATCCCATCTCAGATTTCATGGCCTCAAGTCATTTTGCGGAATCTGAGCTCATCATCACTTTCTCATAGTTCATAGGTTTGTCATGGTCTAGTAACATGACTTCCAGAACAGGATTACCGTTCAACTCTAGTGCAGGCCGTACTCTGGTTAACCTAAGAGGTTCGGCAGTAAATTGATTTGAAGTTTCATGATCATCATCATTAGCTTCCTAACTAATTGGTGTAGGAATCACTAGAACTGATTTCTGTGATGTACTATTTTCCAATTTGGAAGAAGGTACAATTACCTCATCAAGTTCTACTTTCCTCCCACTCACTTCTTTCGGGAGAAACTCCTTCTCTTAGGATCCATTCTTAGCAACAAAATATCTTGCCTTCAGATCTGTGGTAGAAGGTGTACCCAATAGTTTCTTTTGGGTATCCTATGAAGACGCACTTCTTCGATTTGGGTTCGAGCTTATTAGTTTGAAACTTTTTCACATAAGCATCGCAAACCCAAACTTTAAGAAACATCTGGTTTGGTTTCTTGCCAAACCATAGTTCATACGGTGTCGTCTCAATGGATTTATATGGTGCCCTATTTAACGTGATTCCAGTTGTCTCTAATGCATAACCCTAAAACAATAGTGGTAAATCGGTAAGAGACATCATAGATCGCACCATATCTAATAAAGTATGGTCACGATGTTCGGACACACCATTACATCGTGGTGTTCCAGGTGGCATGAGTTGCGAAACTATTCCGCATTGTTTAAAATATAGACCAAACTCATAACTCAAATATTCACTTCCACGATCAGATCATAGAACCTTTTATTTTCTTGTCACGATGATTTTCTACTTCACTCTGAAATTCTTTGAACTTTTCAAATGTTTCAGACTTATGTTTCATCAAGTAGATATACTCATATCTGCTCAAATCATCTGTGAAGGTCAGGAAATAACGATACCCGTCGCGAGCCTCAACACTCATCGGACCGCATACATCAGTATGTATTATTTCCAATAAGTCAGTTGCTCGCTCCATTGTTCCGGAGAACGGAGTCTTAGTCATCTTGCCCATGAGGCATGGTTCGCAAGCATCAAGTGATTCATAATCAAGTGATTCCAAAAGTCCATCAGCATGGAGTTTCTTCATGCGCTTTACACCAATATGATCTAAACAGCAGTGCCACAAATAAGTTGCACTATCATTATTAACTTTCCATCTTTTGGCTTCAATATTATGAATATGTGTATCACTATGATCGAGATACAATAAACCATTTATATTGAGTGTATGACCACAGAAGGTTTTATTCATGTAAATAGAACACCGATTATTCTTTAACTTAAATAAATAATCGTGTTGCAATAAACATGATCCAATCATATTCATGCTCAACGCAAACACCAAATAACATTTATTTTAGGTTCAACACTAATCCCGAAGGTAAAGGGAGTGTGCGATGGTGATCTTATCAACCTTGGAATCCCTTCCAACACTCATCATCACCTCACCCTTAACTAGTCTCTGTTTATTTTGCAACTCCCGTTTCGAGTTACTACTCTTAGCAACTGAACCAGTATCAAATACCGAGGGGTTGCTATAAACACTAGTAAAGTACACATCAATAACATGTATATCCAATATACCTTTGTTCACTATGCCATCCTTCTTATCCGCCAAGTATCTAGGGCAGTTCCACTTCCAATGACCATTTCCTTTGCAGCAGAAGCACTCAGTTCCAGGCTTGGGTCTAGCTTTAGGCATCTTCATGGGAGCAGCAACTTGCTTGCTATTCTTCTTTGAAGTTCCCTTTCTTTCCCTTGCCCTTTTACTTGAAACAAGTGGTCTTGTCAACCATCAACACTTGATGCTTTTCTTGATTTCTACCTTCGCTGATTTCAGCATCGCGAAGAGCTCGGGAATCGTTTTCGTCACCCTTACATATTATAGTTCATCACGAAGTTCTAGTTACTTGGTGATAGTAACTAGAGAACTCTGTCAATCACTATCTTATCTGGAAGATTAAATCCCACTCGATTCAAGCGATTGTAGTACTCAGACATTCTGAGCACAACTCATTGGTTGAGCTATTCTCCTCCATCTTATAGGAAAAATACTTGTCAGAGGTCTCATACCTCTCGACACGGGCATGAGTATGAAATACCAATTTCAACACTTAGAAAATCTTATATATTACATGGCGTTCAAAACATTTTTGAAGTCCCGGTTCTAAGCCGTAAAGCATGGTGCACTAAACTATTAAGTAGTCATCATACCGAGCTTTGTCAAACGTTCATAACGTGTGCATTTGCTCCTGCAATAGGTCTGTCACCTAGCAGTGCATCAAGGAAATAATTCTTCTGTGCAGCAATGAGGATAATCCTCAGATCACGGACCAAGTCCGCATCATGTCTACTATCATCTTTCAACTTCTTTTTCTCTAGGAACATATCAAAAATAAACGGGAAGCTACATCGCAAGCTATTGATCTACAACATAGATATGCAAATACTATCAGGACTAAGTTCATGATAAATTAAAGTTCAATTAATCAAATTACTTAAGAACTCCCACTTAGATAGACATCCCTCTAATCATCTAAGTGATCACGTGATCCATATTAACTAAACCATGTCCGATCATCACGTGAGATGGAGTAGTTTTCAATGGTGAACATCACTATGTTGATCATATCTACTATATAATTCATGCTTGACCTTTCGGTCCCAGTGTTTGAAGGACATATCTGCATATGCCAGGCTCATCAAGTTTAACCCGAGTATTCCGCATGTGCAAAACTGGCTTGCACCCGTTGTATGTGAACGTAGAGCTTATCACACCCGATCATCACGTGGTGTCTCGGCATGACGAACTGTAGCAATGGTGCATACTCAGGGAGAACACTTATACCTTGAAATTTAGTGAGAGATCATCTTATAATGCTACCACCGAACTAAGCAAAATAAGATGCATAAAGGATAAACATCACATGCAATCAATATAAGTGATATGATATGGCCATCATCATCTTGTGCCTTTGATCTCCATCTCCAAAGCACCATCATGATCACTATCGTCACTGGCTTGACACCTTGATCTCCATCGAAGCATCGTTGTCGTCTCGCCAATTATTGCTTCTACGACTATCATTACAGCTTAGTGATAAAGTAAAGCAATTACATGGTGATTGCATTTCATACAATAAAGCGACAACCATATGACTCCTGCCAGTTGCCGATAACTCTGTTACAAAACATGATCATCTCATACAATAAAATTTAGCATCATGTCTTGACCATATCACATCACAACATGCCCTGCAAAAACAAGTTAGACGTCCTCTACTTTGTTGTTGCAAGTTTTACGTGGCTGCTACGAGCTGAGCAAGAACCGTTCTTACCTACACATCAAAAACCACAACGCGGTATAGTGATTGCTTTTTGATCTTCAGAAAGAACCTTGTTCATTGAATCCGATTCAACTAAAGTTGGAGAAACTGACACCCACCAGCCACCTGTGTGCGAAACACGTCGGTAGAAACAGTCTTGCGTAAGCGTACGCGTAATGTCAGTCTGAGCCGCTTCATCCAACAATACCGATGAATGAAGAATCAACTAGTGACGGCAAGCAATATGTATATACCCACGCCCACAACTCCTTTGTGTTCTACTCGTGCAGATAACATCTATGCATAGACCTGGCTCTGATACCACTGTTGGGGAACATAGTAATTTCAAAAAAAATCCTACGCACACGGAAGATCATGGTGATGCATAGCAACGAGAGGGGAGCGTGTTGTCTACGTACCCTCATAGACCATAAGCGGAAGCTTTATGACAACGCGGTTGATGTAGTCGTACGTCTTCATGATTGACTGATCCTAGTACCAAAAGTATGGCACCTCCGCGATCTACACACGTTCGGCTCGGTGACATCCCACGAACTCACGATCCAGCAGAGTGTCGAGGGAGAGCTTCGTGAGCATGACGACATGATGGGGAAGCTACTGGCGCAGGATCGAGGTGGATTATGGTGGAGGGGGGCACCGCACACGACTAAGAGATCAATGATCAACTTGTGTGTATATGGGGTGACCCCTCCCCCGTATATAAAGGAGTGGGGGAGGGGGAGAGGGCCGGCCTCCTAGGCGTGCCCAAGGGGGGAGTCCTACCCCCGGTGGGAGTAGGATTCCCCCTTCCCTAGTTGGAGTAGGAGAGGGAAGGAAGGGGGAGAGGGAGAGAAGGAAAGGGGGGCCGGGCCCCCTTCCCAATTCAGATTGGGCTTGGGGGGCATGCTCCCACCTTGGCCGCCTCCTCCTCCTTTTCCACTATGGCCCATTAAGGCCCATTGACTCCTCGGGGGGTTCCGATAACCCCCCGATACTCCGGTATATGCCCGAACTCTCTCGAAACCTTTCCGATGTCCAAACATAGTCATCCAATATATCGATATTTATGTCTCGACCATTTTGAGACTCATCGTAATGTATGTGATCACATCCGGGACTCCGTACTACCTTCGGTACATCAAAACACATAAACTCATAATACTGATCGTCACCGAACGTTAAGCGTGCGGACCCTACGGGTTCGAGAACTATGTAGACATGACCGAGGCACGTCTTCGGTTAATAACCAATAGCGGAACGTGGATGTTCATATTGGCTCCCACATATTCTATGAAGATCTTTATCGGTTAAACCGCATAACAACATACGTTGTTCCCTTTGTCATCGGTATGTTACTTGCCCGAGATTCAATCGTCGGTATCTCAATACCTAGTTCATTGTCATTACTCGCAAGTCTCTTTACTCATTCCATAATGCATCATCCCGCAACTAACTCATTAGTCACATTGCTTGCAAGTCTTATATTGATGTGCATTACTGAGAGGACCCAGAGATACCTCTCCGATAATCGGAGTGACAAATCCAAATCTCGATCTATGCCAACTCAACAAACACCATCGGAGACACCTTTAGAGCACCTTTATAATCACCCAGTTACGTTGTGACGTTTGGTAGCACACAAAGTGTTCCTCTGGTATTTGGGATTTGCATAATCTCATAGTCATAGGAACATGTATAAGTCATGAAGAAAGCAATAGCAATATACTAAACGATCAAATGCTAAGCTAACGGAATGGGTCAAGTCAATCATATCATTCTCCTAATGTTGTGATCCCGTTAATCAAATGACAACTCATGTCCATGGCTAGGAAACTTAACCATCTTTGATTCAACGAGCTAGTCAAGTAGAGGCATGCTAGTGACACTCTGTTTGTCAATGTATTCACACATGTACTAAGTTTCCGGTTAATACAATTCTAGCATGAATAATAAAAATTTATAATGATATAAGAAAACATAAATAACAACTTTATTATTGCCTCTAGGGCATATTTCCTTCACAATACACATATCATGTGGTGAATAAAAATATAGCCTCAAGTAAAGTTACCGATAGACGAAGACGAAAGAGGGGATGCCTTCCGGGACATCCCCAAGCTTAGGCTTTTGCTTGTCCTTGAATTTTACCTTGGGGTGCCTTGGGCATCCCCAAGCTTAGGCTCTTGCCACTCCTTGTTCCAAAATCCATCAAATCTTTACCCAAAAACTTGAAAACTTCACAACACAAAACTTCAACAGAAAATCTCATGAGCCTCGTTAGTATAAGAAAATAAAACACCACTTTAAGGTAATGCAATGAACTCATTCTTTATTTATATTGGTGTTAAATCTACTATATTCCAACTTCTCTATGGTTTATACCCCCAAATACTACTCGTAGATTCATCAAAATAAGCAAACAACACGCGAAAAACAGAATCTGTCAAAAATAGAACAGTTTGTAGAAATCTGGAGGTTTCGAATACTTCTGTAACTCCAAAAATTATGAAAAACTAGGACGACCAGGATAAAAAGTATGTTGATCTACTATGGTTGGAATTGGTATTTTATCGCTCTCTTTTAAAAAAATGATAATTATTTTCGTGAGCGCATACTTTCTGTTTCTATCAACAAGATCAAACAACAATCACCCAAGAAGATCCTAAAGGCTTTACTTGGCACAAACACTAATTAAAACATAAAGAACACAATCATAACATAAGCTAGATGAATTATTTATTACTAAACAGGAGCAAAAGGCAAAGAACAAACATAAAATTGGGTTGCCTCCCAACAAGTGCTATCGTTTAACGCCCCTAGCTAGGCATAAAAACAAGAATAGATCTAGGTATTGCCATAATAATGATAAGGCAAATCACGAAAAATCATCTCATACTCCCTACATTTAGCAGCAAGTTTTCTTTGTGGTAGGCAAAAGTAATCAGAGGGCTAAATTTAATGGGACAAAAGTCCCCAAGATCAAGCTCGGGAGGTATTGGTTCCTCCTTTGGCCCCTCATATTGCACAACCAATTCATCATTATAAGCATTCTTTTGGCACAAGGGTGGGGGGCGTGCCTACCCCCTGGGTGCGCCCTCCTGCCTCGTGGCCGCCTCGTGGCGTTCCAGACTTCAACTCCAAGTCTCCTTGTTTGCTTTCGGTGCAAGGAAGATCATCACGAAGGTTTCATTCCGTTTGGATTCCATTTGGTACTCCTTTTATGTGAAACTATAAAATAGGAAAGAAAAAAGAAACTAGCACTGGGCCTCTGGTTAATAGGTTAGTCCCAAAAATAATATACAAGAGCATATTAAAGCCCATTAAACATCCAAAATAGATAATATAATAGCATGAAACAATCAAAAATTATAGATACGTTGGAGACGTATCAGCCCCCACCGTTGTGAGCCCCACGTGACCCTCTTGAACTAATTCTTTCGCCTATATATTCCCAAATATCCCCAAACCACCAGAGGCATCCACGAAAACACTTTTCCACCGCTGCAACCTTCTGTACCCGTGTGATCCCATCTACGGACCTTTTCTGGCACCCTGCCGGAGAGGGATTCGATCACGGAGGGCTTCTACATCAACTCTATTGCCCTTCCGATGAAGCGTGAGTAGTTTACCACAGACCAACGGGTCCATAGCTAGTAGCTAGATGGCTTCTTCTCTCTCTTTGATTCTCAATATCATGTTCTCCTCGATGTTCTTGGAGATCTACTCAATGTAATACTTTTTTGCGGTGTATTTGCCGAGATCCGATGAATTGTGGATTTATGATCAGCTTGTCTACGAATATTATTTGAATCTTCTCTGCATTATTTTATGCATAATTTGATATCTTTGTAATTCTCTTCGAACTATCGGTTTGGTTTGGCCAACTAGATTGGTTTTTCTTGCAATGGGAGCAGTGCTTAGCTTTGGGTTCAATCTTGCGGTGTCCTTTCCCAATGACAGTAGGGGCAGCAAGGCATGTATTGTATTGTTGCCATCAAGGATAAAAAGATGGGGTTTTCATCATATTGCTTGAGTTAATTCCTCTACATCATGTCATCTTACTTAATGTGTTACTCTGTTTTTCATGAACTTAATACTCTAGATGGAGGCAGGAGTCGGTCGATGTGTGGAATAATAGTAGTAGATGCAGAATCGTTTCGGTCTACTTGACACAGACGTGATGCCTATATTCATGATCATTGCCTTAGTTATCATCATAACTTTGCGCTTTTCTATCAATTACTCGGCAGTAATTTGTTCACCCACCGTATTATTTGCTATCTTGAGAGAAGCCTCTAGTGAGACCTATGGCCCTTGGGTCTATTTTCCATCATATTAGTTTCCGATCTACTATTTTGCAATTTTTACTTTCCCATCTATAAACCAAAAATACCAAAAATATTTACTTTACTATTTATTTATCTCTATCAGATCTCACTTTTTCAAGTAACCATGAAGGGATTGACAACCCCTTTATCGCGTTGGGTGCAAGTTGTTTGATTCTTTGTGCATGTATTCGGTGATTGTGCGTTGTCTCCTACTGGATTAATACCTTGGTTCTCAAACTGAGGGAAATATTTATCTCTACTTTGCTGCATCACCCTTTCCTCTTCAAGGGAGAAACCAACGCAAGCTCAAGAAGTAGCAAGGCCACAAGCCTGGGGGGCACGCCCTACCCCCAGGGCTTGTGGGCCTGATACATCTCCAACGTATCTATAATTTTTGATTGTTCCATGCTATTATATTATCTGTTTTGGATGTTTTATATGCATTAATATGCTATTTTATATTATTTTTGGGACTAACCTATTAACCTAGAGCCCAGTGCCAGTTCCTGTTTTCCCCCTTGTTTTAGAGTTTCACAGAAAAGGAATACCAAACGGAGTCCAAACGGAATGAAACTTTCGCGATGATTTTTCTTGGACCAGAAGACATCCAGAGGACTTGAAGTACACGTCAGGGAAGCCATGAGGCACCCACAAGGACGGAGGGCGTGCCTAGGGTGTAGGACGCGCCCCCACCCTTGTGGGCCCCTCATGACTCCATCGACTTATTTCTTCCGCCTATACATTCTCAAATACCCAAAAACCTTCCAGGGGAGTCATGAAACCACTTTTCCACTGCCTCAACCTTCTGTACCCGTGAGATCCCATCTAGGGGCCTTTTCCAGCGTCCTGTCGGAGGGGGATTCGATCATGGAGGGCTTCTACATCAACACCATTGCCTCTCTGATGAAGCATGAGTAGTTTGCCAGAGACCTACGGGTCCATACCTAGTAGCCAGATGGCTTCTTCTCTCTCTTTGATTCTCAATACCATGTTCTCCTCGTTGTTCTTGGAGATCTATTCGATGTAATATTTTTTGCGGTGTGTTTGCCGAGATCCGATGAGTTGTGGATTTATGATCAGCTTATCTATCAATATTATTTGAATCTCCTCTGAATTCTTATACGCATGATTTTATATCTTTGCAAGTCTCTTCGAACTATTTATTTTGTTTGGCCAACTAGATTTGTTTTTCTTGCAATGGGAGAAGTGCTTAGCTTTGGGTTCAATCTTGTGGTGCCCTTTCCCAGTGACAGTAGGGACAGCAAGGCACATCTTGTATTGTTGCCATCGAGGATAACAAGATGTGGTTTTCATCATATTGCTTGAGTTAATTCTGCTACATCATGTCATCTTACTTAATGCGCTGCTTTGTTCTTCATGAACGTAATACTCTAGATGCAGGCAGAAGTCGGTCGATGTGTGGAGTAATAGTAGTAGATGCAGAATCGTTTCGGTCTACCTGATACGGACGTGATACCTATATTCATGATCATTGCCTTATATATCGTCAAAACTTTGCGCTTTTCTATCAATTGCTCGACATTAATTTGTTCACCCACCATAATATTTTCTATCTTGAGAGAAGCCTCTAGTGAAAGCTATGGCCCCCGGGTCTATTTTCCATCATATAAGTTTCCGATCTACATTTTTAGTTTCCGATCTACTATTTTGCAATCTTTTACTTTCCGACCTATAAACCAAAAATACCAAAAATATTATTTTACCATTTACCCATCTATATCAGATCTTACTTTGCAAATAACCGTGAAGGGATTGACAGTATGAAGCTAAATATGCAATCAGAGTGAATGTCTTCACACAATGTCTTTGAACAGATGTAGACAAACAAAGACTCCACGAAGCTAAATAGAAAGTATGGGAGTGAGGTGATGGAACCAGTTGCTCGATGAAGACAAGGATTTGGTAGACTAGTTTCAGTTGTTGTGACAACTGTATGTCTGGTTAGGGAGGCTTAGATTGAACTCACAAGACCACATCTTCACCTTATTCCCCTTGAGCTAAGGTCACTTAGACGTGCCCAATCACTCAAGTAAGTCTTCAAGGTAGATAGCAACATCAATCTCAGAACATAGTGGATACTAGGGATCAAACCCTACCAAAACTAACTCGATTACATGATAAATCTCATCCAACCCATCACCGTCTAGCAAGCCTACGATGGAATTACTCACGCACGGCGGTGAGCATCATGAAATTGGTGATGGGGGATGGTTGATGATGACGACGACGACGAATCCCCCTCTCTGGAGCCCCGAACGGACTCCAGATCAGCCCTCCCGAGAGGTTTTAGGGCTTGGCGGCGACTCCATATCGTAAAACACGATGATTTCTTCTCTCTGATTTTTTTCTCTCCGAAAGCAAATATATAGAGTTCGAGTTGTCGTCGGAGGGTCTCTAGGGGGCCCACGAGGTAGGGGGCGCGCCCTAGGGGGGGGGGGCACCCCCCACCCTCGTGAGAAGGGTGTGGGCCCCCTGGTCTTCATATTTGGTGAGGATTTTTTTTATTTTTTCTAAGACCTCCCGTGGAGTTTCAGGTCATTCCGAGAATATTTGTTTTCTGCACATAAAACAACATCATTGTAGTTCTGCTAAAAACAACATCAGTCTGGGTTAGTTCCATTCAAATCATACAAGTTAGAGTCCAAAACAAGGGCAAACGTGTTTGGAGAAGTAGATACGACGGAGATGTATCAACTCCCCCAAGCTTAAACCCTTGCTTGTCCTCAAGCAATTCAGTTGACAAACTGACAGAAAGAAAGAAAAACTTTTACAAACTCTGTTTGCTCTTGTTGTTGTAACTATGTCAAGCCAGCATTCAAGTTTTCAGCATAGATCATAAGTAACCACATTTGCAATAATTCTCAGGTCTCACAATTACTCGTATCAATAGCATAATCAACTAGCAAGTCATAATAATAAATCTCGAATGACAACACTTTCTCGAAACAATCATAATATGATATAACGATATGGTATCTCGCTAGCCCTTTCTGATACCGCAAAACATAAATGCAGAGCACCTTTAAAGATCAAGGACTGACTAGACATTGTAATTCATGGTAAAAGAGATCCACTCATAGCCACACCCAATATAAATTAACAGTGATGAATGCAAATGACGGCTGTGCTCTCTAGCTAGTGCTTTTTACTAAGAGGGTGATGACTCAGCATAAAAGTAAATGGATAGGCCCTTCGCAGAGGGAAGCAGGGATTTGTAGAGGTGCCAGAGCTCGGTTTTGAAATAGAGATAAATTGTATTTTGAGCGGTATACTTTCATTGTCAACGTAACAACTAAGAGATGGCGATATCTTCCATGCTAAACACATTATAGGTGGTTCCCAAACAGAATGGTAAAGTTTATACTCCCCCTCCACCAACAAGCATCAATCCATGGCTTGCTCGAAACAACGAGTGCCTCCAACATACATCAGGTCCCAGGGGGAGTTTTGTTTGCAATTAATTTTGTTTTAGTTTGCATAAAGCATGGGACTGGGCATCCCAGTGACCAGCCATTTTCTCGTGAGTGAGGAGCGGAGTCCACTCCTCTTGAGAATAACCCGCCTAACACGGAAGATAAGGACAGCCTATGTTGATACATGAGCTATTCGAGCATACAAAACAGAATGTTTATTTGAAGGTTTAGAGTTTGGCACATACACATTTACTTGGAACGGCAGTTAGATACCGCATATAGGAAGGTATGGTGGACTCATCTGGAATAACTTTAGGGTTTAAGGGATTGGATGCACAAGCAGTATTCCCGCTTAGTACAGGTGAAGGCTAGCAAAAGACTGGGAAGCGACCAACTAGAGAGCGACAACAGCCATGTACATGCATTAAAATTAATAAACATTGGATGCAAGCATGAGTAGGATATAATCCACCATGAACATAAATATTGTGAAGGCTATGTTTATTTTGTTTCAACTACATGCGTGAACATGTTCCAAGTCAAGTCACTTAAATCATTCAAAAGAGGATACCACCCCACCATACCACATCATAATCATCTCAATAGCATGTTGGCATACAAGGTAAATCATTATAACTCATAGCTAATCAAGCATGGCACAAGCAACTATGATCTCTAATTGTCATTGCAAACATGTTTATTCATAATAAGCTGAATCAAGAGCGACGGGATCATCATATTTACAAAAATAAAAGAGGTCGAGTTCATACCAGCTTTTCTCATCTCAGTCAGTCCATCATATATCATCATAATTGCTTTTCACTTGCACGACCGAATGGTGTGAATAATAATAATAGTGCATGTGCATTGGACTAAACTGGAATCTGCGAGCATTCAATAAACAGGAGAAGACAAGGCAATATGGGCTCTGGGTTAATTCAACAATAATGCATATAAGAGTCACTTCAACAATTTAATTATGGTCTTCTCCTACTGACCCCCAAAGAAAAGGAAAGAAATAAAACTATTTACACGGGAAAGCTCCCAACAAGCAGAAGAAGAACAGGAAATATTTTTGGGTTTTTCTTTTTAGTTATTACTACTACAGCAGAAAAATAAACTACTACTAATTTTTTGGTTTTTCTTAAGGTTTAAAAAACACACAAGAAGAAAGCAGGAAAAAGAAAATAAACTAGCATGGATATTACAGTGAAAAAGTATGAGCACCGACATCTAGCAATGAGTGTGTATGAACATAAATGTAATGTCGGTGAGAAATACGTACTCCCCCAAGCTTAGGCTTTTGGCCTAAATTGGTCTATGGCCACGGCTGGCCTGGGGGATATCCATAATAATAGTTCTTGGGGTCGTACTGTGATGAAGAGGAATAGTTGGGATCATACTATGATGAAGAAGAAGACTCTGACTGCCACTGGCTGACAGTCATCTCTGGATCCCAAGAATAAACAGATTGTCGCGGAGGCTCATCTTGTGGTTCCTGTTCTGGCTCCTCGACTGGTGCAGGGTTCTGGTAGGCGTGAATAGCCGTCAACGGAACAAGGTACGTGCCTACAGTCAAATCAAACAAAGAAGGAGCAGGCAAGGTAATAGTCTCTAGATGATGTTTATTAAAGAACAATTGATATCTAAGCTCCCCTGCCCTATTTTTAACAATAAAATCATGTGCCACCATACTTTTATGATCTAGATAAACACGGGGTAGCAATTTTTCTTCCTTCTCAGCATGCCTAATAGGTATGTTAAAATGTGCTGCTAGGCGTGTGGCATAAATGCCTCCAAAGATGGGGCCCTTAGTACGATTCATATTTAACCGTCTAGCAATAATACCACCCAAACTAAAAGTATTATCACTATATAAACCTTGGAGCAGAATAATTAAATCAGGGATACTAAGGTTTCCAGAATTTCCGCGTCCAATTAAAAAACGACTAGCAAATAATGCAAAGTAACGCAAAACAGGAAAATGTATGCTAGTGATTCGTGCATCGTAAACCTTCCTGGTTTCTCCTACAGTGATATTATCAATAAACCCAGCCACATAATCATGATGTGGTTCTTCTGTCTTGCCCTCAAAAGGGACTAAACAAATCCGACAGAAATCATAAATGAAATTCCACCATAGGTGGTGAGTTCCTAGGATGAAAATAAAAGTTTTGCACAAAGGTATTTGTGAGTAAGAGATACTGATCGCATTGGTCGTGGAGGAAAGCGGTGAGGCCTGCATTGTGAGCCAATTCATGAAAATCTTCATAGATACCGGCTGCTCTCTAGAAATCTTCAGAAGGCCATTCACACGCCCGAATCTCCGTGGTGCGTGGCAAATTATACTTAGGCTTAGGTTCCTTTTCCTTTGAGCTTTGGCTTGATGAGCCCCTCAATAATCTCCTCATCATTTTTCTGAAACAATCTGAAATTTTAGTAACTTCAAAATAAAAGTAAACCAAACTCAATAAAACTGATAGTAACTACTCGTACAAGTGCCTAGAGCCTATATCAAGCATTAGAACTACTTGGAACCATATAATTTGACATGCAAGCTCAAGAACATGGTCACCTATGCAGCACAAATTTGCAATGAATAAAGCACTAGAACAAAAACTAATTGGACCAATGGAGGAGTCACATACCAAGGAACAATCTCCCTAAGTAGTTTTGCCAGAGGTGCTTTGAGCAAGGAGATCGAAAATCACAGCAAAAGTGGCTGGAACTCGTGCTTGAGTTGGTTTTTCGGGTTTGTGTGAGATAGAGGAAGAAGATGGGTGCTGGGATAAGTGAAGGAGGGCCACCGTGGGCCCACGAGGCAGGGGGGCATGCCCTATAGGGGGGAGCACCCACCACCCTCGTGGCCAGGTGGCAGCTCCTCCTGCGGTAATTGTTGCACAGTAAATTCTCAAATATTCCCGAAAAAATCATATTAAATTGGCATGGCATTCCGAGGACTTTTATTTTCGGGATATTTTTATATTGCAAGGATAAGTTAGGAAACAGACAGAAAATACTATTTTTACTTTATTTAATATAAATAACAGAAAGTAAAAGTTGGGTACAGAAGTTTGTGCTTCTAGTTTCATCCATCTCATGCTCATCAAAAAAATCCACTAACAAGGTTGATCAAGTCTTGTTAACAAACTCATTCCGATAATCATGAAACCGGAGAAATTTCGAATAACACTAAGTTACCTCAACGGGGATATGCACATCCCCAATAATAAGAATATCATATTTCTTCTTGACAGTAGGAAGAGGAAATTCAAAACCTCCAAATATAATTGATGGAATTTTTCCAATATAGTTGATACTATGAACTTGAGGTTGTTTCCTCGGAAAGTGTACTGTATGCTCATTACCATTAACATGAAAAGTGACATTGCCTTTGTTGCAATCAATAACAGCCCCTGCAGTATTAAGAAAAGGTCTTCCAAGAATAATAGACATACTATCATCCTCGGGAATATCAAGAATAACAAAGTCCGTTAAAATAGTAATGTTTGCAACCACAACAGGCACATCCTCACAAATACCGACAGGTATAGCAGTTGATTTATCAGCCATTTGCAAAGATATTTCGGTAGGTGTCAACTTATTCAAGTCAAGTATACGATATAAAGAGAGAGGCATAACACTAACACCGGCTCCAAGATCACATAAAGCAGTTTTAATATAATTTCTTTTAATGGAGCATGGTATAGTAGGTACTCCGGGGTCTCCAAGTTTCTTTGGTATTCCACCCTTAAAAGTATAATTAGCAAGCATGGTGGAAATCTCAGCTTCCGGTATCTTTCTTTTATAGTAATGATATCTTTCATATATTTAGCATAAGGATTTGTTTTGAGCACATTAGTTAATCTCATATGCAAAAAGGTAGGCCTAATCATTTCAGCAAAGCTCTCAAAATCCTCATCATCCTTTTTCTTGATGGTTTCGGAGGAAAAGGCATGGGTTTCTGAACCCAAGGTTCTCTTTCTTTACCATGTTTCCTAGCAACAAAGTCTCTTTTATCATAACGTTGATTCTTTGATTGTGGGTTATCAAGATCAACAGCAGGTTCAATTTCTACATCATTGTCATTACTAGGTTGAGCATCATCATGAACATTATCATTAATATTTTTACTAAGTTCATGTTCATTACCAGATTGTGTTTCAGCATCATACCTAGATATATCATTTGGATTACCAGGTGGTTCAACAATAGGTTCACTAGAAGTTTGCACAGTTCTATCATTTTTCTTTTTCTTCTTTTTAGAAGAACTAGGAAGATCAATATTATTTCTCTGAGAATCTTGCTCGATTCTCTTAGGGTGGCCTTCAGGATACAAAGGTTCCTGAGTCATTCTACCAGTTCTAGTAGCCACTCTAACAGCATAATCATTTTTCTTACTATTCATTTCATCAAGCACTTCTTTTTGAGCTTTAAGTACTTGTTCTACTTGAGTGGTAACCATAGAAGCATGTTTGCTAATAAGTTTAAGTTCACCTTTAATATCAGCCATATAATCACCCAAGCGTCTAATCATATAAGCATTTTCTTTTAATTGTCTACCAAAATAAGCATTGAAGTCATCTTGCTTAAACATAAAGTTACCAAACTCATCCAAGCACTGACTAGCAATTTTAGTAAGAGGGACTTCAGCTTTATCATATCTATAGAGAGAATTTACCTTTACTACCCGTGTCGGGATATCGGGATCAGGAGGTTCTTCAGTAAATAAATAATTGAGATCATATGTTTCTTCAACAGGTGGTGAATTAAGACCATGTATTTCTTCAATAGGAGGTAAATTCTTAACATCTTCATCTTTAATACCTTTCTCTTTCATAGATTTCTTGGCCTCTTGCATATCTTCGGGACTGAGAAATAAAACACCTCTCTTCTTCGGAGTTGGTTTAGGGATAGGCTCAGTAATTGGAGCAGGAGCTGGCTCAGGAGGTGCCCAATTATTTTCATTTGTCAACATATTATTCAATAGAATTTCAGCTTCATCCAATGTTCTTTCCCTGAAGAGAGAACCAACACAACTATCCAGGTAATCTCTGGAAGCATCGGTTAGTCCATTATAAAAGATATCAAGTATTTCAGGTTTCTTAAGAGGATGATCAGGCAAAGCATTAAGTAACTTGAGAAGCCTCCCCCAAGCTTGTGGGAGACTCTCTTCTTTAATTTGCACAAAGTTGTATATTTCCCTCAAAGCAGCTTGTTTCTTATGAGCAGGGAAATATTTAGCAGAGAAGAAATAAATCATATCCTGGGGACTACGCACACAACCAGAATCAAGAGAATTAAACCATATCTTAGCATCGCCCTTTAATGAGAACGGAAATATTTTGAGTAAATAGAGGTAATGTGATCTCTCATTATTAGTGAATAGGGCAGCTATATCATTTAACTTAGTAAGATGTGCCACAACAGTTTCAGATTCATAGCCATAAAACGGATCAGATTCAACCAAAGTAATTATATCAGGATCAACAGAGAATTCATAATCTTTATCAGGAACACATATCGGTGAAGTAGCAAAAGCAGGGTCGGGTCTCATTCTATCTCTTAATGATTCTTTGTTCCACTTAATTAATAACCTCTTAAGCTCATATCTATCCTTGCAAGCGAAAATAGCAGCAGAAGATTCCTTATCAAGAAGATAACCTTTAGGAATAACATGCATGTTTTCATCATCACTATCATCATCGTATTCAGATTCAATAATTTCTTTTTCTCTAGACCTAGCAATTTGTTCATCAAGAAATTCACCAAGGGGCGCAGTAGTATCAGACATAGAAGCAGTTTCATCGTAAGTATCATGCATAGCAGAAGTGGCATCATCAATAACATGCGACATATCATAACGAATAACAGAAGCAGGTGTACGTGTCACAAACTTACTCATAACAGAAGGTGAATCCAATGTAGAGCTAAATGGCAGTTCCTTACCTCCCCTCGTAGTTGAGGGATAGATCTTGCTTTTTGGATCTCTCAAGTTCTTCATAGTGTCCAGCAGATATAAATCCCAAGTGACTCAAAGAATAGAGCTATGCTCCCCGGCAACGGCGCCAGAAAAAGGTCTTGATAACCCACAAGTATAGGGAATCGCAACAAATTTTGAGGGTAGAGTATTCAACCCAAATTTATTGATTCGACACAAGGGGAGCCAAAGAATATTCTCAAGTGTTAGCAGCTGAGTTGTCAATTCAACCACACCTGGAAACTTAGTATCTGCAGCAAAGTGTTTAGTAGCAAAGTAATATGATAGTGGTGGTAGCGGCAACAAAAGTAAAGACAGCAAAAGTAATATTTTTGGTATTTTGTAGTGATTGTAACAGTAGCAACGGAAAAGTAAATAAGTGTAAACTAGTATATGGAAAACTCGTAGGCACCAGATCAGTGATGGATAATTATGCCGGATGCGGTTCATCATGTAACAGTCATAACATAGGGTGACACAGAACTAGCTCCAATTCATCAATGTAATGTAGGCATGTATTCTGTATATAGTCATACGTGCTTATGGAAAAGAACTTGCATGACATCTTTTGTCCTACCCTCCCGTGGCAGCGGGGTCCTATTGGAAACTAAGGGATATTAAGGCCTCCTTTTAATAGAGAACCGGAACAAAGCATTAGCACATACTGAATACATGAACTCCTCAAACTACGGTCATCACCGGTAAGTATCCCGATTATTGTCACTTTGGGGTTAACGGATCATAACACATAATAGGTGACTATAGACTTGCAAGATAGGATCTAGAACTCTCATATATTCATGAAAACATAATAGGTTCGGATCTGAAATCATGGCACTCGGGCCCTAGTGACAAGCATTAAGCATAGCAAAGTCATAGCAACATCAATCTCAAAACATAGTGGATACTAGGGATCAAATCCTAACAAAACTAACTCGATTACATCATAAATCTCATCCAACCCATCACCGTCCAGCAAGCCTACGATGGAATTACTCACGCATGGCGGTGAGCATCATGAAATTGGTGATGGGGGATGGTTGATGATGATGACGACGACGAATCCCCCTCTCTGGAGCCCCGAACGGACTCCAGATCAGCCCTCCCGAGAGGTTTTAGGGCTTGGCGGCGGCTCCGTATCGTAAAACGCGATGATTTATTCTCTCTGATTTTTTCTCTCCGAAAGCAAATATATAGAGTTGGAGTTGGCGTCGGAGGGTCTCCAGGGGGCCCACGAGGTAGGGGGGCGCGCCCTAGGGGGGGCGCCCCCCACCCTCGTGAGAAGGGTGTGGGCCCCCTGGTCTTCATATTTGGCGAGGATTTTTTATTATTTTTTCTAAGACCTCCCGTGGAGTTTCAGGTCATTCCGAGAATATTTGTTTTCTGCGCATAAAACAACATCATGGTAATTCTGCTGAAAACAGCGTTAGTCCGGGTTAGTTCCATTGAAATCATACAAGTTAGAGTCCAAAACAAGGGCAAAAGTGTTTGGAAAAGTAGATACGACGGAGACGTATCATCCGCTGCCGCCGTCCATGAGCACTTTAGTAAGCCGAAAGCCATCCACAATTGGATTGAGGACCAAGGCAGCTGGTGCTCGGGCTGTTCGGAATTTAGGTTCGTCATTGGCATTGAAGGTGATAGCCGTGTCGCTCCATGGATTTGTTGCTGCCACATGGCAGACTTCGGCAAGGCTACGGAGTGCTCGCTTACGCCTATTATTTGAGGCGAAGGTCTCGAAGACTGTCAATACTGTATTGTTATCCACGGGATGGTGTTCTGCGGTGTTTTGAATGAGGAGATCCTCACCGCTCTTGGCCACCTACCGGAGTACCCAACATGCTCTAAGGCCGTGTGTTGGTATGGTATCCGTTGTACTATGAATTTTGCAGGGCCCATTAAGCCATCCCTCCAATACGGTTCCACGCCCTGTAGTGGGCTTTTGCTTATTTGTAATTGAGTCGGGCGACTTATGAGAGTGCACCTTTTTAGTTTGGACTGGGGGTTTTGTCAGAGCCGGATTATCCCAAAATTTTGTTTGGGTTTTCCAGGCACTTTCCATCACACAGTACTTCCGTACTATGGCCGCCAAGTAAGCAAAGTGTGCTATGTCATGGCGACTTATGGCGTTGAGGATTCCCTTGTCCGTGCAATTGTTGCAAAAGAACGAAATTGCGTCTTCCTCGTGACAGTCCTTGACCTTGTTCATTACAAGGAGGAATCTGGCCCAATAGTGATGTACTGTCTCTCGGGGCTCTTGCCTAATGTTGTAAAGATCGTTTATATCTGGGTGGGTGGGTGGATTTAAGTCCATACCTTGACCCAATCTGAGACCCAAGGGCGGGGGAGTTTCTGATCTTGGAAGTTCGGGCTCCGGGATGTTGCCCTGCAAGTTCGGCATGATGCCTGATTCTAGGTTCAGGGTTAGGGCGATTTCCTCCCGTGGACGGGTATCCGGCTCGAAGAGCTCGGGAATCCGGACATAGTTTGTCCTCAGGATAGAGTAAGAATCGCCGCATTGATCCTCCACCACCGTGAGTTGTCAATTCAACCACACCTGGAAACTTAATATCTGCAGCAAAGTATTTAGTAGCAAAGTAATATGATAGTAGTGGTAACGGTAACAAAAGGTAACAATAGTAAAAGTGATGTTTTTGGTATTTTGTAGTGATTATAGCAATAGCAATGGGAAAGTAAATAAGCGAAGAACAATATATGGAAAGCTCGTATGCAATGGATCGGTGATGGAGAATTATGCCGGATGCGGTTCATCATGTAACAGTCATAACCTAGGGTGACACAGAACTAGCTCCAGTTCATTGATATAATGTAGGCATGTATTCCGAATATAGTCATACGTGCTTATGGAAAAGAACTTGCATGACAGCTTTTGTCCTACCCTCCCGTGGTAGCGGGGTCCTTACTGAAACTAAGGGATATTAAGGCCTCCTTTCAATAGAGTACCAGAACAAAGCATTAACACATAGTGAATACATGAACTCCTCAAACTACGGTCATCACCGGTAAGTATCCCGATTATTGTCACTTCAGGGTTAACGGATCATAACACATAATAGGTGACTATAGACTTGCAAGATAGGATCAAGAACACTCATATATTGATGAAAACATAATAGGTTCAGGTCTAACATCATGGCACTCGGGCCCTAGTGACAAGCATTAAGCATAGCAAAGTCATAGCAACATCAATCTCAGAACATAGTGGATACTAGGGATCAAACCCTAACAAAACTAACTCGATTACATGATAGATCCCATCCAACCCATCACTGTCCAGCAAGCCTACGATGGAATTACTCACACACGGCGGTGAGCATCATGAAATTGGTGATGGAGGATGGTTGATGATGACGATGGCGGCGGATTCTCCTCTCCGAAGCCCCGAACGGACTCCAGATCAGCCCTCCCGAGAGGTTTTAGGGCTTGGCGGTGGCTCCGCATTGTAAAACGCGATGAATTCTTCTCTCTGATTTTTTTATCCCCGAAACACAATATATAGAGTTGGAGTTGGAGTCGTAGAGGCACCAGGGGGCCCACGAGGTAGGGGGGCACGCCCTAGGGGGGCAGGCACGCCCCCCACCCTCGTGGAGAGGTGGTGGGCCCCTGGCCTTCATCTTTTGCAGGTATTTTTTATATTTTCCAAAAAGTTTCTCCGTGAAGTTTCAGGTCATTCCGAGAACGTTTGTTTCTGCACATAAACAACATCATGGTAATTCTGCTGAAAACAGCGTCAGTCCGGGTTAGTTCCATGCAAGTTAGAGTCTAAAACAAGGGCAAAAGTGTTTGGAAAAGTAGATACGTTGGAGACATATCAACTCCCCCAATCTTAAACCTTTGCTTGTCCTCAAGCAATTCAGTTGACAAACTGAAAGTGATAAAGAAAAGCTTTTACAAACTCTGTTTGCTCTTGTTGTTGTAAATATGTAAAGCCAGCATTCAAGTTTTCAACAAAGATTATAACTAACCACATTCGGAATAACGCTCAGGTCTCAAGTTTACTCATATCAATAGTATAATCAACTAGTGAGCAATGATAATAAATCTCAGATGACAACACTTTCTCAAAACAATCATAATATGATATAACAAGATGGTATCTCGCTAGCCTTTCTGAGACCGCAAAACATAAATGCAGAGCACCTTTAAAGACCAAGGACCGACTAGACATTGTAATTCATGGTAAAAGAGATCCAGTGAAGTCATACTCAATGTAAACTAACAGTAATGAATGCAAATGACAGTGGTGCCCTCCAACTGGTGCTTTTTAATAAGAGGATGATGACTCAGCATAAAAGTAAATAGATAGGCCCTTCGCAGAGGGAAGCAGGGATTTGTAGAGGTGCCAGAGCTCGGTCTTGAAATAGAGGTGAATAATATTTTGAGCGGTATACTTTCATTGTCAACATAACAACCAAGAGATGGCGATATCTTCCATGCTACACACATTATAGGCGGTTCCCAGACAGAATGGTAAAGTTTATACTCCCCCTTCCACCAACAAGCATCAATCCATGGCTTGCTCGAAACAACGAGTGCCTCCTACTAACAAGAGTCCCAGGGGGAGTTTTGTTTGCAATTATTTTGATTTAGTTTGCATAAAGCATGGGACTGGGCATCCCGGTGACCAGCCATTTATCTCGTGAGTGAGGAGCGGAGTCCACTCCTCTTGAGAATAACCCGCCTAACATGGAAGATACAGACAGCCCTAGTTGATACATGAGCTATTCGAGCATACAAAACATGATATTTATTTGAAGGTTTAGAGTTTGGCACATACAAATTTACTTGGAATGGCAGGTAGATACCGTATATAGGTAGGTATAGTGGACTCATATGGAATAACTTTAGGGTTTAAGGGATTGGATGCACAAGCAGTATTCCTGCTTAGTACAGGTGAAGGCTAGCAAAAGACTGGGAAGCGACTAGCTAGAGAGCGACAACAGTCATGAACATGCATTAAATTAATCAACACTGAATGCAAGCATGAGTAGGATATAATCCACCATGAACATAAATATCATGAAGGCTAGTTTGATTTTGTTTCAACTACATGCGTGAACATGTGCCAAGTCAAGTCACTTAAATCATTCAGAGGAGGATACCACCCTATCATACCACATCACAACCATTTTAATAGCACGTTGGCACGCAAGGTAAACCATTATAACTCATAGCTAATCAAGCATGGCACAAGAAACTATGATCTCTAGTTGTCATTGCAAACATGTTTATTCATAATAGGCTGAATCAGGAACGATGAACTAATCATATTTACAAAAAAAAAGAGGTCGAGTTCATACCAGCTTTTCTTATCTCAGTCAGTCCATCATATATCGTCATAATTGCCTTTCACTTGCTCGACCGAATAGTGTGAATAATAATAATAGTGCACGTGCATTGGACTAAGCTGGAATCTGCAAGCATTCAATAAACAGGAGAAGACAGGGCAATATGGGCTCTTTTGTCAGATCAACAAGTATGCATATAAGAGCCACTTCAACAATTTAATTATGGTCTTCTCCTATCGACCCCCAAAGAAAAGAAAAGAAATAAAACTATTTACACGGGAAAGCTCCCAACAAGCAAAAGAAGAACAGGAAATATTTTTGGGTTTTTCTTTTTAATTACTACTACAAGCATGGAAATTAAACTAACTAAAAGCTACAACTAATTTTTTTGTTTTTCTTAAGGTTTATTAAACACACAAGAAGGAAACATAAAAAGGAAAATAAACTAGCATGGATGATACAATGAAAAAAATATGAGCACCGACATCTAGCAATGAGTGTGCGAACATAAATGTAATGTCGGTGGAAAATACGTACTCCCCCAAGCTTAGGCTTTTGGCCTAAGTTGGTCTATGGCCACGGCTGGCCTGGCGGATATCCATAATAATAGTTGGGGTCGTACTGCGATGCAGCGGCTATCACCTGCTGAGCTGCAGCGTGGCGACGAGCGGCCTCCGCTCTCCTCTCGTACTCATCTGCCTCCTCTCTGGTAATAGTATATCTTCCTTTCGCCTGATGATCAAAGAAGGCAGGAGTAATATGGACAACACGGCGTCTGTCAAAGATTAGTCGATACTGGAGATGTGATTCATTCCTCTCGACAAACTGGTGGTGAACCATGGCATTAAAATCTAGGTAAGCAGGAGGTAATTCAATATCATCTTCGCGTATATCTATACCAAGAAAATTAGCTATGCGGGTTGCATAAATTCCTCCAAAGAAATATCTATTAAATCTATTAAGATGCAACCTACGTGCAACAATGGCTCCCAAATCATAAGATTTGTCTCCTAACACAGCACTCCTAAGAATACTGAGGTCAGGAACACACATATGACATGCTTCATCTTTACCATTTATGCACCTACCTATGTAGAGAGCAAAATAATGTATAGCAGGAAAGTGAATGCTCCCTATGGTGGCTTGTGTTATATCTCTAGATTCTCCCACAGTTATGCTAGCAAGAAAATCTCTAAATTCAGATTTGCGAGGATCCCTTATACTACCCCATTGTGGAAGTTTGCAAGCAGTGGTAAAGTCCTCTAAGTCCATAGTATAAGAATTTTCATAAAGATCAAACAAGACAGTTGGGGAATTACGTGAAGTTGAAAATTCAAACCTCCTCTCAAAGGTACTGGTGAGGTTGTGATACTGACTACACTTCTCTTCCTCGAAGCTCACAAGATCAGCGTTACACAAATATGCGTTAAATTCTTCCTTTATTCCCGCTCAATCCATAAAATTCTCAGAAGGCCATTCACAAGGACGCACTGGAGCGTTTCTTGGTGGCTCTTCATCAGCATCACGCATTGCAAGCCTGGGTCCTTGCTTTCTTGAAGAACAACCCTGGAACATTTTCCTCAGCATTTTTCTTCCTCTGAAAAATTCTGAATTTTTTTAGTAACTTCAAAATAAAAGTAAACCAAACTCGATAATATTGATAGCAACTACTCATACAAGTGCCTATTGCCTATATCATGCATCAAAACTACTTGGAACCATATAAATTTGACATGCAAGCTCAAGAATAGGGTCACCTAAGCAGCAAAAATTTGCAATGAATAAAGCACTAGAACAAAAACTAATTGGACTAATGAGGAGTCACATACCAAGGAACAATCTCCCCCAAGCAGTTTTGAGCAAGGAGATCGAAAATGGTAGCAAAACAAGCTTGGACTCGGGTTTGAGCTGGATATTCGTGTTTGGGGGAGGAAGAAGGAGTGTGTGGGTGAAAGGATAAGTGGAGGAGGGCCACCGTGGGCCCACGAGGCAGGAGGGCGCGCCCTCCACCCTCATGGGCAGGTGGTTGTCCCCCTGCTGTGTTCTCAGTGCCAAATATTCTCAAATATTCTAAAAAAAATTATATTTGAATTTCGGTGCATTTGGAGAACTTTTATTTTCGGGGTATTTTTATATTGCATGAATAATCAGATAACAAACAGAAAAATATTTATTTTTATTTTATTTAATATAAATAACAGAAAGTAAAAGTGGGGTACAGAAGGTTGTGCCTTCTAGTTTCATCCATCTCATGATCATCAAAAGGAATCCACTAACAAGGTTGATCAAGTCTTGTTAACAAACTCATTCCGGATAACATGGAACCGGAGAAATTTCAAATAACACTATGTTTCCTCAATGGGGATATGCACATCCCCGATAATAAGACTATCATATTTCTTCTTGACAGTAGGAAGAGGAAATTCAAAACCTCCAAATATAATCGATGTAATTTTTTCAATAGAACTGATACTGTGGACTTGAGGTTGTCTCCTCAGAAAGTGTACCGTATGCTCATTACCATTAACATGAAAATTGACATTGCCTTTAGTGCAATCAATAACAGCCCCTGCAGTATTCAAAAAGGGTCTTCCAAGAATAATAGACATACTATCGTCCTCGGGAATATCAAGAATAACAAAGTCCGTTAAAATAGTAACGTTTGCAACTACAACAGGCACATCCTCACAAATACCGACAGGTATAGCAGTTGATTTATCAGCCATTTGCAAGGATATTTCATTCGGTGTCAACTTATTCAAATCAAGTCTACGATATAAAGAGAGAGGCATAACACTAACACCGGCTCCAAGATCACATAAAGCAGTTTTAACATGGTTTCTTTTAATGGAGCATGGTATAGTGGGTACTCCTGGATCTCCTAGTTTCTTTGGTATTCCACCCTTAAAAGTATAATTAGCAAGCATGGTGGAAATTTTAGCTTATGATATCTTTCTTTTATTAGTAACAATTTCTTTCATGTATTTAGCATAAGGATTCATTTTAAGCATATCAGTTAACTGTATACGCAAAAAGATAGGTCTAATCATTTCAGCAAAGCGCTCAAAATCCTCATCATCCTTTTTCTTGGATGGTTTGGGAGGAAAAGGCATGGGTTTCTAAGCCCATGGTTCTCTTTCTTTACCATGTTTCCTAGCAAAAAAGTCTTTCTTATCATACGTTGATTCTTTGATTGTGGGTTATCAAGATCAACAGCAGGTGCAATTTCTATATCATTATCATTGCTAGGTTGAGCATCATCATGAACATTATCAGTAACATTATTACTAGTTTCAGGTTCATTACCAGATTGTGTTTCAGCATCAGAAATAGAAATATCATTTGCATTCTCAGGTGTTTCAGTAATAGGTTCACTAGAAGCATGCAAAGTCCAATCATTTTTGTTTTTCTTCCTTTTAGAAGGACTAGGTGCATCTATATTATTTCTCTGAGAATCTTGCTCAATTCAATTAGGGTGGCCTTCAGGATACAAAGGTTCCTGAGTCATTCTACCAGTTCTAGTAGCCACGCTAGCAGCATAGTCATTATTCTTACTATTCAATTCATTGAGAAAATCATTTTGAGCTTTAAGTACTTGTTCTACTTGAGTGGTAACCATAGAAGCATGTTTACTAATAAGTTTAAGTTCACCTTTGACATTAGCCATATAATCACCCAAGTGTTCAAGAATATTTGAATTGTATTTCTATTGTCTACCAAAATAAGCATTAAAATATTCTTGCTTAGCCATAAATTTATCAAACTCATCTAAGCATGGGCTAGCAAACTTAGTAAATGGGATTTCAGCTTTATCATATCTATAGAGAGAATTTACCTTTACTACCTGTGTCGGGTTATCGAGACCATGATTTTCTTCAATAGGTAATGGATTAAGATCATATGTTTCTTCAACAGGCGGTAAATTAAGACCATGTATTTCTTCAATAGGAGGTAAATACTGAACATCTTCAGCTTTAATACCTTTTTCTTTCATAGATTTCTTTGCCTATTGCATATCTTCGGGATTGAGAAATAGAATACCCCTCTTCTTCGGAGTTGGTTTAGGAATAGGCTCAGGAATTGGCTCCGGAAGTGTCCAATTATTTTCATTTGTCAACATATTATTCAATAGAATTTCGGCTTCATCCGGTGTTCTTTCCTTGAAAATAGAACCAACACAACTATCCAGGTAGTCTCTGGAAGCATCGATTAGTCAATTATAAAAGATATCAAGTATTTCATTTTTCTTAAGAGGATGATCAGGCAAAGCATTAAGTAATTGGAGAAGCCTCCCCCAAGCTAGTGGGAGACTCTCTTCTGCAATTTACACAAAATTATATATATCCCTTAAAGCAGCTTGTTTCTTATGAGTAGGGAAATATTTAGCAGAGAAGTAATAAATCATATCCTGGAGACTACGCACACAACCAGGATCAAGAGAATTAAACCATGTCTTAGCATCACCCTTTAATGAGAATGGGGATATTTTAAGGATATAAAAGTAACGAGTTCTCTCATCTTTGGTGAACATGGTGGCTATATCATTTAATTTAGTAAGATGTGCCACAACAGTTTCAGATTCATAGCCATGAAAAGTATCAGACTCAACCAAAGTAATTATATCAGGATCAAGAGAGAATTCATAATCCTTATCAGTAACACAGATAGGTGAAGTAGCAAAAGCAGGGTCAAGTTTCATTCTAGCATTTAGAGATTGCTTATTCCATTTAGCTAATAACCTCTTAAGTTCGTTTCTATCTTTGCAAGCTAAAATATCTAAAGAAGCTTCTTGATCAAAAACATAACCCGCAGGAAGTGATTCTTCATCATCACTTTCATCAGTATTATCAGGTTCAATATTTTCAACCTCTCTAGCCCTAGCAATTTGTTCATCAAGAAAATCACAAAGTGGCACAGTAGTATCAGGCATAGAAGTAGTTTCATCATAAGTATCATGCATAGCAGAAGTGGCATCATCAATAACATGCGACATATCAGAACGAATAGCAGAAGCAGGTGTAGGTGTCGCAAGTTTACTCAAAACAGAAGGTGAATCAAGTGCAGAGCTAGATGGCAGTTTCTTACCTCCCCTCGTAATTGAGGGATAGATCTTGGTTCTTGGATATTTCAAGTTCTTCATAATGATAAGCAGATATAAATCCCAAGTGACTCAAAGAATAGAGCTATGCTCCCTGGCAACGGCGCCATAAAATAGTCTTGATAACCCACAAGTATAGGGGATCACAACAGTTTTCGAGGGTAAAGTATTCAACCCAAATTTATTGATTCGACACATGGGGAGCCAAAGAATACTCTCAAGTATTAGCAGCTGAGTTGTCAATTCAACCACACCTGGAAACTTAATATCTCCAGCAAAGTATTTAGTAGAAAAGTAATATGATAGTAGTGGTAACGGTAACAAAAGGTAACAGTAGTAAAAGTGATGATTTTGGTATTTTGTAGTGATGATAGAAATAGCAACGGGAAAGTAAATAAGTGAAGAACAATATATGGAAAGCTCATAGGAAATGGATCGGTGATGGAGAATTATGCCGGATGCGGTTCATCATGTAACAGTCATAACCTAGGGTGACACAAAACTAGCTCCAGTTCATTGATATAATGTAGGTATGTATTCCGAATATAGTCATACGTGCTTATGGAAAAGAACTTGCATGACATCTTTTGTCCTACCCTCCCGTGGCAGCGAGGTCCTTACGGAAACTAAGGGATATTAAGGCCTCCTTTTAATAGAGTACCGGAACAAAGCATTAACACATAGTGAATACATGAACTCCTCAAACTACGGTCATCACCGGTAAGTATCCCGATTATTGTCACTTCGGGGTTAATGGATCATAACACATAATAGGTCACTATAGACTTGCAAGATAGGATCAAGAACACTCATATATTGATGAAAACATAATAGGTTCAGATCTGAAATCATGGCACTCGGGCCCTAGTGACAAGCATTAAGCATAGAAAAGTCATAGCAACATCAATCTCAGAACATAGTGGATACTAGGGATCAAACCCTAACAAAACTAACTCGATTACATGATAGATCCCATCCAACCCATCACCGTCCAGCAAGCCTACGATGGAATTACTCACGCACGGCAGTGTGCATCATGAAATTGGTGATGGAGGATGGTTGATGATGACGATGGTGACGGATTCCCCTCTCCGGAGCCCCGAATGGACTCCAGATCAGCCCTCCCGAGAGGTTTTAGGGCCTGGCGGCGGATCCGTATCGTAAAACGCGATGAATTCTTCTCTCTGATTTTTTTCTCCCCGAAACACAATATATAGAGTTGGAGTTGGAGTCAGAGAGGCACCAGGGGGCCCACGAGGTAGGGGGCACACCCTAGGGGGGCAAGCGCGCCCCCACCCTCGTGGAGAGGTGGTGGGCCCCTGGCCTTCATCTTTTGCAGGTATTTTTTATATTTTCCAAAAAGTTGCTCCGTGAAGTTTTAGGTCATTCCGAGAACGTTTGTTTCTGCACATAAATAACACCATGGTAATTCTGCTGAAAACAGCGTCAGTCCGGGTTAGTTCCATTCAAATCATGCAAGTTAGAGTCCAAAACAAGGGCAAAAGTGTTTGGAAAAGTAGATACATTGGAGACGTATCACACCGCTATCTGATGGGTGACCGGCGGAGAGTTAATCTCCCTTTGGTCGGGTTTAAGCCCAATCTGGTCGTACTCCGCAGCGACTCCCAGAGCGGCGATGCGATCCAAGAGCTCGTTCAAAGAGGAGAGCTCCATTGGATCCATCTCCTCGGTGAATTTCGAGCCGATGTGGAGGCTATTTTCGATGACCCGAGAAGTCATCGTCGGCGCAGCGGCCGAGCGGGCGGTCATGATGAAGCCGCCTAGTCGGAGAGTTTGGCCTACAGTCAGGGCTCCCCTAGAGGTGATGTTGTTCTTGACAACGAGACGAGCCATCCCTCCTTATGATGATGACACAGTGGAACTCTCAATGAAAGCACCAATGTCGGTGTCAAAATCGGCGGATCTCGGGTAGGGGGTCCCGAACTGTGCGTCTAAGGCGGATGGTAACAGGACGCGGGGGACATGATGTTTACCCAGCTTTGGGCCCTCTCGATGGAGGTAATACCCTACGTCCTGCTTGATTGATCTTGATGATATGAGTATTACAAGAGTTGATCCACCACGAGATCGTAGAGGCTAAACCCTAGAAGCTAGCCTATGGTATGATTGTATGTTGTCCTACGGACTAAACCCTCCGGTTTATATAGACACCGGAGGGGGCTAGGGTTACACAGAGTCGGTTACAAGGGAGGAGATCTACATATCTGTATTGCCAAGCTTGCCTTCCACGCCAAGGAGAGTCCCATCCGGACACAGGACGAAGTTTTCAATCTTGTACATTCATAGTCCAACAGTCCGGCCAAAGGATATAGTCCGGCTGTCCGGAGACCCCCTAGTCCAGGACTCCCTCAGCAACACTTATAAAGAAGTTTCTTTGGGGAATTTATTGAATTATCCTTCCAACATGGAGAAGGGCTTTGTCCAGCCTGTGTTAACATGTAATGTAAGTTCATCCTTCTCAAGCCTTCAAACTTTGTTCTAGTATAGATTTGGATAGGCATCATTTCCTCCACTGTTGTTCACTTTGGTGTTTACATCTGATTGGATGTTTGCAACAACTATCAGTTTTAAATTGTAGTTGTAAAAACATGTTCCTTATGCAGAACAGATCCATTTTTTGCTTATATAATTGTGAAACTTGTTACGTGTCTCCTTGTTTATCTTTCAGAGACGTATCTCTTGTGCCAGGCAGAACTTTAGGGAAGATATTGAGCCAAACCATCTTGAAGAGAGCAAGATGTCCCCAAGGTAATGTCTTGATGAAGATAGTGAGTTCAAGATACTCACCAGCAACTGTGAGACAACCTCTGTGTAGTTGCTGCCTCAATCAGTTCCACTTCTTCATTCTCAACTTAAAGCAGAAAGGCTTGCTTCAGCTCAGCTCCAACTTCATGTCAATGATGCAACAAAGATCTCAGAGGACTGCCTTTCGGGCTTTGGTGCTATACATGTCGGAGTAAATGACCACGGGTAGCCTAGCCGGCTTCCCCTGGTTCTTCAAAAAAATTATAGGCCGATTGAGCCTCTAAGCGTCCAAGATGTGGGGCCGCCTTCCCCTAGCTGGCTACCTCTTGGGCCGGCTGCGCAAAGGCGGCCCTGCCCTAAAATCCTTGAGAAACAAAACCACGAGAAGGCCGACTCCAAGAAGCCGGCCATGAGAAGGCCGACTCCAAGGAGCCGGCCCCTCAGCAGGCGGCCAAGATCATGCCCTCAGAGTCTGCGCCTACCTAACGGCGACGAGATGGGGCGTGGCTACAGTGAAGCCTGCCACCCCCGAATCCCGGGACGCGCACGGCCATAGTATGTCGTACAGGGCGGCCATCACCCGTCCAGCGCGGCACTTTTGCCATGTTGATCATGACGTCACCCACGGCGAGCAGTCAGTACGACCCGTGGGTGGTGGGCCCCCTCAGTCAGGGAGACACCCAAAGGCGTCCAGGCCTCCCGCAGTCGGCCTGGGGTATGGCCGGCTCCCAATAGCCGGCCAGCTCTCTCCCTCGAAGGAGGTGCCTCATTAAGAAGATAAGACGAGGTACGACTACAGTGATGAGCCGCCTAGCGATGGCACTGTAGCCATGCTTACCACGACGAAGCCCTCGTCACTAGGGGCAAGGCAATAGTAACCAGCCTCCAACAAGACTCCCGAGCGATGGGACCGACCTGTCGACCAGAAGGCCGGCAGCCGGTGGGGTCCACCAGTCGGCGGGCCCCATCGGTCGGCGGAGAAGCCGGCGAGCGTGGACACAGACGGCTGGGGCCCATGCCTAGCCAGATTACTGTTGTACCCTGGGGGTAGGCCTATATAAACCCCCCAGGGCGCCCATGCAGAGGGATCCTCCTTTTGATAGTTCCAGACACCTCATCAAGAGGAGAAGCGGGCTAGCCCTGCCCTTCCTCATCCTTTCACCAAACAGCTCAAGGAGCCTCTTGTAGCTACTTGTCAATCTAGTGACCATGCAGAGACCCCGCAGAGTAGCAGTAGGGGTGTTATCTCCACGGAGAGCCCTGAAGCTGGGTAAGATCCGCCGGCGTGCATGTCTTCGCCTTATCCCGTTTCCAGGCACCGGCAATGTTTTATTGGCTCTCACAATGATAAGCCACCCATTGGCATATGTCGCACCAACCACCCGACATTTGGTGCCCACCGTGGGGCCAGGTGCACCATCATCCGGAGATCTGCTCTGGACGGGAACCCTCTTCCTCCCTAGCGTGCATAGCCAGCCCGGCTCGCCCGATGGCGCTTGCCTCGACACGGTGCAAGGCGTCGTTGACGCATGCGCGGCAAGCTGCCTCGCCGATCTTCTTGGCGAGGCTCGCATCTCCGACGAGCCCGCATCCGACGCGGGCACAGGCTGCCCTGAAAGCCACCTCGTCAGCCTCCTCGACCAACTCCATGTCTCCGACGAGTTTGCCGCGGACTTGGAGTCGGTTGGCTCCATCGACCCGATGCTTGTCGATTCTGACACGGCATCGCTTGACGCCTTCCCCTCCAATGTGGTAATCATCAATGACCCTCTTCCTCGAGCCGACAGCAGTGGCAGCGCCATCACCGAGGTACTGGTCATCAGCCACGGCGCCGCCTCTGGCGAAAATTCCCACGACGCCCTGCAGGCGGCGCTGCACGACTTGTCCGCCCCCACCCCGGCTGACGCCAACGCCCAGACACTGGAGGCGCGCCGCCTCGCCCTCGTTGCGGAGGGCCAGAAGCTAGCCTCCATGAGACGCCTCACTGAGGCTCACCAGCGTGAAGTCAACCATGCCGCCTTCGTCACGCCGCCTCCCAATGGGCCGAGCCATGTCGGTATCATCAAGAAACGCGGTGCGGCTATTGCTGGCGCGCTAGGAGCAGATCGCCCAGTCTATGCCACGCCTCTCGAGAACCTACGCGCCGCCCAGGAGGCCGTAGACGAGATGGACAGACTGAGGGCCGACGAGCTCCCCTTCATGACCAGACGCATCCAGCAGCTTATCGACGCGGCCACAGAGCGGCATGAAGCCGGTGTCCACGCCGAAAGTCCTCCCCCATGCCGAGAGCATGGTGCGACGTCCCGAACGCCGGCAGCGGGCAACACCCGCGCAAGGAAAGAAAAGGAGCCGGCTGCTAGCCGCAGCAGGACTCGAATCTCCATCGAGCGTGACGCAGAAGGCCGCCCTCGAGCTGTGGAATGGCGGGGCGATCCGCCTCCTCCTCCACCTCGTGGGGAGAGATATCCTACTCCGCCTCCTGTCACGCATCCGACTCTCAGCGGCCGACTGGGCCGCCGCGAAGGAGTCGGCGAGAATGACGCCCGCCACCGGATCGACCGCCTAGCGTGATCCCTGGCTCTGGAAGAAGAAGATGATGTCGGCCCGCCCTGCTTTGGCCCCCGCATCCATGACGAACCCTTCCCTAAAGGGTTCTCACTCCTAAGAGACACGCCCAAGTACGACGGCTCCGTGAAGCCGGAACACTGGTTGATCGACTACTCCACTGCGGTTAGCATTGCGAACGGCAACAGCCGCATTGCCGTGAAGTATGTTCCCCTCATGCTCCAAGGCACGGCGCGCACCTGGCTCAACAGCCTCAAGCCTTGCAGCGTCAACAGCTGGCTGGACTTCACCGAAGCCTTCATTCGCAACTTCACCATCACCTACTAGCGGGCTCCTAAGCCCCGACAGCTCTCCTTGTGTGTGCAAGGGCCTAGTGAATCAACTCGCGACTACCTCACGCGTTGGGCCGAGCTCCGCAACTCCTACGAAGGGGTGCACGAGGTTCAAGCTATAGAGTACTTCACCGCCGGGTGCCGAGAAGGCACCCTCCTCAAGCACCAACTCCTCTGCGATGAGCCGACTACCCTTGACGAGCTGCTGGTCATAGCTGATAAATACGCCACGGCCAATTCCTCGATGAAGACTGAGCTCCGAGTAGACGCCTCTGGGAAGGTGCTCGCTCTGAGTCCCAAGACGCCGGCCGGAGACTCCAGCCGACGCCCGTACCATAACGACCACAAGCGCAAGGCTCCCATGCCACCGTCCACCAGTCGGCAGGTGGCCACAGTCGAAGACGAACAACCCGAAGGGCGGCCCACGCCCAAGAAGCAGAAAGGCAGCAGGCCGGCTTGGCAGCCGGCTTTCTCCTACGAGCAAGCACTCGATGCCCCCTGCAAATTCCACAGTGGCGCAAAGCCTTCAAACCACACAACTCGAAAATGCCAATGGCTCACGCGGATCTCCAAGGGCGAGGGGATAGCGCCGCCTCCGCCTGCTGGTCAGCCGCCTTCGGCCCCTCCGCAGTCGGCTGCTCGACCAGCAGTCGGGGCTGTTCAAGATGAGTTCCCTGATGAACAAGCCGCCTACATCGTCTTTACGAGCCAACCAGAAGATCGGCGCAGTCGGCGCTGATAGCACCAAGAAGTCAACGCAGTCGCCTTCAACAACCCCGAGTTCATGCACTGGTCAGAAAGGCCTATCAGCTAGAGCTGGACAGATCACCCAGAGGTGATGCCGTCTCCCGGCTCTTACGCATTGGTTTTGGATGCCACCCTCGCAACAGAAAGGCGAGCCACCCGTTTTCTCCCGCGTGCTGATAGATGGTGGGAGCAGCATCAACATACTGTACCGTGACACCATGGAGAAGCTAAGCATCAAGACAAAGAAGCTCATGCCTAGTCGGACTGTGTTCCATGGCATCGTACCCGGCCTGTCCTGCTCCCCAATCGGCAAGATCAAGATAGATGTCCTCTTCGGGGACAAGGATCATTTCCGCCGAGAGGCGGTGTGGTTTGAGGTAGTGGATCTAGAGAGCCCTTACCACGTGTTGCTTGGCCGACCTGCTCTGGCCAAGTTCATGGCTGTACCCCACTATGCCTACCTCAATATGAAGATATCGAGTTCCAAGGGCATCATCACCATAGCTGGAGACTACAAGAAATCCTCTGAGTGTGCGGCAGCCAACAGCCGGCTGGTCGAGTCCCTCGTGATTGCTGAAGAGAAGAAGATACTGGAACGAGTCGTGGCCATGGTCGGCAAGCAGCCGACCCTGTCCCCCAACCCCAAGGATTGTGATGCCCAAGATTCTTTCCAGCCGTCCAAAGAAACGAAGAAGGTACTTCTGAACCAGGAGCACCCAGAAAGGTTTGCCACCATCACGGCAAACCTGGACAGCAAATAGGAAGGCGAGCTCGCTGATTTCCTCCGTGAGAATCGGGACATCTTCGCATGGTCCCCCAAGGACATGCCGGGTGTGCCGAAGGAATTCGCCGAGCTCAAGCTACACGTCCGAGAAGGTGCAAAACCAGTCAAACAGCCCCTCCGCCGACTATCGGAAGAAAAGAGAAGGATTGTAGGAGAAGAAATAGCCTGGCTTCTGGCAGCCGGCTTCATTATGGAGGTTTTCTTTCCAGAGTGGCTTGCCAACCCGGTCCTCGTACTGAAGAAAAATAACAAGTGGCGCATGTGTATAGACTACACTAGCCTTAACAAGGCCTGCCCTAAAGATCCCTTCACCTTGCCAAGGATTGATCAAGTAATAGACTCCACGGCCGGATGCGAGCTGTTGAGCTTGTTGGATGCTTACTCAGGCTACCACCAGATAAAGTTGGATCCATCTGACCGCCTGAAGACCGCCTTCATCACACCATTCAGAGCCTTCTGCTACCTGACTATGACATTCGGCTTGAGAAATGCCGGTGCCACTTTTCAGGGTTGCATGCAGAAATGCCTCCTCAAGCAGCTCGGCAGAAATGCACACGTCTATGTAGGCGATATTGTGGTGAAGACGGAGAAGTGCGACACCATGCTGGAAGACCTTAGAGAGACATTTGAAAACTTGCGCCGGTTTCAAATCAAGCTGAACCCCGAGAAATGCATGTTCGAAGTACCAGCCGGCCAGCTTCTAGGCTTTCTGGTCTCCGAACGCGACATCGAGTGCAACCCGATGAAGATCAAAGCCATAGAGAGAATGGAGATTCCCACCAAGCTACGAGATGTCCAGAAGTTCACCGGATGCTTGGCTTCCCTGAACCGCTTCATCAGCCGGCTCGGGGAGAAAGCTCTCCCCCTCTACCGACTCATGAAGAAGTCCACTCATTTCAAGTGGAACGACCAGGCGGACCAAGCTTTCCACGAGCTAAAGAAGATGCTAACCACGCCACCTGTCTTGGCGGCACTGACTGAAAAAGAGCCCATGCTCCTTTACATTGCCACTACTAGCCGAGTGGTCAGCACAGTTATCGTGGTCCAGCACCCAGAAGAAGGCCGAGCTCAGCTGGTCCAGAGGCCGGTGTATTATTTAAGCGAAGTATTATCCACCTCGAAGCAGAACTACCCACACTACCAGAACATGTGATACGGTGTGTACTTCACTGCCAAGAAGCTCAAGCCCTATTTTCAAGAGCACCCCATCACGGTCGTATGTACTGCCCCGCTCGCCGAGATCATAGGCAGCCGGGATGCATCCGGCCGAGTGGCAAAATGGGCCATCGAGCTAGCTCCCTACACGATCTTCTACCAGCCCCGCACCACCATTAAGTCCCAAGCACTGGCTGACTTCCTCGTCGACTGGGCCGAAACCCAGTACTTGCCACCGGCCCCTGACTCCACTCATTGGCGGATGCACTTCGACGGGTCCAAGATGCACACCAGCTTGGGATCCGGCATCATCCTCACCTCTCCCAAGGGCGACAAGCTCAAGTACACATTGCAAATTAATTTTGCCGCCTCCAACAATGTGGCCGAGTACGAGGTGCTCATACACGGGCTCCGGCTAGCCAAGGAGCTCGGCATCCGCCGGATCCTGTGCTATGGCGACTCGGATTTGGTGGTCCAGCAGTCATCTGGCGACTGGGACGCCAAGGACGCGAACATGGCGAGCTACCGCTTCCTCGTTCAGTAAATCAGTGGATATTTTGAAGGATGCGAGTTCCTTCATGTACCACGTGCCGACAACATGCACGAGTAGGCTTCACCCGGCAAGCTATACCAGCCGGCGTTTCTCTCCACCGCCTCCTCAAGCCGTCTATCAAGTCGTCTCTAGAATCTGATTCCATCTTCGTGCCGCCTGACCCCGACGCAGTCGGATCCGACTTGGGGAACCAAGCAGGCGGCTAGGGGACTTCGACAGGCGGCCCGGGGACTGCCATAGTCGCACCCGGCCCGGGGACTTCGGAACTCGGCCCGGGGGCTACTGTAGCCGGCCAGGGGACTGCATCGACACAACAAGCGGTGGCCGGCTCCAACTCTTCACCACCCAGCCCACCCGCCCTGGTCACAGTAGCAGTTCTGACAATAGAAGAAGTCACAGCTCCATCATGGGCCCAGCCCATCCTCAACTTCTTAGTAAACAGAGAGTTGCCAACCGACGAGATCTCGGCAAGACAAGTTCAACCCCGAGCCGGAGCATACACAACAGTCAACCGAGAGCTTGTTAGGCGCAGCGTCACTGGAGTCTTTCAGCGCTGCGTCGAGCCAGAGAAGGGCATAGCAATCCTCAAGGACATCCACCAAGGCGAATGCGGCCACCACGTGGCCTCACGATCACTCGTCGCCAAAGCTTTCTGCCATGGATTCTTTTGGCCGACTACTTTGGATGACACCAAGGAGCTAGTCAAACACTGCAAAGGGTGCCAAGTTTTCAGTTCCAAGCAACACATGCCGGCTTCTGCACTCAAGACCATCCCCTCACCTGGCCTTTTTCCGTCTGGGGGCTAGACATGGTCGGCCCATTCAAGACGGCACGCGGCGGCATGACACACCTGCTCCTCGCTGTGGACAAATTTACCAAGTGGAATGAAGCAAAGCTGATCAAGAAGCTGAATGGGCTGACTGCCGTCACTTTCATCGCAGATATTACAACCCGGTACGGCGTGCCGCATAGCATCATCACCGACAATGGCACAAATTTTGCAAAGGGAGCACTGGCACGTTTCTGTGCAACACACGACATCTGGCTGGACCTAGCATCTATTGCCCACCCGCAGTCAAATGGCCAGGTCGAGCGAGCAAACGGCCTCATCCTCTCCGGCATCAAGCCCCGACTGGTCGTGCCACTAGAGCGTTCGGCCGACTGTTGGCTCGACGAGCTGCCGGCCGTCCTCTGGAATTTGTGCACTACCCCAAACAAGTCAACCGGGTTCACCCCTTTCTTCCTTGTATATGGTGCCGAGGCTATCATCCCAACTGACATCGACTTCGACTCACCTCGGGTCACCATGTACACAAAGGCGGAGGCCAAGGAAGCACGTGAAGACGACGTCGACCTGCTGGAAGAGGGCCGGCTGTTAGCCCTCGCCGGTCCGCCATCTATCAGCAGGGTCTGCGCCGCTACCACAGCCGGAAGGTCAAGCCAAGATCCTTCCAAGAGGGCGATCTTGTGCTCCGGCTGATCCAGCGAACAGCCGGCCAGCACAAGCTCTCGACCCCTTGGGAGGGCCCCTTCGTCATCAGCAGAGCTTTAGGCAACGACTCCTACTACCTAATCGACGTGCAGAAACCGAAGGCACGCAAGAGAGATGATTCCGGCAAGGAGTCAGAACGACCATGGAACGCCAATCTCCTCCGAAGATTTTTCAGTTAAAAAGCAGTATGTCTCACGCTAACTTTTGTACTAAGTACAAGACAAAGGGTCCCCCGAGGAGCACTCGGGGACTACCCTCTTTTATCTATGAATGATGGGTATCATGCCTATGAATATGTTACTACATTTGTTTTTTCGTCCGGCACCGGGCCTGACCAGTCGGCCCGGGGACTCGCCGCCTGAAAGTGCAACTATCCCTAGGTGGTTTTGGTAATTCATAACAACATATAGCTCATTGAGCTAATGCTATTCCAAGATGATTATTTCAGGAAAGCTCAATGATTGGCATGACATGGATGTGAAAGTGGAACCCTCAAAATGCTAAGGACAATGAATTGGCTCAAGCCCAAAAGTTCAAGACTCTTCATTTTATATTTTAGTGATCCAAGATCACATTGAGTCTTTAGGAAAAGCCAATACTATCAAGGAGGGATGAGGTGTTGCTTAATGAGCCTCTTGCTTTATGTGCTTGGTGATATGCTCCAAAATCCTCAACCACTTTTCCATAGCCACAAATGACCTAAACCCTAAGCCAAACTCGGTCATACCGATTCTTTCAATCCGGCGCCACCGAGTTTCACTTGTCATTTGCCACTGCCAAACCCTAGCAATTCGGTCCTACCGATAAGGATCTCGGTCTCACCGAGATGGGATTGCAAACTCTCTATTTCCCTTTCGTAACTTTTTGGTCTCACCGAAAGAGCGAATCGGTCCCACCGGGATTGCAATGTAAACTCTCTGTTTCCTTTTTGTAACATTTCGGTCTCACCGAAAGAGCAAATCGGTCCCACCGAGTTTACCTGACCAACTCTCTGGTTAGCTTATTACCAAACTCGGTCTCACCGAGTTTGTGTAATCGGTCTCACCGAGATTACGTTATGCCCAAACCCTAACCGAATCGGTCCTACCAAGTTGCATGTCAGTCCCACCGAAATTCCTAACGGTCACTAGGTTTACTATTTCGGTCCGACCGAGTTTTCTGATTCGGTCCCACCGAGATTGGTAAATTATGTGTAACGGTTGGATTTTGTGTGGAGGCTATATATACCCCTCCACCTCCTCTTCACTCGTGGAGAGAGCAATCAGAACACACACACAATTCCTACTCATATGTTCTAAGAGAGAACCACCTACTCATGTGTTGAGACCAAGATATTCCATTCCTACCATATGAATCTTGATCTCTAGCCTTCTCCAAGTTGCTTTCCACTCAAATCTTCTTTCCACCAGATCCAAATCCTATGAGAGAGAGTTGAGTGTTGGGAAGACTATAATTTGAAGCACAAGAGCAAGGATTTCATCATCAACACACCATTTGTTACTTCTTGGAGAGTGGTGTCTCCTAGATTGGCTAGGTGTCACTTGGGAGCCTCCGACAAGATTGTGGAGTTGAACCAAGGAGTTTTTAAGGGCAAGGAGATCGCCTACTTCGTGAAGATCTACCGCTAGTGAGGCAAGTCCTTCGTGGGCGATGGCCATGGTGGGATAGACAAGGTTGCTTCTTCGTGGACCCTTCGTGGGTTGAGCCCTCCATGGACTCGCGCGACCGTTACCCTTCGTGGCTTGAAGTCTCCATCAACGTGGATGTAGGATAGCACCACCTATCCGAACCACGGGAAAAACATCCGTGTCTCCAATAGCGTTTGAATTCTCCAAACCCTTCCCTTTATATTCTTGCAAGTTGCATGCTTTACTTTCCGCTGCCAATATAATCTTTGCATGCTTGCTTGAATTGTGTGATGATTGCTTGCCTTGTCCTAAGATAGCTAAAATCTGCCAAGAACTAAAATTGGGAAAAGGTTAAGTTTTTATTTGGTCAAGTAGTCTAATCACCCCCTCTCTAGACATACTTTCGATCCTACAAGTGGTATCAGAGCTTTGGTCTCCATTTGCCTTGATCTCCATAGCTTTTGGTGGTCATAGCCTTGGTTTCACAACCTAGGAGAGTATGGCGTCTAGCGAGGGAAATTATCACCGTAGAGGTCCTTACTTTGATGGTACTAATTTTGCTAGTTGGAAGCATAAAATGAAAATGCATATTCTTGGACATAACACCGCCGTATGGGCTATTGTTTGTGTTGGTTTGCAAGGTGACTTCTTTGATGGGAGAGAACCAAACCGTGAAGCTACCGCGGATGAGTTGAAGATGCTGCAATACAATGCTTAAGCTTGTGATATTCTCTTCAACGGATTGTGCCCCAAAGAATTCAACAAAATCAGCCGTCTTGAGAATGCAAAGGAAATTTGGGACACTTTGATTGATATGCATGAAGGTACCGACTCCGTCAAGGAATCCAAGTTGTATGTGCTTCAAACTCAACTTGACAAGTTCAAAATGAAGGATGGTGAAGGTGTCGCTGAAATGTACTCTAGGCTTGCTCTCATCACAAATGAGATTGCCGGCTTAGGAAGTGAAGAGATGACCGATAGATTCATCATCAAGAAGATCCTAAGAGCCTTGGATGGGAAATATGATACCGTGTGCACATTGATCCAAATGATGCCCAATTACAAAGATCTCAAGCCAACGGAGGTGATTGGAAGAATTGTTGCTCATGAGATGTCACTTAAGGATAAAGAGGAACTTCACAACAAATCAAGTGGTGCCTACAAAGCCTCATGTGAAGCTCCTACATCATCAAGTGAGAAACAAAACTTCAATGAAGAATTGAGCTTAATGGTGAAGAACTTCAACAAATTCTACAAGAGTAGAAGCAAATATAGAATCTTCAAGTCAAGGTCCTACAATGACAAAAGATCTTCTAGTCGAGAGCGAAACTGCTACAATTGTGGAAGACTCGGACACTATTCCAATGAGTGTACGGCTCCCTACAAGAGAAGAGAAGATTCTCCAAAAAGAAGAAGCAAAGAATCAGCACCAAGAGAGAGAAGGAGTAGAGATGATCGTTATGAACAAAGATACTCACGGAGAAGCAAGGATTCGGAAAGGAAGGAAAAATCATCAAGGAGATACACAAAATGAAGACATCAAGCTCATGTTGGTGAGTGGGTATCCGGCTCCGACTCCGACAGCCACTCCGAGAGAAGTTATCACTCCGACTCCGAAGATACTCAAGATGAAGGTGTTGCCGGTCTAGCACTTGTGTCAACCAACTCCTACGACATATTTGACTCACCAAATGAAGGAATTGAAGATGCTTCATGGCCAAAGGTCCTAAGGTAACACACCCCGAGTATGTTGATTTTAATAGTGATGAAGATGACTTGTTAGGTGATGATGATTTGCTTGTTGACAACTCTAGTGATGAGTACTATGGTGAAACATCAATTAATCATGCTAAAATGAATGACAATGATAAGGAGAAGATTGAGGCTCTAACTAAAGAACTAAACACTCTTAAGTTAGCTGATGAAACTATCTTCGAAGATCATCGAGAACTTTTAAGAGCTCATGAGAAATTATGCTTTGAAAAGCTCAATCTTGAGCAAGGGCATGAGTTCTTAAAAGCAATCAATGATGATCTCCGCAAGAAAAATTCTTCTCACATTGCCAAGCGTTTACTTTTATCCACCTACATGCCTCAAGTCAAGTCTAGTGACAAGAACAAGAAGGATTCTTCCTCTAGTAGTAACAATGATCATGCTAAATCCAATATTGTTGCTTCTAGTAGTTCTCTTGATTCCACTAATGATTCTCTTAGCCAAGTTACACTTGAGCAAGAAAATAGCTTATTGAAGGGAATTATAGAGAAAGGAGTGTACAAAAGCCTTGCCGGGAGTAAGCAATTCGAGGAAATTGTGCGCAAGCAAGGAATGCACCGGAAGAATCAAGGTGTTGCTTTTGAACGAAAGTTCAATGCCAATGGAGTTGAGTGGGAAGAAGATCAATACCCCAAGACAAAGTTTGTTCCTTAACAAGAGAAGTATGATACTTCCTTCAAGGGAACACAAGCTCAAGATGATCTTCCACCACAAGACTACAAGCAAAAAGGCAAGGACAAGCTTCAAGAGGAGATTGATGCATTTGAAGAAGCTCCTAAGACCTTAGTCAAGTGGATTCCCAAGACCACTTCAAGTTCCACTTCATCAAGTACGACTACAACTCCAAGGATTCCCATCAAGATGGTGTGGATCCAAAAGAAGAAGAACTAGAGAGTTCTCGAGGGTGACTCCGCCAACATACCTCACTCTTATCATTTTGGCAAGAACAAGTGCAATCAACTTCCACATCTTGCACTAGTTCAAGGAGTCACAAACCCTCGTGTTGGTAAGACAAGGGACAAGGTAACCTAAAGTTTTCATGGACATCATCTTGTGTGTGCATCACTCTATGTCTATGGATATCCTTGTTTGTTCCTTGTGGGACTAACCCATGTAGGTATTGAAAGTGCAATTCACTCAAATGGATAGCTCCAAGTGATCTACATCAACATTGAGCATCCACATCTTCAACATCTACATGAAGTCATCATCGACAAAACCCAAGGTTAGTTCATCCCTCTTAGGGGGGATATCATATCTAGGGGGAGCTTTACTCTAAAACTTGAGCTAGAGCAACTCTAAAGATGTGAACACAACAATGCTTTATGTAAAAGTGGTAACCCCACTTGAGCCTAAATGATGAGTATGACCTACGATCAAGTGTTCTCACTTGACTCCTAAGTCAATATACTCATATATAGATGACCTGGTCATCGCAAATTGCTTGGTAGATGCTAGAATTGGTTGTGCATGCTTTGCCACATATTTCATTTGCCATCTTATTGTGTGAGCATGTTGGTTGCATATTTTACTCATTCGAGGACATCCACTTGTTGTTTTGATTGTTTGGTTTTATTTCCTTTTGCCAAGTGGATGGACAAGAATGCCTAAGAACCTCCTCTAGCTATCTATGCTTTTCTCGTCTCAAACTCTATTCATGCTGCATCACAAAATTTGATCAAGTCAGATTCGAACCACTCTGTGTGAGGAGCGCTCGGAGTCCCCGATTCGTCATAGACTTAAACTTCCAAAACCTCTTTATGAATCTCGGTCTGACCGATACTCCACTTTCGGTCCTACCGAGTTCATTAAGTTGATCTAGGTTTTCGATCTCGGTGCAACCGATTTGAACCTTTCGGTCACACCGAGTTGCAATAACTGTATACAGTTTTGCATCTCGGTGCCACTGAGTTGTTCCACTCGGTCACACCGACAGGGTCGGGCTATATATAGTGACGGGCAAAATTTTGGAAATTCCTCCGAACCCTTTCGCCCGCGCGATAGCCTGCTCTGCCTTCGTGGTCTCTGAATCGTCTCCTCGCCGCCAGCCGCCTCCAGTCGCTGGTCTTCGTCGCTGTTAATGGGAATTCTGCCCCGCCGTTGCCGCCGTAGCGAGTCTCCGCCAAACTAGGGTATGGACTCGATCTTTGTGCTGTTCTCCAATCTGATTCCTAGCACATTGTGATCATCATGATTCTTGCCACGTTTGATAAACTCCTATCCAGTCAATGAACTCGTAGATTAGGTTTAATTCGAAAATTTTAGGGTTAGGTTTCCACCGAAACCATCTCAGACCCACCGAGTTGAAAAACTCGGTCCCACCGATTTGGCTTATGCCATTGCACAAGTAAAACTCGGTCTGATCGAGAATTACTTATCGGTGTGACCAATTTTGGAACTCAGTGAAACCCTAGCAGTCTCGGTGCCACCGAACTGTGACTCGGTCTGACCGAGTTCACTAGTTTAGGTTCCAAAACTGCTTCGGTGTCACCGAGTTTGAAAATCGGTAGATCCGAGATGATTTCAGTGGGAAACTAAAACCTAGTTTTTGAATTATTCTTTTGCAAAAATCTCTGCATTTTGTGATGCTCATCCACTCTATCTCAACTATAATCTATTCACAGGGTCAGCAGTCAGAGTTTGCATCATGTCAGACCAAAGTGACAGCCAGAACTTGTCAGAGCAGCAAGTACAGTTGAGTGAGGGCACTAGCCCCTCAAGTTCCTCAGATGATGGCAGCAGGAGCACCCCCAGCAATCTGCCTAAAGCTGCCACTAGACAAAGGAAGAAGAGAACTTCTGATTCTGAAGATGAAGATTATGTGGCAGAGGAAGAGGCCACATCAAAGAGAGTTGAGCCAGCTCAAGGCACAAAGCCAGGGCTGAAGATCAAAAGGCCAGCAGGCAGGCAGCCAATGTATAAGGCTAGAGCTTCAACTGAGAAGCCTGCACCCACAGAGCCAGTTGTTGCTGAAGGCAAGAAGAGGAAAGAGAGGGTGAAGAAAACTGTGGCTAGAGTGCTTGGCAAGGCCTCCATCATGGAAGATGAGGAGGAAGAAGAAGAGGTTGCTGCACCAGCACCCAAGGCACCCAAGCTAATGGGTGATGCTATCAAATCAGGGGCTACTGCATCCAAGCCCAAGGGTGCATCAAAGGTCAAGACAGCACCAAAGAGAAATACAAGGAGCATACCTGCTGCTGAAAAAAACAAGGCCCTAGTGCCTGAAGCTGCTGAAGAATAGGATGAAGAGCAAGTTCTCAGAAAACTCAAGCCCAAGATCCCAGACCACAACGATGCTCGTCCTGTGGCTGAGGACATGAAGCTCAGGAGAGACTCAGGGCTGAGGAAATGGAGAGAAGCAGATCCGTATGCTTCAAGGAGAAGGACTGCTGTGGATTACAGATTTCACACCAAGGAACAGCAGGACTTCTATGAGACAGTTTTGCTTGACAAGAAGCCAATAGTTTGTGACATGAGATGGGTCGACTGGACCTACATGAAGGAAAATGAGGAACACTATCCTAGAGTGTATGACAACTTTAGTGCGTGTGGAGTTGCAGACTTTATTGGGCAGAAGCTCACAAAGTGGAACGAGGAGCTAATCATGCAATTCTACTCCACAACACACTTCTACCCAGATGGGAGGATCACATGGATGTCTGAAGGTACAAGGTACCAATCAACTGTTGAGGAATGGGCAAAGTTGATCAATGCCCCAGAGGAGCAAGCAGATGACTTGGACATTTATGCCAAGAAGAAAATGGATCACAACTCAATGTCGAATATGTACAAGGAGATTCCCAATAAAGCTCTTGATACTTTCAAGTTTGGGTCTGTGCACTATCTTCTGTCAGGGCTGCCTACGATCAATTGGATTCTGAGGCACACCCTATTGCCTAAGTCTGGAGATCACAAGATGATCAGAGGTCACGCGATCAATTTGCTTCATGTTTTTGACGTGCCTCAAAAATTCAAAGTCATGAGCCTCATAGTGGAAACAATCAAAAGGACTGCAGCAGATCAGAAGAGGAGCTGTGGATATGCCCCTCAGATTCAGGAGCTCATCAACTCCAAGATGGGCGCGGGCGTGTATTTATTGGATAAGGAACACCTGCCCATCCGTCCAGACTTCTAAGATAATCAAGTGATCATGACTAATAATGAGCCATCATCTGCCCAAGCACAAGCCAAGAAGGAGAAGGCGAAGAAGGAGAAAGCCGCCAGGATGCCCACTCAAGAGGAGGCTTCTGAATACTTCCTGAAGACCAAACAAGAGCAGCTTGGTTACCTAATTGCGTCCACCCTGCGGATTGAGCAAGGACTAGCCACCCTGACTCAGAACCAGGCAAGCTTAGAGAGGATCATGGAACAGAGGTTCTATGACTTGGACATCAAGGTGACAGAGATACAGACTGCCGTGGAGCAGCTCCAGGATGACATGAATGAGAGGAGAGGCAGGACTACGACTGATGCCTTTGCCAGGGTGCCACGAGGTTCGAGGTCGTCTGCAGTGCCAGTTGCTGACACCAGAGCCACCACGTCTGCACCAGCTACAACCTCAGTTCCACCAGCTCCAGTGTCCACTTCAGCCTCGACTCCGACCACGTCTACTGAAGGCTTCGTCCTTGGAGTGCTCCGGACTCCACCACCACCTGAAAATCAAGCCTGAGTGTCGACTAAGCACTATGCATTTTGTAGGAACTTTTTGGTAACTTGTTGCTAAAGGGGGAGAAAATGTATAGATCATAGGCTTCGAGAGAGAGTGTTGCTTTTATTCTCTCTTGTTTTATTTGGTGGTTTTTCGAACTTTGTTTGCTTTTCTGTGAGATACTACGTCCTTATGCCTGTGAGACATCGATGATCATGTGTTTGATCATAAGCTACACTTAATGTTTGCTTAATCTTATCATTATCCTATCCATCTTATGTGATCACTCACTATTCTTGGTGATGAGTGCATGTATTTCATTCTTATCATTTTTGAGCGCTCCACCAAGATGTATGTGACATGGAAGAGTAACCCATGACTCTCATTCCCTGTGCATTTGCAGTCCAAAGCAAATTCTAAATATGCATAAATTTAGGGGGAGCTCTTACTTATCACATACTTCTCAAAGCGACGATGTATTTCATGATTATTATAATTTGTCGAAGCTTTGATCTATATGTTGTCATCAATTACCAAAAAGGGGGAGATTAAAAGTGCAACTATCCCTAGGTGGTTTTGGTAATTCATAACAACATATAGCTCATTGAGCTAATGCTATTCCAAGATGATTATTTCAGGAAAGCTCAATGATTGGCATGGCATGGATGTGAAAGTGGAACCCTCAAAATGCTAAGGACAAAGAATTGGCTCAAGCCCAAAAGTTCAAGACTCTTCATTTTATATTTTAGTGATCCAAGATCACATTGAGTCTTTAGGAAAAGCCAATACTATCAAGGAGGGATGAGGTGTTGCTTAATGAGCCTCTTGCTTTATGTGCTTGGTGATATGCTCCAAAATCCTCAACCACTTTTCCATAGCCACAAATGACCTAAACCCTAAGCCAAACTCAGTCATACCGATTCTTTCAATCCGGCGCCACCGAGTTTCACTTGTCATTTGCCACTGCCAAAACCTAGCAATTCGGTCCTACCGATAAGGATCTCGGTCTCACCGAGATGGGATTGAAAACTCTCTGTTTCCCTTCCATAACTTTTCGGTCTCACCGAAAGAGCGAATCGGTCCCACCGAGATTGCAATGTAAACTCTCTGTTTCCTTTTTGTAACATTTCGGTCTCACCGAAAGAGCAAATCGGTCCCACCGAGTTTACCTGACCAACTCTCTGGTTAGCTTATTACCAAACTCGGTCTCACCGAGTTTGTGTAATCGGTCTCACCGAGATTACGTTATGCCCAAACCCTAACCGAATCGGTCCTACCGAGTTGCATGTCAGTCCCACCGAAATTCCTAACGGTCACTAGGTTTACTATTTCGGTCCGACCGAGTTTTCTGATTCGGTCCCACCGAGATTGGTAAATTATGTGTAACGGTTGGATTTTGTGTGGAGGCTATATATACCCCTCCACCTCCTCTTCACTCGTGGAGAGAGCAATCAGAACACACACACAATTCCTACTCATATGTTCTGAGAGAGAACCACCTACTCATGTGTTGTGACCAAGATATTCCATTCCTACCATATGAATCTTGTTCTCTAGCCTTCTCCAAGTTGCTTTCCACTCAAATCTTCTTTCCACCAGATCCAAATCCTATGAGAGAGAGTTGAGTGTTGGGGAGACTATCATTTGAAGCACAAGAGCAAGGATTTCATCATCAACACACCATTTGTTACTTCTTGGAGAGTGGTGTCTCCTAGATTGGCTAGGTGTCACTTGGGAGCCTCCGACAAGATTGTGGAGTTGAACCAAGGAGTTTGTAAGGGCAAGGAGATCGCCTACTTCGTGAAGATCTACCGCTAGTGAGGCAAGTCCTTCGTGGGCGATGGCCATGGTGGGATAGACAAGGTTGCTTCTTCGTGGACCCTTCGTGGGTTGAGCCCTCCGTGGACTCGCGCGACCGTTACCCTTCGTGGGTTGAAGTCTCCATCAACGTGGATGTAGGATAGCACCACCTATCCGAACCACGGGAAAAACATCCGTGTCTCCAATAGCGTTTGAATTCTCCAAACCCTTCCCTTTATATTCTTGCAAGTTGCATGCTTTACTTTCCGCTGCCAATATAATCTTTGCATGCTTGCTTGAATTGTGTGATGATTGCTTGACTTGTCCTAAGATAGCTAAAATCTGCCAAGAACTAAAATTGGGAAAAGGTTAAGTTTTTATTTGGTCAAGTAGTCTAATCACCCCCCCTCTAGACATACTTTCGATCCTACACCGCCTTAAGTTATATATAAAGTTCTGCCTGCAGTCAGACAAGTAGTGTGCCGGCACCCAAGCCCCCTCTTACCAAAAGTCGCATCTCGAAGAATCGACTGTCCGACTGGCAAGAGCCAAGGGCAGGAAAGGATGCCCACACGAAAAACGGCTAAGGACCAACGAACTTATATAACGCGAGCCGGCCTCCCGCCCCGCCAGCCGGCTACCAGAGCAGCCGGCTGGCCGGCTTCCCGTTCACCTTGCTACAATCTAAGAAAGCTCGAGTACTTGCCTTCTCAAAACGATCAAGTCCTTCTCCAGCCACAGACTGCAGAGCAGCTGTCCGGCTGGGAAGGCGGCGGCCAAGGAAAGGCGGCAAAGGAAAAAAGCTAAAAGGGTGAAAATCAAACATGAACGGAAGCCAAACACATGCATAATATTTACACAAAAGACCTTCGAAAGGCCAGCATTCAACATAGTCTGAATACACCCCCAGTGGGTGGAACTGCGCAAATTTAAAGATTGTTCAAAAGAGTAACAGGCAGGAAAGCAAGGACGGCGGATCAGGCCAAGGGAATGATAGGCGAGTTGGGTAGGTTGGTGGAGTCGGCAGTGCCGGCTGGAGGAGTGACCGGCTGGCGAGTCTCAGCATCGTTGCTAGAGGCACGATCAGGCTGAGGCGGGCTGGTCGCTTCGCCATCTGGCACAACGTCTTCACCATCCTCTCCCTCTTCTCCTTCGCCCTCATCGCTGGAAGCAATCTCCTCCGTCGAGTCCTCACCTTCTGCCGGGTTCAGCCCAAACTACTCCTCCGGCTAAGCGACGTCGACATCATCCACCTCAGGGGCAAAGGCGCTGGTGTCGGTGTCGGTGTACTCGGCGACCGCCAAGGTGCGCTGGACGATAGCCGGCCACACCACTTCCAGCTCCTTGTCAGCCTCCTGCCGCCAGGTGCTCAGCTGGTCCAAGTTCAGCCCAGGATACCAAGCTCGGACGAACTCCAGCGCCCGCCCAGCGCCGGACCGGGCCGCTGACGCTTTCCAGGCCTCGAAGCGGTCGACTATGACCTCCAGCCAGTCGGCAGTCCGACATGGGGTGCGGGGAACCACCTCGCCGGGCCATAGGGCGGCCAGCACTTGCGCCCCGGCGCACTGAAGACGGCGGAGCATGCGGTGGGCTGGCTGCAGGCGGGCTTGAAGCACCAGAAGCTGCTCCTCAAGTGACCGGCCGGCACCCGGTGCGATCTCGGCCCCTGCTTGCCATCGCGCATCGCGGTAGGCCTCGATGGCTTGGGTGGCGGCAACAGAGTGGTCGGGAAAGTAATCTGCACAAAGAAGAAACCAGTAGCACAAAATCAAAAGACGAACCAGATGGCAGGAGGCAGGCAAAGAAACAAAGAAGAAGGCAGCCTACCATTGATTAAGTCTTCCACCCGGCTATAGCCTTTACTCAGCGCCTGCCTTGCCTCGGCCCATTTCGCTGCCTCGGTCTCATATTCGGCTTTGAGGGTGGCCTTGTTGTCCTGCGCCGCCTTTAGGGCCGCCTTGTGGCTCTCCTCCTGGTCGGCCAGTTTCTTGGCCAGGCGATCGCGCTCTTGAGCCAGGGCGGCGCACTCGGCCTCCTTGGAGCGAAGGGCGGTCTGGGCCCGCTTAGCTAGCTCCTAAAGTCAGCATTGGCCCATGCAAATATAGAAGTCGTCAGGAAAAGATCCGACCCGACTGCTCAGCAGTCAGCCCGAATCTCGGGGACTACACCCAGTGGGTGCGCTGACGCGCCCCCACTTGAGAAAAAAGATGAAGGACTTACTCCGGCTCTTGATCAGATTGGTGGTTTTCTGATTCAACTCCTGGGCCTGGGAGTTGAAGGCAGCCGCGCAGAGGTTATGATACTCCTGCAGATAAGATAAGTGATACAAGTAAGAACAAGACGGCAATCGGAGTCTACCAAGAAGTTCCAAGCCGCCTGCTCAGCAGCCGACTCGGAACTCGGGGACTACACCCAGTGGGTGTGCTGACGCGCCCCCACGGAAGAAATCAGGAGCAATCAACGAAAAGCGGAAGGACTCACCCGGATCACCATTCGCATCATGAGAAATTCTTGAGTGTACTACTTCAGCGCGGTAGCTTGGGCCTGAAGCCAGTTCCGGACGTCCTGCGCCGCCATGTTCAGCACGGCCGTCCTGCCGCATGGCGTCCACCCGGACGAGCTATCGCTAGCCGCTTCCAGGTCCTGGGATGACGGGCCAGCGCCAGCGGCGTTTTTCAGATCCGGCGCTGAAGTCGCCTTCTCCGCGCGTCGACGAGACGGCGACATGACCACAAGGTCCGCCCCGACAGTCGGCTCACCTCCGGCCGGCTGTGCGGGCGGCGCGTCGGGCCGGCTACCTTGGCCCTTTCCAGTCGGCGGCGTCGGTTCCGTCTCCTTTCCCTTCGCCGGCTGGCCGCGGCTGGTCTCCTCCGTCGGGGGCACCGGAATGTCGGGAGCCGCGGTGCGAAGGGGGATGACGAGCAGCGGAGGCTGGTTGCGCTGGGCCTCCACCTCCTTCTCCGTGGCTGCGGCCTCCGCCTGGGCCTTGGCAGCCGCGTCGGCCCGAGCCTCTGCCGACTTCTCCCTCGCTTCCCGAGCCGCCCTCCGCTCCTTCGCCTCCCGCTCCTCCCGTGCTTCCCGTGCGTTTCGCTCCGTCGCCTCTAGGAGATCGGCGTGGGGATCCGCACGGCGGGAGCTTGAGGACCCTCCCGCGGATCCGACTACGGAGGCAGCAGGGGCCCGTTCAAGAGAAAGTGGGGCCCTGTTTGATAAGTCAAGATGAAGGCTTAGAAGAATATCTACCGAAGAAGAAAAAGAAAGGCGTAAGAAAAATAACACTTACGCTGAAACTGACTGTGGCTGCTTCACCACCTTGCGGAAGCGGGCCGCCTTCGCGGCCGACTCATCCCACTTGGTCGCCGCCGCGGTACTCTTGGGCTTCTTTGGCCGACTGCCAAAGTGGGTCGACGTGGCCCGGCATTTTTTGCGTGCTGCCATGAGCAGCCGGTGCGGCGGATGGGCCCGCGCCTTGATGATCGGGCGCCGGCTGATGGCGCGGAACAACCTCGGCCTCATCATCATCCGGCCAATCCTCGAAGGCGGCCCCGAGCCCAGTGCCGCCTGCCTCGCCGCCTTCCCCTGCGACGTCGTCTTCCATGGCGGCCGCCCCCAGGTCCGGATCGTCTGCGTCATCCATCATGCGGTCGGGGAGGAACTGGTGTTCCACCCCCGCAGCCCCGGTTGCCGACGGAATCATGGGGTTCTGCCAAAAACAAGCCGACTGGTTTGGAGATGGCCATCATGAACCCGGCAATAAGGAAAGAAGAAAAGAATAGAAACTTACCAAAGGCGGAGGATTGGCACGAGAGTACGGCTCCTTGCCGTACTGCCACTCCTTGGTGAGCTTGCAGTTGGAAATATAGTTTACCATGTAAGACACCTCAGCGTGAGGCAACTCCTTGGTGCTTAGCCGACACGGGTCGAAGCGGCCGCTCATCTGGCAGATCATGTGAGGTCGGCCCTGGAGCGGGAGCACCCGACGCTCCACAAAGACGGCCACCAGGTCGGCCCCAGTCAGACCCTCCGACTGGATCATCACCCGGAGCCATGCAACGGAGGCGGCCCCACCCTGAGACAGTGACCTGGCCCGGAAGGACCATGAGGGCTGCCTCCTAGCCGGCGGGCCGGCTACGTAAGCCGGCAGATTGACGAAGTCGCCTTGTGGAGCGATGTTCTTCACGTAGAAGTAGGATTTCTGCCAGAGCTTCACCGACTGGATCAGCGGGATGCGCGGAAACAGGTTGTTGTCGCTCGTCTGCCGCATGGCAATGAAGGTGCCTGTCGGTGTCAAAACCGGCGAATCTCGGGTAGGGGGGTCCCGAACTGTGCGTCTAGGCCGGATGGTAACAGGAGGCAGGGGGCATGATGTTTTACCCAGGTTCGGGCCCTCTTGATGGAGGTAAAACCCTACGTCCTGCTTGATTAATATTGATGATATGGGTAGTACAAGAGTAGATCTACCATGAGATCAGAGAGGCTAAACCCTAGAAGCTAGCCTATGGTATGATTGTTATTCGTCCTACGGACTAAAACTCTCTGGTTTATATAGACACAGGAGAGGGCTAGGGTTACACAGAGTCGGTTACAATGGTAGGAGATCTACATATCCGTATCGCCAAGCTTGCCTTCCACACCAAGGAAAGTCCCTTCCGGACACGGGACGAAGTCTTCAATCTTGTATCTTCATAGTCCAGGAGTCCGGCCGAAGGTATAGTCCGGCTATCCGGACACCCCGTAATCCAGGACTCCCTCAGTAGCCCCCGAACCAGGCTTCAATGACGACGAGTCCGGCGCGCAAATTGTCTTCGATATTGCAAGGCGGGTTCTTCTCCAAATTCTGTGTACCTGTTGAACAGTCTCCGGTTTCTTGTAAATGTAGTGCTCCTTGGCTTCTATGCCCAATAATGGCCGTTTTCCATGTGTCAAACGAATACAAAAAGTCAGGGTGTTTTTTATATTTACACCCCTAGCCACGTGAATGAGCCGCCTATTTAAGGGGACGAGGATTTAGATCCAAAGCACACCTTCTCCCTTCCGCGAGTATTCATCAGAGCGCATCCGACAGAGGTCCATTCGATCATGGCTGGCCGCCGCCGCTCCTCCTCTCGCCCTTCCAGCCCTCAGCCTGGAGATTGGAAGAGGTGCTCCATCCCGCACAGCGAGCTAGTGACGCTCCAGACCAAGGGATTTCTCCCCCCGGCCTATATGGTCCCGGTTCAAGCCGGACTTGCCACCTATAATGGCGGAGAGCAAGCGGAGAGCGCCCCCAATCCCTCTAAAGGAGAGCGGGTATGCCTTGCCCCTTACTTAATAAGAGGGCTCGGATTTCCAATTCATCTGTTTCTCCGGGGGCTTCTGGAGTTCTATGGCCTCCAGATGCACAACCTCACGCCTGCCTCCATATTGCATATCGCGTGCTTCGTAGCCCTTTGCGAGCTGTTCTTGGGCTGCGAGGCTCATTTCGCGCTGTGGAAAAGGTTATTCTGCCTTGTGCCCCGCTCTAAGGAGGGGTCAATATATCAAGTGGGCGGAGCCGAAGTGTGGCGCGTCACCGGGACCGGATATCTATCCGGAACCCCAAAGAAGGCGTCCAAAGACTGGCCTTCGAAATGGTTTTATATAGAGGACGACCCGCTGTCGGATCCTGTCCGGATCGGCCTCCCTGAGTTCGACAGTGCTCCCCTAAAGAAGCGCCTAAGCTGGCGTCCACGGAGCCCTCAAAGGGAAAGTGACAGGGATGTTATTTACCTGATGGGCCTGATAAGATTGTTAGCTCATTCTGGACTGACCATGATCGGGGTCATGGCCGCATGCATCATGCGAGGGGTGCAGCCACTTCAGTATAGAGGCCGCCCCATGTGGGACTTCAACGGGGAGGACGACGCCACCCGCTATGGCCGTAAGAGGCTGGATTCGGCTGCCGCTCTAATAAAGACCTTGTCCGCTTTGTACAAGGGAGAAGAGGAGGAATTTCTCCGCGTCAACCCACGGGGTGGATTTTCTATGTACAATCCCCCAAGTTGGGTAAGTGGACACTTTTACTTGCCCATCTGTTTTATATTCCCATTGTTAAATTTTCAGTCTAACGACTTCAACGCAGGAACTACGCCAGGCTGTTAAAGAAATAAACAGCCCTCCTCCACAACCCGAGGATCCGGGATGGTCCCTCGACCCGGCCTCTCAAGAGGATCCGGACTTATCTGTGGAGCTGATTGATGGAGTGTTTCATCAATTGAGCAAGGACAACGCCTTGGTGGCCATTACGGCCGATTATCCAGGGCTACTCCCAGCCTCACAGGTGTAGGATTTCGGGTTCCGGCAGACCCTTGAGGTTCGAATACTGGGGTGCGCATGGCGATTTCGCCTTCTACCTACCTGCACCCCTCCGCCTTGCTAAGATCTAAGCTATGGAAAGAACAACACAAGAGACACAGGGTTTATACTGGTTCGGGACACTGTTGTGGTGTAATACCCTACTCCAGTGTGTGGTGTGGTGGATTGCCTCTTGGGCTGATGATGATGAACAATACAAGGAAGAACAGCCTCACGAGGGTCTGTTCTTTGCTGGGGGGGATGAACTGCTAGGAGGAGTTCAGTCACCCTTCTCTCTGTGATTTCGATCCGATCCTTGATCCTCGATCTCGATCTCCAACCTGAACCTCAACCCCCTCTCCCTGTGGGTGGCTGGTCCTATTTATAGGCAATGGCCCTGGGCCTCTCCCCAAATATTGAGCGGGAAGGGCGCCAACAATTGGCCATTTTGAAGGGGAACACCTAGTACACTTATCCTGACTAAAGTTGGTCCTCGCCTGCACAAAGCTCTGGTGGTGACGCCGTCTTGGGCTCCACGATGACCTCCATCTTGCAGTCCTCCTGGTCTTGGTCTTGTTGCACCGAAATGGCAACCTTTGCCTGACGCCTCGGTACTCCGCGGCTGCGCTTGCCCCCTTTGCACCAAAGGGGAAAGGAGGACACTGCGCGGGCTGGCGCCCGCCTGGCGCCCATGGTCGTCATGGCTTGCGTCATGGGCACCTCGTGAGGTACCCCGCCTTGATCTCTCCGCCTCTTCGCGAGCCAGCCTGGTGAGGCCGTGCCTGAGGAAGCTCCATGTCATCCGCCCCGCGAAGCTTGGCCCCTCGCGAGGGTCTTGGGTCTGTGTTGATGAAGATGGGCCGTGCTGGGCCCCCCTTTGAGCCACGCCGCAGGCCGCAGGCAGGCAAGTCTGGGGACCCCCGTTCCCAGAACGCCGACAGTAGCCCCCGGGCCCAAGGCGCGCCCGGACTTGGCCGTGCAGGGAGGCGGAAGGGCAAGAGCGAAGCGCTGCGGGCCCTATCAGCCTGCGGCCTTGGGCGCCGCATGGCGGTTGATTGGATGTGGGCGTCTCCACTTCGCCATGGCGCCTCGGCAACTGCACGGATTGGACAAGCCCCTGCATGCAAAGCGGGTCATGATTACCTGTGATCATGGAGGTCGGCGGTTGGCCTTCGCCGGCCATAAGTACGGAACGGCGCACGCCCTTCCAGTCCATCCCTTCTTGCTTCTCCTTCTTCCCGGTCCTTGCTGCGATGGCTCCGATCCGCCGGTTCTCATTGGCAGAGAAGGGAAAGGCTCCCCGAGAGGAACCAGACCTGCTCCCACCGAAGAAACGGCTCGCCCTCCGCGGCCCGGATGAGGGGGCCCATCAGGTGGTGTCGAGGCCCTGGTGCGAGCGGGCACCGCCGGGGTTCCCGCTTCCCTTGTACGCCCACATCGAGGGCCCTGAAGGAGTTGATGCTGATCGCCACGGGCGGCGCCGCCGACGGCGCCGACGGGTCACGAAGGTGTGGGTTGTCCACCCTGGGGTCCACACCGAGGGCTCCTCCCGAGAGTTCGTGCTCCACGCCGCCTGTCAGGACCCCGACTCAATGCCACATCGATCTAGCATGTAACACCTCATATCACTTTGCGGCCTCACGCACGGTATTCCCACGGGTGTCGCCTTACCTTTGCCCGGGACCGCTTGCGCCTTTTGGCACACGTATATGACAGTGTCGCTAGCATCCATATGATAAGGAGCCCGGGCTGACATGGCTAGTCGTAAACCCAAAGTGGCACAGACTTACAGGGACAGGCATCCATGACCCAGCATCGAACGTGTCGGTCATCAGCGAGTGAATCCAGGCTGTAGCACTGGGCTAGCAGGACTCCGGTGAACCGGGCTGTAGTGGGCTAACAGGACTCCGGTATTCATCGCGTGACATTTCCCCGAAGGGACAGACACAGGAACGAAGAAGGACACATGCCGGCCAGCCTAAGTGTTCCGGAGCAGTAGCAAGCTACCATGGCTCGGTGGAAACACTAGGAGACATTTCCCGGTAAGAGAGGCTACTAAAGATAAACAACTAGATAGTCAGATCCCACACATACCAAGCATTTCAATAACATACACACAATATGCTCGATATGTGCAATACAACATGGTATCACAAAATGACTCTACGACTCAAGTAATTTATTCAATAGGCTCCGAGGAGCGAGATATTACAAACATGGGTCTCATGACCCAACAATCAGAGCATACAAATCAAAGCACAAGCGGAAGCTATCATGTCTGGGTACAGACATCTATAACTGAAAAAGGCTGAGAAGCCTGACTATCTACCAAATCCTGCCGGGGCACAAGACCGTAGCTGAGGTAACAAGCTAAACGTCGAAGTCCACGTGGAACTACTAGTGAGACCGAAGTCTCTCTGCAAAAACATAAAATAGGCAAACGTGAGTACAAATGTACCCAACAAGACTTACATCAGAACTAACTACATATGCATCATTATCAACAAGGGGATGGTGGGGTTTAACTGCAGCAGGCCAGCTTTGACTCGGTGGCTATCCTAAACTACGACTGCAAGCAACTCTTTTGAGGTGGCACACACGAGTCCACATATTCACCATATCAATACACCACTATGGATCCGCTCCCGTCTCCCTACGAGAACGCCATCCATAGCACTCACGCTTATCTTGCGTATTTTAGAGTATCCACTTTCACTTGTCTATGAACTGATATAAGCAACCCAGAAGTCCTTTTCCGCGGACACGGCTATTCGAATAGATGATGTTAACCCTGCAGGGGTGTACTTCTTCATACATGTTTCCACCACTTAGCGTCTGCACACGACATGTGCTCGGCAGACTTCAAGCGAAAGCCGACGTGGGTGTAGACCACGACCTACCTAAACACCTAAGTCTCTAGTCCAGGTTTATTGCCTATTCGGGTTCCATCCATGAGGAGATCCGGCCGGAGTTTCGCTCACAGCCCCAAACGATGTGAACAGGGTTCCCGAGATACCAAACGGGCATCCGGTACACCGTGCCACGTACCTACCGCATCACAGCCCACCCCTACGGTCAGCTCTATCCACGGCCTCCAGTAAGCTACAAACACCAGAAACTACTTGCAACTCCTGGACAGAGGACTAGGGTGAATAAGAAGTCGAGCGGGGTCATATTTCAAGGCCCAATGTATGGTAGTAGCTGAATCATGGATCACAAACACAGAACTCAGTTCCTGAGGACGGCTGCAATGAGACAACCCACCATGTACTCCTACATGGCCTCTCACCGCTACCTTTACCAAATCGTGTTCACCACTTAGCTCACACACAGTAGGACATGTTCACACACCTCTGATTCATCCCCGATGAATCAGACCTGACTCAACTCTAAGCAGTAGCAGGCATGACAAACAAGCATGAATGAGTAGGCACATCAGGGCTCAAACAACTCCTACTCATGCTAGTGGGTTTCATCTATTTACTGTGGCAATGACAGGTCATGCAAAGGATAAAGGGGTTCAGCTACCGCAGCAAGTAACAGATGAATCGGTGTTGTCCTAATGCAGTAAAAGAGAGCAGGAGCGAGAGAGTAGGATTGTATCGGAATGAACAAGGGGGTTTTGCTTGCCTGGCACTTCTGAAGATAACATTGAGTCTTCATCAGTGTCAACGATCACATCGTCGGTATCGCGTCTATCGAGAGGGGACAAATACCAGCAACACAGAAAGGAACACAATCAATGCAATGCACAATATGATGCATGATCATGACATGGCAAAATGAATGTGTTTTGGGCTAATGCAACTAGCAACAGATTAAATGAAGTTGGTTTGAATATAAAATTCAAATTCAAACTCCATATGTGATTAAATAAATGCCCTTTATATGATTTGTGCTAAACAGCAGCTATAAGTTGTTCTAACATGCATGAAAATGGTACAGATGGATTCCTTGAATTTTTCTGATAATTTTTCATATATAATTTATTTCATTTGGAGTTACGGTTAATTTTCTATGATTTATAGAAGTTTTAGCTATTTTCTGAAATTATTAAATCATTTAAGATTATCTAAATTCCAGAAAATACTTATTGCGTCAGCCTGACATCATCATGACGTCAGTAGGTCAACAGGGCGCCTCCAGGTCAAACCTGACCAGTGGGGTCCACTGGTCAGTGACACAGGGGCTAATCCCGCGTTGACTCGGGCTTTGACCCGCTACGGGGCCCGCTGTCAGTGTTTGTGGGGGTGTTTAGCGTGGTCACTAGTGCTAACTAAATCAGCGCCACGTCAGCTAGTGACGCCGGCGACCACGGCGATGGCGAGACCTCGCCGGAGTTGCTCGGAACGGCGCTACAGCCCGCGGCTGGTCGCGCTGAGGGCACCAGGGGTGAGCCCGTGCTCCCGCGCATCTAGGGGGACCCTCGAGAGGGCGTGGGGTGGCCGGGGTTCGCCGGAATGGAGCCCGAGGCAGCGGCCGGAGCTCGGGTGGGTGCGGGGTTAGCGCTGCGGCTTGCAAACAAGCTAGCTGCCACGCTAGCGTTGCTCCACGGGTCGTTGCGAGTGCAACGGACGCACGCGCGGGGCCATTTGGTCACCGGGGCTTCGCCGGCGACGAGCCCGCGCGGCGACGGCTACGGTAAGCAAGGGGGCGGCGGCTACGGCAAGCAAACGAAGGCAGGATTAGGGGGAAGAGGACCGGGGGCTCACCACGGTCACGAAGAGATGCTCGGCGAGGTCGGGGACGGTCCGGAACCGACGAATTTGACGAAGATGGCCGGCGGGTCCGAGGTAGAAGACGACGGCGATGGCGGCGATGCAGGGCTTCCGGAGGGCTATGGATCGGTGGGGAGGAAGAGGGGGTCGAGGCGGAGCTCCTGGGTGCATCGGCGAGGCTAGGGGTGGCCGGTGGCCATGGGTACGGCGACGATGACGGCGAGCTCCGCTCGGTGGTGTGCGCGGGAGGGAAGCAGAGGAGGGAACGGGGTCCAGGGGAAGAGAGGGCAGGTGCAGGGGGCGAGGGGGAGTGCGTGGCGCCCTCGGGTGCCTCCAGCGGCGAGCAGGTAAGCAGGAGGTGGCCGGAGCGTGCGCGCGCGCGTCGGGCACACGCCCTCCTGCCTATTGGCAGGAGGTTGAAGACGGTGGCGACCACGGTGGGCTGGGCCGCACAGTGCTGGACCAGCACAGGAGCTGGGCCGGCTCTGGTGGGCTGCACGGGTGAGGCCAGGTAAGTTCTGTTTTATATTTTTCTGTTCTGTTTTGTTTTATTTAACTTATTTTGCCACTGTTTTGAATTTAAAATAATTCAAACAATGCCAAAAACTCCTCTGAATATTTTATATTGCTAGATGGACTTTTCCAAAAGCTTATAAAATATTTCAGGGGTATTTGAAATTATATTCTAATTATATGAATATAATTCAAATTCAAATAGCTAATGAATTAAATCCAAAGTCCCAAAAATAAATCCTTAAAAATGTTCAATATTTTGGTTGGGACCAGAACCCTTACCAAAATTATCAAACATTTAAGAGGAGCACTTTGGAGCAATGAATGAGATTTCTAGGGTTTTTGCCCCTCTTTTATTTAGGGTTTTGAGGCTTCCAATATTCCTCAATTCAAGTTTCAAAAATATAGACATGATGCAAACACCAGGCAGCACCAGAAGCTAGGGATGTGACAACTCACCCCCACTAAACAAGAATCTCGTCTCGAGATTCAAGCGTAGGGTAGGAGGAAGGGAAAACGCAAACTAGTACAATCTTCACGATCCAGGTTGCACCTCATAGGAACGTTGATTCATTCACCATCATTGTCTTGAAGTCTTGCCTTGAGAACTCCAACTATCATGACAACGAGAGGAAAGGAAAAACCCTAAAGAATTGTTCTTCTCGAAGGTCGAACAACTCAGGATTAACCCACGGAATGAGACATAACAACATCTCTCGAGCTGAGACACGAAGCACACCTTTAGAGGGATGGAGTGGACAGATGACGAGGGTTCACTAGGTAGACAACAATTCCACACCTAAGAAGGTGGTAAACGATTGCCAACGTAGCGAGGAGTTGAGTTGCCATGATACCATAACGATGCACCTTAGGGAAGGTGACTCGTAGAAATATCCCCTTAAGTGGCAAAAAGAATTACTTTTGATTCAGAGATCATTGAAACTCTTTATACCAGCCTAAGGCCATCACAAGCGATCATTTGGAGGGGGTCGGTAGAATGGCATACTCAGACTTGGATGATGTGGATTACCTTGTTGAAGACAACGTAATGGATGAACTTGCTTACCACCGGGAATGGAAGAGACCCATGGTAGAATGGCACATTGGCGGTGCAAGCTGGGAACAAAATGCAAATGATGGGAATGATTCTGGTAACTGGGGAAGAACCCAACAATAAAGAGTGAATTCACTGTTGGAGTGGTTATAGCATAACCGAAGAGACTAGGAGCAATCCCGGTTAGTGCCGATGATAACACGTAGCGCTTGTGCGTGCTCTCAAGAACTTGAGCAATTCCATATTCATCAAGGTTTTATCAACAACCGCGTCAAGGATCCTGGCAACACAACATACCACCATGATGAACAACGATGGACGAAGCAGATGCATAGGAAGATAACATCAACTCAGATTTCATCCTAGCGAGGCCAAGGAAACAAAATCTGGATGATCGACCGAGAGACATTTAGCACTCCGCTTCTAATGTTCTCCTTGATGTGCTAGTGTAATCCCATCATTGAAATGGTTTGGTAACTAGACATCAAGTAAAAGGTCGGACTTCGGGAGCAATAGAATCCATAAGGAACAGTTACGGAGGTAATTCCTACGAAATCCTTATGGGGAGGTGGCCAACTTCCTCAAACAAGATACTACAATAACAGGTCTTCCGGCTGGGTGTGTTGGCCACAACATCCACTTTACCGGTTATCGAGGGACCAATATTATAGTTCTTGGGAAATATTCCAACCATCATATCTGCCTGAGACTCAGATCTGGTTGGTGTCAGGATATTCCAGACTCATCGAGTCTAGGAAGAAAAATGAAAGTTTGCAACACAAATCGACGAGATGACGTTGCGAGATTCTCGGGAGATGAACTACGATAGCAAGCTCCAAAACATGAGCTGGTTCTGCTACAACATGTGAACACGATGTCCAAGACAAGCATGACCACAAAGTAGTCTTATAATAAAACACTACCGAGTTCAGGAGGGGGAACCATAATCGGGAATATTGAAGTCTTGTGCATGACCTAGGATTAGCACATCAACTCCTTTTCCTGAACAAATCAGTCAGTGGCTTGGTGTGCTAGGGACCCATATAGAATGGAGGTTGCAAGTCTCCGAACCACAGAATACTTCGCACGTATGCATGACTGATTTGGGATGATTCCAAAGGGAACAACATTGACTTTCTCAAATCCACGACGGCAACTTGCATCAGATGCACATGAATTAAAGGAAGTCACTACCTTCATCCAAACATATGCTTCATGAGCTAGCATGAACAAATGCTTTCAAAAGTTTCCAACACTAGCTTAATGTTCAACAAAATCATGGAGGAGATAAGGATGTTGTCAATGGGCTCAACAACAATTCATCTAGGTTTCCTTTTAAAAGGAATTCCATAGTTAAGTGAACACGGTGATAGCATTGGTCAGACCAAAGATGTAATGGGGTATGCTCGAGGGATCAACCACGAATAAGACAACATTACGAGCATCGTTGGTACTGATTTGATTTGACGATAGCCCACACTCAAATCAAAGGATTGATAAGACAATAGGTCCAGCAACTGATCACAGGGACCAATCGATGAAGATGTCATCTTTCTTCAACACACACTACACAAGAATATCCCTTTGGAACGAACTAAGTCAGGCAAGCTTTTACCTTCCAACTCTCCAAGTTGTTGTCTAGCTTAACCAACTAGCTCAGGGATATCCAACACAGATTCTTTGAGAAGGGTGGTTCACAAGAAACCAACTTGATCACGAGCTCAACACAGCGGTCAGGTGACAACCTGGTAATACTTCCGAGAAGATCTTCGGAAAATCACGAACCACCGATATGTTACTAGGCTCGAGAACAATCTTGCTTTTTGAGGCAAGACGATATGATCAATAGAGCGAAGATTTGAAATAATCCTAACTCATCGATCGAGGAGTGCACCGAGAACAAGGACTAGGTAGCATGATCAACCTTAGAGCGATGATTCAAAACCAACACGCTAAGAATGAAATTATTGTCCATTAACTACCAAGGAACAAGGTTGCTAGGAGTATTGAATTCACACATCACAATTCATTTGTCGGTATTCCGGTTGCATTAACACGAAGACCGAGGAATGACTAATGATGGCAAGAAGTATCACTGTACCAAGAGTTCATAGGATGGTGTGCAATTCCTATAACAATCCCGATATAAAGATGGTAATACTCCAAGGTAGAACAGAACCAAAAGCTGGATTGGCATTTGATCTGCGGAGTACAACTACTTTGACCCAATCCTAGATATGGATGAGGTACTGGAGTTTGTTTGCTCCAAGTCATTCGGGACAGAATGGCTTGACGGACCACAAGGGTAATAGGCATCGATAACGAATGCATGCATACCCTTGGACTATCAATTGATAGACGAAGGTCAGTAGACAACTAAAGAGGGACAACTCAAAGGAACATATAATTTTCTGAGTTGTGGATGCATGGATTAGCATGTCGAACGAAGTTCAACATATTTCTTCCGGATAACCCATGCAAAAAGGTAGAACTGGCAGAGCCACAATAAATAATGGAGAACTCATCAAGAATAATCCTGCTGTGATATTTCAGTTCAACGAGGAACTTCTGCCATAAGTAGTTCATGGTATTTGGAAGAAGGATATACCATGGACCTCGAGGACTATCGCAAAGTTACTAATATCCTGAAGGAACTAGCAAACACTATCAACATGAAATAAGTAGAGTGAATCTCGGGTTCAAAACCCAAGAGTAGAATACCTACTACTAAGTAGCATCACGGAATGCTTTCGAGGATAAAGGCCAGAATCATCACACTGGGATCACAAAACATTGCTAGATTACTAGGTGACTCCCTAAACACCTGGGGCCATAATAGTGACTCCAACATAATGTCAAGGCAATAGAATACCTCAACTCACAATTAGTGTGATTGAGCTGGCATAAAGGAGCATCGAAACCAGAGGAAAAGGATTTTGCAAATGCATCAGACTATTTAGAAACCTGGAATGACTCGGACAGCATAACGGCTGTAAATGCTCAGAAGAGATTTGAGACATTCACAAAAATGATGGCATAACCGCTCAGAAGCACAATATCACGGTTTCGAGATCAACAGTTAACATACAGAAGATAGTAGGAACTGAACTGAGGCTTGAATCAACAATCTTATAAGCCTACGGATTAGTAACACGTGATCCTAATAGAAAGAAGAGATAGCCTAGTTCTTAATCCCCGTAGAAGAGAAGATGATGACTCAGATCAGAAGGCCATGAGGTATAAGGAGTAAAAAGAGCCTTACGTTCCATCCCACAATCAATTCCCTTATATAACTAAGGAATTTCTAGACTCAACTTCGACCAGTTTGGCTTGGTAGTCCTACAGGCAGTCAAGCTCTGATACCAACGCTGTCAGGACCCCGACTCAATGCCACATCGATCTAGCATGTAACACCTCATATCACTTTGCGGCCTCACGCACGGTATTCCCACGGGTGTCGCCTTACCTTTGCCCGGGACCGCTTGCGCCTTTTGGCACACGTATATGACAGTGTCGCTAGCATCCATATGATAAGGAGCCCGGGCTGACATGGCTAGTCGTAAACCCAAAGTGGCACAGACTTACAGGGACAGGCATCCATGACCCAGCATCGAACGTGTCGGTCATCAGCGAGTGAATCCAGGCTGTAGCACTGGGCTAGCAGGACTCCGGTGAACTGGGCTGTAGTGGGCTAACAGGACTCCGGTATTCATCGCGTGACATTTCCCCGAAGGGACAGACACAGGAACGAAGAAGGACACATGCCGGCCAGCCTAAGTGTTCCGGAGCAGTAGCAAGCTACCATGGCTCGGTGGAAACACTAGGAGACATTTCCCGGTAAGAGAGGCTACTAAAGATAAACAACTAGATAGTCAGATCCCACACATACCAAGCATTTCAATAACATACACACAATATGCTCGATATGTGCAATACAACATGGTATCACAAAATGACTCTACGACTCAAGTAATTTATTCAATAGGCTCCGAGGAGCGAGATATTACAAACATGGGTCTCATGACCCAACAATCAGAGCATACAAATCAAAGCACAAGCGGAAGCTATCATGTCTGGGTACAGACATCTATAACTGAAAAAGGCTGAGAAGCCTGACTATCTACCAAATCCTGCCGGGGCACAAGACCGTAGCTGAGGTAACAAGCTAAACGTCGAAGTCCACGTGGAACTACTAGTGAGACCGAAGTCTCTCTGCAAAAACATAAAATAGGCAAACGTGAGTACAAATGTACCCAGCAAGACTTACATCAGAACTAACTACATATGCATCATTATCAACAAGGGGATGGTGGGGTTTAACTGCAGCAGGCCAGCTTTGACTCGGTGGCTATCCTAAACTACGACTGCAAGCAACTCTTTTGAGGTGGCACACACGAGTCCACATATTCACCATATCAATACACCACTATGGATCCGCTCCCGTCTCCCTACGAGAACGCCATCCATAGCACTCACGCTTATCTTGCGTATTTTAGAGTATCCACTTTCACTTGTCTATGAACTAATATAAGCAACCCAGAAGTCCTTTTCCGCGGACACGGCTATTCGAATAGATGATGTTAACCCTGCAGGGGTGTACTTCTTCATACATGTTTCCACCACTTAGCGTCTGCACATGACATGTGCTCGGCAGACTTCAAGCGAAAGCCGACGTGGGTGTAGACCACGACCTACCTAAACACCTAAGTCTCTAGTCCAGGTTTATCGCCTATTCGGGTTCCATCCATGAGGAGATCCGGCCAGAGTTTCGCTCACAGCCCCAAACGATGTGAACAGGGTTCCCGAGATACCAAACGGGCATCCGGTACACCGTGCCACGTACCTACCGCATCACAGCCCACCCCTACGGTCAGCGCTGTCCACGGCCTCCAGTAAGCTACAAACACCAGAAACTACTTGCAACTCCTGGACAGAGGACTAGGGTGAATAAGAAGTCGAGCGGGGTCATATTTCAGGGCCCAATGTATGGTAGTAGCTGAATCATGGATCACAAACACAGAACTCAGTTCCTGAGGACGGCTGCAATGAGACAACCCACCATGTACTCCTACATGGCCTCTCACCGCTACCTTTACCAAATCGTGTTCACCACTTAGCTCACACACAGTAGGACATGTTCACACACCTCTGATTCATCCCCGATGAATCAGACCTGACTCAACTCTAAGCAGTAGCAGGCATGACAAACAAGCATGAATGAGTAGGCACATCAGGGCTCAAACAACTCCTACTCATGCTAGTGGGTTTCATCTATTTACTGTGGCAATGACAGGTCATGCAAAGGATAAAGGGGTTCAGCTACCGCAGCAAGTAACAGATGAATCGGTGTTGTCCTAATGCAGTAAAAGAGAGCAGGAGCGAGAGAGTAGGATTGTATCGGAATGAACAAGGGGGTTTTGCTTGCCTGGCACTTCTGAAGATAACATTGAGTCTTCATCAGTGTCAACGATCACATCGTCGGTATCGCGTCTATCGAGAAGGGACAAATACCGGCAACACAGAAAGGAACACAATCAATGCAATGCACAATATGATGCATGATCATGACATGGCAAAATGAATGTGTTTTGGGCTAATGCAACTAGCAACAGATTAAATGAAGTTGGTTTGAATATAAAATTCAAATTCAAACTCCATATGTGATTAAATAAATGCCCTTTATATGATTTGTGCTAAACAGCAGCTATAAGTTGTTCTAACATGCATGAAAATGGTACAGATGGATTCCTTGAATTGTTCTGATAATTTTTCATATATAATTTATTTCATTTGGAGTTACGGTTAATTTTCTATGATTTATAGAAGTTTTAGCTATTTTCTGAAATTATTAAATCATTTAAGATTATCTAAATTCCAGAAAATACTTATTGCGTCAGCCTGACATCATCATGACGTCAGCAGGTCAACAGGGCGCCTCCAGGTCAAACCTGACCAGTGGGGTCCACTGGTCAGTGACACAGGGGCTAATCCCGCGTTGACTCGGGCTTTGACCCGCTACGGGGCCCGCTGTCAGTGTCTGTGGGGGTGTTTAGCGTGGTCACTAGTGCTAACTAAATCAGCGCCACATCAGCTAGTGACGCCGGCGACCACGGCGACGGCGAGACCTCGCCGGAGTTTCTCGGAACGGCGCTACAGCCCGTGGCTGGTCGCGCATCTAGGGGGACCCTCGAGAGGGCGTGGGGTGGCCGGGGTTCGCCGGAATGGAGCCCGAGGCGGCGGCCGGAGCTCGGGTGGGTGCGGGGTTAGTGCTGCGGCTTGCAAACAAGCTAGCTGCCACGCTAGCGTTGCTCCACGGGTCGTTGCGAGTGCAACGGACGCACGCGCGGGGCCATTTGGTCACCGGGGCTTCGCCGGCGACGAGCCCGCGCGGCGACGGCTACGGTAAGCAAGGGGGCGGCGGCTACGGCAAGCAAACGAAGGCGGGATTAGGGGGAAGAGGACCGGGGGCTCACCACGGTCACGAAGAGATGCTCGGCGAGGTCGGGGACGGTCCGGAACCGACGAATTTGACGAAGATGGCCGGCGGTCCGAGGTAGAAGACGACGGCGATGGCGGCGATGCAGGGCTTCCGGAGGGCTGTGGATCGGTGGGGAGGAAGAGGGGGTCGAGGCGGAGCTCCTGGGTGCATCGGCGAGGCTAGGGGTGGCCGGTGGCCATGGGTACGGCGACGATGACGGCGAGTTCCGCTCGGTGGTGTGCGCGGGAGGGAAGCAGAGGAGGGAACGGGGTCCAGGGGAAGAGAGGGGAGGTTCAGGGGGCGAGGGGGAGTGCGTGGCGCCCTCGGGTGCCTCCAGCGGCGAGCAGGTAAGCAGGAGGTGGCCGGAGCGTGCGCGCGCGCGTCGGGCACACGCCCTCCTGCCTACTGGCAGGAGGTTGAAGACGGTGGCGACCACGGTGGGCTGGGCCGCACAGTGCTGGACCAGCACAGGAGCTGGGCCGGCTCTGGTGGGCTGCACGGGTGAGGCCAGGTAAGTTCTGTTTTATATTTTTCTGTTCTGTTTTGTTTTATTTAACTTATTTTGCCACTGTTTTGAATTTAAAATAATTCAAACAATGCCAAAAACTCCTCTGAATATTTATATTGCTAGATGGACTTTTCCAAAAGCTTATAAAATATTTCAGGGGTATTTGAAATTATATTCTAATTATATGAATATAATTCAAATTCAAATAGCTAATGAATTAAATCCAAAGTCCCAAAAATAAATCCTTAAAAATGTTCAATATTTTGGTTGGGACCAGAACCCTTACCAAAATTATCAAACATTTAAGAGGAGCACTTTGGAGCAATGAATGAGATTTCTAGGGTTTTTGCCCCTCTTTTATTTAGGGTTTTGAGGCTTCCAATATTCCTCAATTCAAGTTTCAAAAATATAGACATGATGCAAACACCAGGCAGCACCAGAAGCTAGGGATGTGACACCGCCATGCCTCCTTAGTCTTGGATTCGCCTTCCTCCCTTCTTCACCTCCATCATCCCGCAGGGAGAACTCCTGGAGCTTTGGCTGCAGCACGCCGGTTGCAGCACCCTCGCGACCGAGGCAGAGGCCGCGGTCGTCGCCCCGGGCGAGGTCTTCATGACTCGAGGCTGGAGCGAAGTCGCCCGAGTTTGCAGGACAAGAGGCGCCTTAACGATCCACTTGGAGTACGATGGTGCTTCGGTGATGTTCTTCAAGGTCTTCGATGCGAACGGGCGCCAGCTGGAGTGCTGCCCCGGGAGAGGTGGCCAGGACCCTGCTGCGGCGAGGACTGGGCCCGCCGACCGCTCCCTTGGCGGCTCCTCAGGCAGCGGAGGCATCGGAGGTTCTAGCGACTCCGGCGAGCTCTTCGCGACTCCGGAGACGAGCGACAACAGCTACGAGCCCCCGAGCCGGTGCCGCTCCTGGAGCAGGGCGGGCTCGTCAGGCCATCACCGCCTCTGATCTGGATGGGGTTGGCGCCGGTGCTTGACGACCCACTGTTGATGATGGCGTCTTTTGCAGGTGCGCACGTAGTTAGCGTCCTTTTAGGATCTGTTCCCTGTGAGGAATCAAAGACGCGTCCCGTGGGGGCTTGTAAGGTGCATGTGATCCTGTTTTGTTAATATAACCCTTGTCGTAGAATTGTGTGAGTTTCTCATTCCGTCTTAGCTCAGTTCTCCCTTTCGAACCTCATGAGGGCTTGGTGCTCTGCGCCGACAGGTCCCAGTCCCAAGGCGGCTTCAGCCGTCGCTGGTATGCCAGGTCGCGATGCCATGGTCAAGGCCAGGAGGTGAGCGACCCGGAGTCCGGTAAGAGCCCCTGAGTCGCGATGCTCAGGAGGTCCCCTTTGGCGCTCAAGCAGCCGTCGTTCGGTGAGAAAGGAGAGCGGCGTCGCTAACACGGGATTGCATTAGGTGCGGGGATGGTGCCACGGTAGCTGGTTCTTCCGGGTGGTGACTTATCTCGAGAATCAGGGGTCGCTCTCTGGTGTGTCATTGGGTCCCTGCATCGGCAGGTGTGAGGCTGCTCGGCGAGGTCCTCGCGTGTCCCTCCCCTCTCACCTTTGCTCCCCTTTCTGATCTATGTCCTCGGGTCCCGGCCCTCGAGCGAGTCTCAGCCGTCGCTGGTATGCCAGGTCGCGATGCCGTGGACAAGGCCAGAGGGTGAGGGCTGGAGAGCCAGTAGGAGCCCTGAGTCGCGATGCTCAGGCACCCCCCCTTTAACGTGCAAGCGGTTCGCGCGGATGAGAGTGAAGGAGACACCGCAAGGGCCTCGCCTGACGCGGCTCCTTTAGGAGATCCTGTAAACCCATCATAGAAAGAACGAGGGGTTGCCATGACAATTGACAGTCAGCCGTTGGTTGCTTCCGAGGGGCGATGAGGCACTGAAGGCTTGACGAGGTGGCGCCATGCGGGGCTGCCGCGGCCAGAGCTCAGCCATTCACAAGCGTCGTGCCGTTTGGGAGCAGTTCCGTCAGTTGGTGTCAGTTGAGCGGGCAACTAGGTCAAACACATTAGCCGTGAAGGAGTGGATTCATTCAAATAGATGCTGGGAAGGCGGACATCACTGGGTTAGGCCCGAGCGACTTGGGGATGATGCATCCCGAGGGGCGCCCCCAACAAGGTAAGCTAACAACATGAAATAAAAGGGATACGTGCCGTAGGGGCGAACCCACGCGGCCTGGGAATAATGCAGCCCTGGGGGGGCGCTCCCAGCTGGAAATGAAACTTGAAAGATGTCACCTGATGATGTTGAGGACGAAGGACTGTTGGTGTAGCAGACTCGGTGGGCTGCGGAAGCCGATCCTCACGAGCCCCTAGTCCTAGGGGCCTCGGGAGGCTCCGGAGGCGCTGGTGGCTCCTCGCGGACCATCTCCATCTCCGCCAGGGCTGCAGAACGCCTGGCCTCTTGTGCCTCCATGATGCCCCTCATGAGGCGCTGGTACGTGGCAGCCGCGTTCGGCAAGCCGTAAGGCATGCGAACGTAGCTGTGGGGTGGACCTCCGCAGCGCCCCACTCGCGAGGGCCAGAGGCGCTCCAGAGAGGCGACTCGATTGAGCCCTGGTATGTCGATGCAGACGCGCAGCCCACCATCCTCGCCTGGATGGGGAGCCACTGCTGGTAGGCGGCGGCCACCTTTCATGACTCTTGACTCCTGTAGCTCCTGAATGGCATTGCCGACGAACTCCTAGGGTCTGGCTCTCCTTGCCTTACTCCTTCTTGAGGGAAATGTGCTTCGAAACACGCCTCCATGTGTTGCCCAAGCACCTCCCTCATGACCCTAGCCAGGTCGGTGGCCCTCCAGGGGAGAGCCCCCGAGCCCTGCCCGAGGAGGGCGCCGGGCGCGCTTTCCTATGCGATGGAAGGAGGTTCCCCCTGGGCAGGCGCGGGCCCAGAGGGGCCTGCCTCCTGAGGGGCCGGGCCGGACGATGTCTTCTTCTTCTTGGGGGCGGTCTCGGGAAGCCTCCTGCTTCCGCGATCCGGGTCTTCCAGTGACGCGGCCTGAAAGGCTCGCTCCAGGGAACACACCGCATCCTTCTCTTCATAGGGCACCGTGATGACTCCGCCACTTCCTGGCATCTTGAGAACGTTGTAGCTGTGGTGAGTTACGGCCATGAACTTGGCCAGCGCTGGGTACCCAAGGATGGCGTTGTACGGCAGGCGAATGTGAGCGACATCGAAGTAGATGAGCTCGGTGCAGTAGTTGTCGCGTGCCCCGAAGGTGACAGGGAGGCGGACCTGCCCAATCGGGACCGTGGAGCCGTCGGTGACTCCGGAGAAAGGCTTGGTTGGCTGAAGCTGGCTATAGGGCACTTGGAGATTGTTGAATGTTTTCACACACAGGACGTTGATCCCTGCCCCGCCGTCGATGAGGGTCCTGGTGACCACCACGTTGCTGATGATTGGGGAACAAAGCATCGGGAGGACTCCGGCTGTAGCCGCACACTTGAGCTGATCTGCTAGGCTGAACATGATGGCGCACGCCGACCACCTGAGAGGGCGCGTGGCTTCGAGCTTGGGGAGGACTGCATTCACTTCACGGGCGAACTGCTTGAAGATGCGTTGAGAGGCTGGGGCTTGAGCCCCGCCCAGGATGCAGGCGATCGCGCGCGGCTCCTGGAAGCCCCCAGCCACTCGTCCTGGTGGCGGTCCTCGTTGATCCTTGGCTGCAGCGGCAGTGGAGGGAGGCCTATGTTGCCTTGCGGGCGATCCTCGCGAGGCTGATCCCTCCAGTCTCCCTCGCGAGGCGGATCTTGCCAGCGATCCTCACGAGGTTGATCAAGCCACCCTTGGTGTGGGCCACGGTCTTCCCAGCGTCCTGCGTTCCTTCCTCCACCTCGACCGTAGCCCCGGTCACCGCGGTTGGGGCGACGGCCGATCCTTCCTTCTCGCACGGCTCGGAGCTCTTGACATTTGTTGGTGTTGTGGGTGTGGAGGTCATGGTACACACAGTATCGACTGCCCTTGGGAGGTTCGGGCAGATCTCTGCCCCGCTTGGTGTCTGGTTCTGCCGCGAGCACGGCATCCCCCTTGTGCTTCACATCCTTGGCCTTGGGCTTCTTCTCTTCTGGGTCTGCGGCAGGCAGCTCAAGGAGGGAGAGACACCCTTCCTCAGCCCTGGCGCACTTGGTTGCCAAGTTGAACAGCTCCAAGGAAGTGCGCAGGTCTTCATGCATCGCCAGCTCCTCCTTCATCTTGACATCGCGCATGCCGTCGGAGAAGGCTGAGATGATGGCCTCCTCAGTCACCTTGGGAATCTTGAGGCGTGCGTTGTTGAAGCGCTGGATGTACTTCTGCAGGGTCTCCCTGGGTTGTTGCTTGATGCGGTGCATGTCGCTCACGGCGGGTGGCCGGTCGCGAGTACCTTGGAAGTTGGCGATGAAGCGGGTGCGCATCTTGTCCCAGGAGGAGATCGTGCCTGGGGCCAGGTTCAGGAGCCAGGTGCGGGCCCCGTCCTTGAGCGCCATGGGAAACCAGTTCGCCATGACCTTCTCGTCTCCGTTGGCAGCTTCGATGCCCAGCTCATAGACCTGGAGGAACTCCTCAGGGTCGGCCGTGCCGTCGTAACGAGGAGGCAGGTCTGGTTTGAACTTGCCGGGCCACGCGATGCTGCGTAGCTCGATGGTGAAGGCACGACATCCTGCTGTGGCCACGGGAGGCCTTGGGTGACGGAGAGCTTGGTCTTACATGTCCCACGCGTTGCAGCTGGGAGCAGCGCGGGGTCTTGACGTGCGGTAACAGGAGCATGGTCGCGACGTGCTGGAGCAGGGAGCACCCGGGCAGCTTCTTGCGGGCGAGGGACTTCTTGGCAGCTCTGCTCTTGCCGCGCTGGCACCTGACGGTGCGGGTTCCGCCCAGGGGCCACGTGCCTTGGAGCCATGGCGCCTTCTTGAGGACGAGGCGGCCGGGGCGCCGCCGGAGCCTCGTCGCCCGCGCAGGGGCGGGCTGTGGTGCAGCGGAACGGACGACGCATGAGAGCCCCCTGCGGCGCGGACGAGCTCGGCGACGTGGTCGAGCCATTCTTCGTAGACGTCGTCGGCAGGACGGTAGCGCAGGAGCTCGTTTGCCACGCTGAGTGCAGCTCGAGCCTCCATGGGTGCACAGAGCGCGCGGGACGAAGAACCAGCTGGGGTGAGCGAGGGAGTAGCGGTGCAGCCGTCTTGCCGCACTGACGGATGCTGAGACGATGCTTGCTGCTCGTCCCCCGCCGGGCCGGTGGCGGTGTTGACGGCAGGTGACGGGGAACGGCGAGGACGCCCGCCGACAGGAGCCGTCTGGGCGACGCGGGAAGCGAGAGAGGCCCGCCGCTCAGCGCGGGCCCGACGAGCGTCAGACATGGGCGCGATGGTCGGAGGAGAATGGGGTGGTGGAAGACGAATTCCGGCGCCCCCCTACCTGGCGCGCCAATGTTGGATTTCGGGTTCCGGCAGACCCTTGAGGTTCGAACACTGGGGTGCACGCGGAGATTTCTCCTTCTACCTACCTGCACCCCTCTGCCTCGCTAAGAACTAAGCTATGGAAAGAACAACACAAGAGACACAGGGTTTATACTGGTTCGGGCCACCATTGTGGTGTAATACCCTACTCCAGTGTGTGGTGTGGTGGATTGCCTCTTGGGATGATGATGATGAACAATACAAGGAAGAACAGCCTCGCGAGGGTTTGTTCTTTGCTGGGGGGACGAATTGCTAGGAGGAGTTCAGTCACCCTTCTCTCTCTCTGATTTCGATCCGATCCTTGATCCTCGATCTCGATCTCCAACCTGAACCTCAACCCCCTCTCTCTGTGGGTGGCTGGTCCTATTTATAGGCAATGGCCCCAGGCCTCTCCCCAAATATTGAGCGGGAAGGGCGCCAACAATTGGCCATTTTAAAGGGGAACATCTAGTACAATTATCCTGACTAAAGTTGGTCCTCGCCTGCACAAAGCTCTGGTGGTGACGCCGTCTTGGGCTCCACGATGACCTCCATCTTGCAGTCCTCCAGGTCTTGGTCTTGTTGCACCGAAATGGCAACCTTTGCCTGACGCCTCGGTACTCCACGGCTGCGCTTGCCCCCTTTGCACCGAAGGGGAAAGGAGGACACTGCGCGGGCTGGCACCCGCCTGGCGCCCTTGGTCGTCATGGCTTGCGTCACGGGCACCTCATGAGGTACCCCGCCTTGATCTCTCCGCCTCTTCGCGAGCCAGCCTGGTGAGGCCGTGCCTGAGGAAGCTCCGTGTCGTCCGTCCCGCGAAGCTTGGCCCCTTGCGAGGGTCTTGGGTCTGTGTTGATGAAGATGGGCCATGCTGGGCCCCCCTTTGAGCCACGCCCCAGGCCGCAGGCAGGCAAGTCTGGGGACCCCCGTTCCTAGAACGCCGACAACAGGTAACTGAGACCGGAGTCCCAGCCGCTTGAAAAGGGATCTGTCCTCGTGTGTTTTCGATTGCCGTATGACAACCGTGTTTTCCAAGGGAGGTCCTTGAGACAGGAGGCCGAGCCTGCGGTGCCTAGGCAACGAGGGGCGGCAAGGCCCCGCGAGCTGAAAAGAAGTGCGGTCCGGACTGAGGCTGTCAGGACCCCGATTCCAAGTCACATCGATCTAGCCGGTAACACCTCATATCACTTTGCAGCCTCACGCACGGTATCCCACGGGTGTCGCCTTACCATGGCCCGGGACCGTTTGCGCCTTTTGGCTCATGTATATGATAGTGTCGCTAGCATCCATATGACAGAGAACCCGGACCGACATGGCTAGTCATGTACCCAAAGCGGCACAGACCTATGGAGACAGGCATACATGAATCACATCGAGCATGTCGGTCATCAGCGAGTGATTCCGGGCTGTAGCACTGGGCTAACAGGACTCCGGGGAAACCCGGGCTGTAGCAGGCTAGGCAGGACTCCGGATGTCACCACGTGACATTTCCCCGAAGGGACGGTGTCGGTGTTCTGGGAACGGGGGTCCCCAGACTTGCCTGCCTGCGACGTGGCTCAAAGGAGGCCCAGCATGGCCCTTCTTCATCAACGCAAGACTCAAGACCCTCGCGAGGCGGACGACACAGAGCATCCTCAGGCACGGCCTCCTCAGGCTGGCTCGCGAGGAGGCAGAGAGATCAAGGCGGGGTACCTCGCGAGGTGCCTGTGACGCAAGCCATGATGACTCAGGGCGCCAGGCGGGCGCCAGCGTGCGCAGCGTCCTTCTTTCCTCTTTGGTGCAAAGGGGGCAAGCGCAGCCGTAGAGTACCGAGGCATCAGGAAAACGTTGCCATTTCGGTGCAACGAGACCAAGACCAGGAGGACTACGAGACGGAGGTCACCATGGAGCCCAGGACGGCGTCATCACCAGAGCTTTGCGCAGGCGAAGACTGCTTTTGTCAGGATAGTTGATGCTTGCTGTCCCCCTTCAAATTAGCCCGCCATTGTTGGCTCCCTTCCCGCTTGATATTTGGGAAGAGGACCAGGTCCTCTATAAATAGGACCAGCCGCCCACAGAGCAAGGGGGCAGAAAAAGAGAGAGGGGATCGAAACCAGAGTGAGAGAGAGAGAGAAGGGTGACTGAACTCCTCCTAGCAGTTCATCGCCCCAGCCAAGAACAGACCCTCGCGAGGCTGTTCTTCCTTGTATTGTTCATCATCATCAGCCCCAGGAGGCAATCCACCAACCACACACTGGAGTAGGGTATTACAACACAACGGTGGCCCGAACCAGTATAAATCTTGCGTCCCTTGTGCAGTTCTTTTAGTAGTTTAGATCTTTGCGAGACGGGGAGGTAGAAGGCGTAATCTCCGCGTGCACCCCAGTATTCGAACCTTAAGGGTCCGCCGGAACCCGAAATCCGACATTTGGCGTGCCAGGTATGGGTGCGCCGGAATTCGTCGTCCACCGCCCCGTTCTCCTCCGACCGTCGCATCCATGTCCGACGCCCGTCGGGCCCGCGCCGAGCGCCGGGCCGCCATCGCTTCTCGCGTCGCCCAGACGGCGCCCGTCGACGGCCTTCCTCGTCGTTCCCTGTCGCCCGCCGTCAACACCGCCACCGGCGCAACGGGGGGCGAGCAGCAAGTGCCGTCCCAGCATCCGTCCGTGCGGCAAGGTGGCCACACGGCTACTCCATCGCTCGCACCGGTTGGTTCTTTGTCCTGCGCGCCCCGCGCACCCTTGGAGGCTCGAGCTGCACTCCTCGCGGCAAACGAGCTCCTGCTCTACCGCCCCGTCGACAACGTCTATGAAGAGGGGCTCGACCGCGTCGCCGAGCTTGTTCGCTCCGCAGGGGGCTCTCCTGCGCCGTCCCATCGCGCTACACCAACACCCCCGGTCGTCGCGGCCCTCCTGGGCGGCTCGCAGGCGCCGCCCACAAGTCATCACATCAAGCCGTTCATCCGCCGGGTCAGTGCCGCTTCCATGCGGCAGGGGGCTCCCCCGGATCGGACGGCGCCCGAGATCGGCCTGACCTTCAGTTCGGAGGACCACCCCTCCAACTCGGCCAGCTCAGGCGCACTCCCCATGTTGTGCACCCCCACCATCTGCTAGGTGGCCGTCACCAGGACCCTCGTTGATGGCGGCACGGGCCTCAACGTGCTCTCGGTCGAGGCCTTCAACCTCCTCCGCATACCTCTGGAACGGCTGCGACCCAGCCGGCCCTTCTCAGGCATCGGGGGCAAGCCGTCCAGTTCCTTGGGGCAGATCTGGCTCCCAGTGACCTTCGGCACCTACGACAACTTCCACACGGAGCTGGTCGACTTCGACATCGCCCCCATCGGCCTCCCCTACAACGCCATCCTTGGCTACCCAGCGCTGGCCCAATTTATGGCCGCGACGCACCCGGCGTACAACCTCATGAAGATGCCCGGGAGCAACGGTATCCTCACTGTGCACGGGGACACCAGGGACGCGCTGCGGGCGCTCAAACTCGCCTTCAAGACGGCCGCGGCGGCACAGCACACCGACTTGGAGACCCCCGAGACCAAGGGGGCTGCGCCCGCCAAGAAGAAGCAGTTGTTCACCCAAGACAAGGCGGGAACCAAGCAGATACCCGTCGATGAGGACGGGTCCACCAACGCCACTTTTACCATAGGCGCCCACCTCAACCCCGAGCAGGAGGAGGCCCTGGTCAGGTTCCTGCGCGCAAATAAGAAGGTGTTCACTTGGGAGCCGGACCAGTTGGCAGGGATCCCCAGAAGTGTAATCGAGCACCACCTCAACGTGTGCCCCCAACGTGCGCCCTGTGAAGCAGAAGGCCAGGCGGCAGTCCACAGAAAAGCAGGCCTTCATCGTCCAGGAGACCCGCAAATTAGAGGCCGCTGGGGTCATCCGCGAGGTCTGATACCCAGATTGGTTGGCCAACCCTGTCGTTGTGCCAAAGAAGGGAGGGAAGGAGCGTATGTGTGTCGACTTCACCAACCTCAACAAAGCATGCCCGCAAGAACTGTTCCCGCTCCCCCGCATCGACCAGATCGTCGATTCCACTGCGGAATGCGACCTGTTATGCTTCCTGGATGCCTTCTCTGGGTATCACCAGATCAAGATGGCGGTAGATGACGTCGAGAAGACGGCCTTCCTTACCCCGTGTGGGGTATACTGCTACACGTGCATGCCAGTCGAGCTGTGTAACGCAGGGGCGACCTTTCAGCGGCTGATGCACATCACCTTGGGCCCGCAGCTCGGGAAGAATGTTGAAGCTTACGTCGATGACATCGTGGTAGAGTATCGGGAGGCCGGGACCTTGATACATGATCTGGAGGAAACCTTCGCGAGCCTCAACGCAGTGAACCTACAGCTCAACCCAGAGAAGTGTGTGTTCGGAGTCCCCTCGGGCAAGCTCTTGGGTTTCTCGTGTCCCACCGGGGCATCGACGCTAACCCAGAGAAGGTCAAGGCGGTGGAAGACATGAGCCCGCCAAAGACCCTCAGAGAAATGCAGAAGCTCACGGGGCGCGTGACCGCGCTAGGGCGCTTCATCTCCAAGTTAGGAGAGCGAGCCCTGCCCTTCTTCCAGCTAATGAAGAAAAAGGGGCCCTTCGAGTGGACTGAAGAGGCCAACAGGGCGTTCCAGGATCTCAAGAGATACCTGACCAGCCCATCGGTCATGGTGGCATCGCGCCCTCAGGAGCCCCTGGTGCTTTACCTCGCCGCCACTCCTTACTCTGCCAGTGCAGCCTTGGTGGCAGTCAGAGAGGAGCACCGAGTCAAAACCACGGTAGCAGCCCAGGACAAGGCAGAACAGGAACAAGGAAGGCCTACAGAAACCACCATCGCAGCTGAGGAGGATCAGCCGCCGTAGAGGGACGCACCAGAGGCGGAAGAAGCCCCTCTTCCAAACGGCCAGTCTCAGGAGGCCTCATTGCCTCAAGAAGCGCCACGGTCTCTGGAAGGAGCCACCAGCACCGACGCACCCCGCCTCGTTGAGCACCCAGTGTACTTCGTCAGCACGGTGCTGCGGGATGCAAGGGCACGGTACCCTATGCCTCAGAAACTCCTCCTCGCGCTACTGGTGGCTTCGCGCAAGCTGCGGCACTATTTTCAGGGTCACCCCATCAAGGTCGTCTCGTTGTACCCCCTGGAGAGAGTGCTCAGGAGCCCTAATTCAGCTGGAAGGGTCGCTGAGTGGAACATAGAGCTGCAAGCGTTTCAGCTCGGATTCAGCACGACCAGAGTCATCAAGGGAGCAGCGTTGGCAGATTTTGTGGCAGAGTGGATGGAGGCGCCAGGACTCAAGGCCGATGAGGATCGTTCCCTATCCCCGGGAAGCGAGGCACCAGAAGGCTAGGTCATGTACTTCGACGGGGCGTTCTCCAGGCATGGCACTGGAGTTGGGGCGGTGCTTATATCACCCACACAGGACAAGCTCTACTATGCCGTGCAACTCTGTTTCCAGCAAGGCGAAAAGGTCTCCAACAACATAGCGGAGTACGAAGGTTTAATAGCCGGCTTGAAGGCCGCGGCCGCCCTGGGAGTGAAACGCCTCACCATCAAGGGCGATTCGCAGCTCCTCATCAACTTCTCCAACAAGGTGTACGAGCTGAAGGATGAGCACATGGAAGCCTACCTTGCGGAAGTCCGCAGGATGGAGAAGCAATTCTGGGGGTTGGAGTTGCAGCATGTGCCCCGTGGCACCAATCAGGAGGCCGACGATATCGCCAAACTGTTGGCAAACGTAGTAATTTCAAAAAAATTCCTACGCACACGCAAGATCATGGTGATGCATAGCAATGAGAGGGGAGAGTGATGTCTACGTACCCTCGTAGACGGAAGAGGAAGCGTTGGCACAACGTAGAGGAAGTAGTCGTACGTCTTCCTGATCCGACCGATCCAAGCACCGTTACTCCGGCACCTCTGAGTTCTTAGCACACGTACAGCTCGATGACGATCCCCGGGCTCCGATCCAGCAAAGCTTCGGGGAGGAGTTCCGTCAGCACGACAGCGTGGTGACGATCTTGATGTTCTACCGTTGCAGGGCTTCGCCTAAGCACCGCTACGATATGACCGAGGTGGAATATGGTGGAGGGGGGCACCGCACATGGCTAAGGAACGATCACGAAGATCAACTTGTGTATCCTAGGGTGCCCCCCTGTCCCCGTATATAAAGGAGCAAGGGGGGAGGCCGGCCGGCCCTATGGGGCACGCCAAAGGGAGGGGGGAGTCCTCCTCCTAGTGGGAGTAGGACTCCCCTTTCCTAGTCCAACTAGGAAGAGTGAGGGGGAAGGAAAGAGAGGGAGAGGGAGAGGGAAAGGGGGGCTGCGCCCCCCCCCCTCCTTGTCCAATTCGGACTCCCCATGGGGGGGGCGCCACCTCCTGGGCTGCAGCCCTCTCTCTCCCCTCAGGCCCACTAAGGTCCAATACTTCCCCGGGGGGTTCCGGTAACCCCTCCGGCACTCCGGTTTTCTCCGAAATCACCCAGAACAATTCCGGTGTCCGAATATAGCCGTCCAATATATCAATCTTTATGTCTCATCCATTTCGAGACTCCTCGTCATGTCCGTGATGACATCCGGGACCCCGAACAAACTTCGGTACATCAAAATGCATAAACTCATAATAACTGTCATCGTAACTTTAAGCGTGCGGACCCTACGGTTTGAGAACAATGTAGACATGACCGAGACACGTCTCCGGTCAATAACCAATAGCGGGACCTAGATGCCCATATTGGCTCCTACATATTCTACGAAGATCTTTATCGGTCAGACCGCATAACAACATACGTTGTTCCCTTTGTCATCGGTATGTTACTTGCCCGAGATTCGATCGTCGGTATCCAATACCTAGTTCAATCTCGTTACCGGCTAGTCTCTTTACTCGTTCCGTAATACATCATCTCACAACTAACATATTAGTTGTAATGCTTCCAAGGCTTATGTGATGTGCATTACCGAGAGGGCCCTGAGATACCTCTCCGACAATCGGAGTGACAAATCCTAATCTCGAAATACGCCAACCCAACATGTACCTTTGGAGACACCTGTAGAGCTCCTTTATAATCACCCAGTTACGTTATGACGTTTGGTAGCACACAAAGTGTTCCTCCGGCAAACGGGAGTTGCATAATCTCATAGTCATAGGAACATGTATAAGTCATGAAGAAAGCAATAGCAACATACTAAACGATCAGGTGCTAAGCTAATGGAATGGGTCATGTCAATCAGATCATTCAACTAGTGATGTGATCTCGTTAATCAAATAACAACTTCTTTGTCTATGGTTAGGAAACATAACCATCTTTGATTAACGAGCTAGTCAAGTAGAGGCATACTAGTGACACTCTGTTTGTCTATGTATTCACACATGTATTATGTTTCCGGTTAATACAATTCTAGCATGAATAATAAACATTTATCATGAAATAAGGAAATAAATAATAACTTTTTTATTGCCTCTAGGGCATATTTCCTTCACAAACGCGCGTCCAGGCGGTTACCCCAGGAGCCTGGCGTTTTCGAGGAGCGGCTCTTCAGGCCCTCAGCTCTGTCGTCACTGTCAAACACGGCTCAGCCCTTGGAGGAGCTCCCCCAGCCACCTGCCTCGGGAGCTCCGACCTGTGGCCCGGCCTTAGGAGCGCGCCTGCTCCTGGCGATGGAACCTCAGGAGGGATGTTGGATCACGGAGCTCCGGAGCTACTTGATGCAAGGGACCTTGCCGGAGAAGGAGGAGGAGGCGGAGCAAGTGGCACGCCAGGCCACGGCATACTGCATCAGAGACGGAGAGCTCTATCAGAAGCGACCAAACGATGTATCGCTGTGCTGCATCTCCAGGGAGCAAGGGAAGGAGATACTGGAAGATATACATGGCGGAGACTGCAGACATCATTTGTCATCGCGGACCCTCGTTGGCAAGGCGTTCCGCAGTGGGTCTTATTGGCCCACCGCGCTCAATGACGCCGTGGAACTAGTGAAAGCTTGTGAAGCCTGCCAATTCCACGCCAAGCAGATCCATCAGCCAGCAGGAGGCTTGCAAACTATCACCCTTTCGTGGCCATTCGCAGTCTGGGGGCTGGACATCTTGGGCCCGTTTCCTCGGGCGCCAGGGGGCTATCGCTACCTCTACGTTGCCATGGACAAATTCACCAAGTGGGCTGAAGTGGAGGCTGTCCGCGCCATCCCTGCGGGCTCCGTAGTCAAGTTTATCAAGGGCATCGTAAGCCGGTTCGGGGTGCCGAATCGCATCATCACAGACAACGGTTCGCAGTTCACCAGTAACCTCTTCAAAACATACTGTGCTAACCTTGGAACGCAGATATGCTACGCCTCAGTGGCGCACCCCCGAAGCAACGGCCAGGCCGAGCGAGCCAACGTGGAGGTCCTGAGGGGCCTCAAGACCAGGACGTTCAAGAAGAAGCTGGAGGCCTGTGGCAGAGGTTGGTACGACGAGCTTCAGTCCGTGCTGTGGTCCATCTGCACCACCGCGACCAAACCGACTGGAGAGACCCCATTCTTCCTGGTCTAAGGAGCGGAAGCGGTCCTCCCTCACGAGGTCAGACGTCGCTCCGCGTGGGTCCTGGCGTTCGACGAGGCGCAGCAGGACGCCATGCGGGGGATGGACCTCGTGTTGGGGAAGGAACGTCGCTGGGAGGCCGTGCTGCGAGCGGCGAGGTATCAGCAAGCGCTGCAGCGATATCACTGCCGCAACATCCGCCCCAGGACTCTTGAGGTAGGAGACCTCGTGCTCAGGCGGGTCCTGTGGGAGGGCCCGTTCAAGGTTGTTCATGTTTCCAGGACCGGCTCCGCGCGCTTGGAGACTCAGGAGGGAGTGCCGGTCCAAAATGCATGGAACATCCAGCACCTCCGGAGGCTCTACCCCTAAAAAGGCCCGGAGCCTGTGAAGCAAGGCGAGTGCCTGTGAAGCTATCGCGTTTTGGAAAAGGTCCGGAGCCTGTGAAGCAAGGCGAGTGCCTGTGAAGCTATCGCGTTTTGGAAAAGGCCCGGAGCCTATGAAGCAATGTCACACCCTAGCTAGTTCAAGCATTAGAATGTGCATCATGTTTAAATTCTTCTTAAATTTGAATTGGGGAAGACAGAACCCCCAACACCCCGAAACAACTAGGGTTTACTAAAATTATTTTCAATGAACCTGAAATGCCCTTCTAAAAAGTTCACCCTCTTTGTCTTGGGTTAGAACCTCTGGTAAAATTGGTGCACAATTTTCTAGGTCAACAGAAGGTCATTGAATTAAATCATAAGTATTTGAATTTGGGCATTTAAATGCTATAAAATAATTTAAATGCTCAAATAATTCTGGGAATAAATGTTTCCTGTTGGAAATAATCTAAACAAAGGCCACATTTATTTTCAGGATTTTTGGAAACGTTTTAGTATTTTTAATAAAGCTAAACAGTTGCAGTTAAATAGAAAATAGAAACAAATAAAAAAAGAGAGAGAGGGAAGTTTACCTGGGCCTTACCTGGCTGGCCCAGCCAACTGGCTCGGCCCAGGTCGACTGGCTCTGCCAGTCGTCGTCCTCCTCGCGCCAGGAGGCAGGGGCGCGTGCTCGCCGCGCGCCGGCGACGCGTCGGCCACCTCCTGCTTCTGCCGACGCCCGGGAGACGCCTAGAGGTGCCACGCGACCCCCACGTCTCCCTCTTATCCTCCCTCACTCTCCGCCTCGTCTCCCTCATCCTCTCCCGCGATGGCCGAGCGCGTCCCTCGCCGCCGATCGCTGTAGTCGCCGCCAGAGACATCCCCTCGCCCTTCGACGAGCCCATTAGCTCCGCCTCGACTCCCTCGCCCTCCCCACCGAGCCACGCATCGCTGGAGGCCCTGCAACGCCGCCTTCGCCCTTGTCTTCAACCTCGGGCACCCGAGCCATCTCCGGTTGATTCGCCGCAGCCAGGACCTCCCCGAGCTCGCTGACCCCCTCTCCGACCCCGCTGTGAGCTCCTCTTCCTCTTCCCCTAGCTCCCGTGCTCGTTTGGCCCCTGTAGCCGCCATTTCCACCGCACCCGAGAGCTCCCCGCCGACGGCCATGGCGCCGTCATGGCCAGAGCCATAGTGGCTCAAAGCCAAGCTCGCCGTTGTGCTCAGTGCAGCACCAGGAACCCGTAGCCACCACCAGCTCCTTCTCCCGTGCACCGTAGCCTCGAAACCAACCTCGCCCGAACTCCGGCCGCCGCCACGAGCTAGATTCTGGCGAGCTCGCTCCACCCCAGATCCTCCCACTTGCCCCACTAGATGCGCGTGACCCCAGCTACGTGTAGCACTTCTCCTCCATCGATTTGGTCACCGGAGGACCAAATCCGAAGCCCTCCGCCGTCTCGGGCCTCGCCGGCGTTGAGTCGCCGGCGAGTTGACCCAGTTTGACCCCTGGGTGGGCCCGGGTAGACCCCCCCTGAGTCTATGACAGGTGGGGCCGGTCTGCTAACTAATTTAGGATTAGTTTTAATTAATTTTAATTAAATCAGTCACTGACATGTGGGCCCAGGTCCCACAGACAGCTAATTAGTGTTAATCTAATCCTCTTAATTAGCTGAGAGGCTGATAGAAGGGGTCCACCTGTCAGGTTTGACCTGGGCTGGCGCCTTTGACCTGCTGAGGTCAGCATGACGCAATGCTGACGCAGTAATGCATTTCTGGATTTATTTTTATTCAGGAAATTCCAAAAAATGTTTAAAATTTCTAAACATCATAGAAATTCAACCGTAACTCCAAATGAAATAATTTATATATGAAAAATTATCAAAAAAATTCAATCTATCCATCTGTAATGGTTTCATGCATGACAAAACAAGTTTACCTTACTGTTTAAGCAGAATAAGGAAATGCACTATTAAGGCCATGTTTAATGAGCTAATATTTGAATCTTTGATTCAAATGAGTTCATTCCTTTCTGTTATAGCTTGCATTAGGCCAAGACACATTCATATTGCCATGTCATAGCATGCATCATATTGTTGCATATCGTCATGTGTTGATTGTGTTCCGATGTGTTCTTCGTGGTAGGTTCTGCCTCCGAGGATATTCACGAGTATCCAACTGAAGGGAAGTATTCCACTACCACTCCATCAGGCAAGCAACCCATTGATCATTCCGATACAAACCCATGTTCTCGCTTCTACTCTTGTTTACTGCATTAAGACAACGCGATTCAAACTGCTGTGTGCTATGGTAGTTGAACCCTTATCCTCTGCATGACTTGTCATTGCCACAGTAACTAGATGAAACCCACTAGCATGTGTAGGAATTGATTGAGCCATGTTTTGTGATTCCTACCTTGCCATGCCTGCTATGCTTAGAGTTGTGTCAGGTCTGGTTCATCTGGGTGATGGGCCAGAGTGAAATTCTTATGCCGGTAACATGAGGGATGTGTTGAACATGTTTTGGTAAAGGTATCGATGAGAGGCCATGTAGGAGTACATGGTGGGTTGTTTCATTGAGGCCGTCCCTAAGAACTGAGATCTGTATGTGTGATTTTAAGATTCAGCTACTACCATGCATTGGGATCCTTAATTGACCCTCTCGGCTTCTTAATCACCCTAGTACTCTGTCCAGGAGTTGCAAATAGTTTCTGGTGTTTGTAGGTTATGTGTTGGCGGCCGTGCGTAGCGCTGACCCTAGGGGTGGGCTATGTTGCGGTAGATACACCGTGGCAGGGTATGTCTGGCGCCCGTTTGGCGTCTCGGGACCCTGTTCACATCCTTCGGGGCTGTATGTGGAAACCTCGGCCGGACTCCCTGCGGATGGAACCTGGATAGGCGATAAATCTGGACTAGAGACTTAAGTGTTTAGGTAGGCCGTGGCCGACACCCTCGCTGGGCTTCCACTTGAAGGTTGCCGAGTACATGTCGTGTAGACGGCGGTAAGTGGTGAAAGCGTGTATGACTAAGTACACCCCTACAGGGTATAAAACTATTCGAATAGCCGCGTCCGCGGTAAAGGACTACATGGTTGCCTATACAGTTCATAGACAAGTTAATGAATACTACTAAAAGACTCAAGATAAGTGTGAGTACCGAGGATGGCCCTCTCGTAGGATGACGAGGGAGGATCCCCGGTGGAGTATTGTGTTGGTGAGTAGTGGACTCGTGTGCGAAAACTATTTTACTGGTGAAGTTCCGTAGGATAGCTTAGCCAAGAGTCAAAGCTGGCTTCCTGCATTAACCCCACCACCTTATTGAGAATAAGCATGTGTAGTAGGTTCTGATATAAGACTTGCTGAGTACCATTGTACTCATGTTTGCTTAATTACTGTTTTCAGACGACAACACCGCCCCCTCCGATGGGTTCTACGTAGACCTTGATGTCGACGAGTGACTAGCCACCAGGTGGTGATCCTGGCCATGGAGGGCCCTATGTAGATAGATAGGCTTTGAGAAGCCTTCTTCCTTTCTAGAGTCTGTACTCAGACTAGTTGCTTCCGCATGTGCTTGTATGATTGTATGACTTGAGTGTCGGGTCATGTGACCCCTATCTGTATGACATGTTATGTATGGCTCTCTGGAGCCTTTAAATAAAGTACTTGAGTTGTAGAGTTCTGTTGTGATGCCATGTTGTATGTACTCATATCGGGCATATTGTGTGTATGATTGAAATGCTTGGTATGAGTGGGATCCGACAATCTAGTTGTTTATCCTTGGCAGACTTTCTTATGGGGAAATGTAGTCCAGTGTTCCTCGAGCCATAGTAGTCCGCTACAGCCCGGTTCACCGGAGTCCTGCTAGCCTAGCACTACTGTTCAGGACACTTGACTGGTCGGCATGTGTTTCACTTCGTTGCTATGTCTGTCCCTTCGGGGAAATGTCACGCGGTGACTTCCGGAGTCCTGCCTAGCCTGCTACAGCCCGGGTTCCCCGGAGTCCTGTTAGCCCAGTGCTACAGCCCGGAATCACTCGCTGATGACTGACATGCTCGATGTGATTCATGTATGCCTGTCTCCATAGGTCTGTGCCGCTTTGGGTTCACGACTAGCCATGTCGGCCCGGGTTCTCTGTCATATGGATGCTAGCGACACTATCATATACGTGAGCCAAAAGGCACAAACGGTCCCGGGCCATGGTAAGGCAACACCCGTGGGATACCGTGCATGAGGTCGCAAAGTGATATGAGGTGTTACCAGCTAGATCGATGTGGCTTGGAATCGGGGTCCTGACAGCGTTGGCATCAGAGCCGGACTGCCTGTAGGTTCGTTGAGCCAAACTAGTCGATGTCGAGTCTAGAAATGCTTTAGTTATATGTAGGGGAATTGATTGTGGGAGGGAACGTAAGGCTCTTTTACTCCTTTACCCTATGCCTCTGATCTGAGTCATTCTCTTCTCATTCAACATGGGTTAAGGACTAGGCTCTCTCCTTCTACCCGGTTCACGTGTTACTAATCCGTAGTAACTTATAGGATTATTGTTACAAGTCCCAGTTCAGTTTCTACTATTCCTAGTATGTTGCTAATTGGATCAGAACCTTGATATAATGTTGTTGAGAGGTATTGTGAACTGTTGTGGATGTCTCAATTCTTTTTCTGAGCATTTACAGCTTTTATGCTATCCAATTTTCCCTAGAAATTCTAATGTCTTTGCATTGTGGTTGTGCTTCCAGATGGCCAACCATGCTCAAAACCAAGTGGTTCGCCTGACCCGGTGCCTCGACGTGCCCGGTCATACTACTATGTTAGTCTGGGTAATGATCGAGATGGGTTACCGTTGGTATCCCGGATAAACCGTCGAAGAGCACTTCCGCGACTTTAATCAAAGCCAATATCTCTGCACCGTTAGGATATTTCCTTCTTATCCTGGATCTACCGAGCCCCTTCACTATTCCTATGGACTCGGGGTTACTGTTGAGATGGCTGTGCAGGATGCCGCCTATTCCATGATGACCATCTTGCGAGTCCGGACTGGAATGCTCCGGAACACCGACTTCCGTTACATGCCAGCTTCACTTCCGGGAGCGCAAGGGTATCTTCAGGCTATCTATGCTGGCTCCACTCAGGAGGACTCATTAACTCGTACCACTGCCGAGATGCTCGAAGATAAGGACCGAGAGAATCAGGCCTTGAGGCTGGAGCTTTTCAATACCCGTGCTGATCATTGGGCCACATTGACTCGGTTTGCACCTGCGGTGCAAGCTGGATGTATGGATACAAGGGATCTGTATCCTGTGAGATCAGCTCTACCAGACATGGTGGATTGGCTTGATGTGGGAGGCATCACCCCACCTCGTGGTCCCCGCAGGCCACCGTTTGTTGGTCCAAGACCTCATCCTAGCCCCTATGGTCCACAGGCTCCTCAGGACCGTCTGTTCCCGGATGGTCACGTTGAACTTCCAGGCTATGGAGGTGACTTCTATGAGAACTACTACGGAGTTGTCTGAGTTAGTAGTAGTACCACTAGTATTGTAGTAGTTGTATCTCCACTGTCCTGTGTGACTTGTGGAATATGACTTTGCGTGTAATCGATTCCGGAGGTGTAGACAAATAATGTATAGGAGCTTGGAATGCCTCCGATGAGATGTAACATCTTTCATCATAGTTGTACTGTAGCCTGGGCTTGTACTAAACTATGCATGATGCGTATAACCGTTGGTATATATATGGCAGTTTTATATTCCCATGACATACGGATGAACATCTCTGCATTCCGTGTTATCCATTACATTCTGCACTCTCTTGCTAAGTTTGAGCCATCTTTGTCTAAACTGTTGTCTTGTTTTCTCCTAGGATGGTCAACACCCGCAGCAACCCTGCTGTCCCGGAGCAGGGGGAAGCCAGTGAAGTTAGAGATGAAAATCTGCCTCACCCGCCTTCTCTGGCCGAAGTAATGCTGGAGGCGGAAAGAAACAAGCGTGAGACTAACCGCCTGCTGGAGCGGATTGAGCAGAACACTTCACGCCACCCACGAAATGACTTGGTGTCAATCAATGACTTTATCAAGCTGTACCCACCAAAGTTCAACCATTCTGTCGAACCCCTCGACGCGGATGACTGGCTTCGCAGCATCACCCACAAGCTACGTTCTGCCAACGTAGCCGAAGCTGACAAGGTTACCTATGCTGCCTATCACCTCGAAGGCCCTGCTAGCCTTTGGTGGGAAAACTTCGAAGCTATGCGCCCGGTCGGCCAAATCACTACTTGGGCTGAGTTCAGTGAGGCTTTCCGTGAGCATCACATTCCGGAAGGTCTCATGGATCACAAGAGGGAGGAGTTCTGCAACTTCACCCAAGGAAGACTGATTGTGGATGCTTATAGTCGTGAATTTGGGAATCAGGCACGTTATGCCCCTGAAGAGGTATCTACTGACGCCAAGAAGCAGGCAAGGTTCCGCAAGGGACTTTGTCGGTGTTCTGGGAACGGGGGTCCCCAGACTTGCCTGCCTGCGGCCTGCGGCGTGGCGTAATGGGGGCCCAACATGGCCCATCTTCATCAATACAAGACCCAAGACCCTCGCGAGGGGCCAAGCCTCGCGAGGCGGATGACACGGCGCATCCTCAGGCGGAGCCTCATCAGGCTGGCTCGCGAGGAGGCAGAGATATCAAGGTTGGGTACCTCGCGAGGTGCCCATGACGTAAGCCATCACGACTCAGGGCGCCAGGCGGGTGCCAGCGCGCGCAGCGTCCTTCTTTCCTCTTTGGTGCAAAGGGGGCAAGCGCAGCCACGGAGTACCGAGGCATCGGGCAAAGGTTGCCATTTCGGTGCAACGAGACCAGGACCAGGAGGACTACGAGACGGAGGTCACCATGGAGCCCAGCGCGGCGTCATCACCAGAGCCTTTGGCAGGCGGAGACCAACTTTAGTCAGGATAAGTGTACTCGCTGTCCCCCTTCAAATTAGCCCGCCATTGTTGGCTCCCTTCCCGCTCAATATTTGGGAAGAGGACCAGGGCCTCTATAAATAGGACTAGCCACCCACATAGCAAGGGGTTCGGTCGGATGGTGCAGTGAGAGAGGATCATCTCATCGGAGAGAGAGAGAGAGAGAAAGAGAAAGGTGACTGAACTCCACCTAGTAGTTCATCGCCCCAGCCAAGAACAGACCCTCGCGAGGCTGTTCTTCCTTGTATTGTTCATCATCACCAGCCCCAAGAGGCAATCCACCAACCACAGACTGGAGTAGGGTATTACACCACAACGGTGGCCCGAACCAGTATAAATCTTGTGTCTCTTGTGCATTTCTTTTAGTAGTTTAGATCCTTGGGAGACGGTGAGGTTGGAGGCGTGATCTCCGCGCGCACCCCAGTGTTCGAACCTTAAGGGTCTGCCGGAACCCACGAAATCCGACATTTGGCGCGCCAGATAGGGGTGCGCCGGGATTCGTCTCCCACCACTCCGCTCTCCTCCAACCGTCGCATGCATGTCTGACGCTCGTCGGGCCCGCGCCGAGCGCCGGGCCGCCGCCGCTTCTCGCGTCGCCCAGACGGCCCCTGTCGGTGGGCGTCCTCGTCGTTCTCCGTCGCCCGCCGTCAACGCCGCCACCGGCCCGGCGGGGGGCTAGCAGCAAGCCTCGTCTCAGCACCCGTCCGTGCGGCAAGACGGCCGCACCGTTACTCCTCGCTCGCACCAGCTGGCTCTTCGTCCCGCGCGCAACACGCACCCTTGGAAGCTCGAGCTGCGCTCATCGCTACAAACGAGCTCCTACGCTACCGCCCCGTCGACGACGTCTACGAGAAGTGGCTCGACCGCGTCGCCGAGCTCGTCCGCGCCGCAGGGGGCTCTCCTACGCCATCCGCCCTGCTGCACCGCACTCCGCCCCGCGCGGGCAATGAAGCTCCGGGGGCGTACCAGCCGCCTCCTCTCTAAGAAGACGCCATGGCTCCAACGCGCGTGGCCCCTGGGCGGGACCCGCTCCGCCAGGTGCCAGCGCAGCAAGAGCGGAGCTGCCAGGAAGTCCCTCGCCCGCAAGGAGTTGCCCGGGCGCTCCCCGCTCCAGCTCCGGCACGCCAAGACCCCGCTCTGCTCCAAGCTGCAGCGCGTGGGGACCCTCAAGACCGAGCTCTCCACCAGCCGAAGCCTTTCGTGGCCACCGCGGGCTGCCGCGCCTACACCACCGAGCTGCGCAGCGTCGCGAGGCCCGGCAAGTTCAAGCCGGACCTGCCTCCTCGCTACGACGGCACAACTGATCCCGCAGAGTTCCTCCAGCTCTACGAGTTGGGCATCGAGGCTGCCAGCGGGGATGAGGAGGTCATGGCGAACTGGTTCCCCATGGCGCTGAAGGAGGGAGCTCGCACCTGGCTCCTGAATCTGGCTCCAGGCATGATCTCCTCCTGGGACCAGATGCGCACCTGCTTCGTCGCCAACTTCCAAGGTACTCGTGACCGGCCACCCGCCGTGAGCGACATGCGCCGCGTCAAGCAACAACCCGGAGAGACCCTGCAAAAGTACATCCAGCGCTTCAACAGTGCGCGCCTCAAGATTCCCAAGGTGTCCGAGTAGGCCATCATCTCGGCCTTCTCCGATGGCGTGCGCGACGTCAAGATGAAGGAGGAGTTGGCGATGCACGAAGACCTCTGCACCTCCCTGGAGCTGTTCAACTTGGCGAACAGGTGCGCCAGGGCTGAGGAGGGACGCCTCTCCCTCCTCGAGCTGCCTGCCGCAGACCCAGAAGAGAAGAAGCCCAAGGCCAAGGACGTGAAGCGCAAGGGGGCTGCCGTACTCGCGGCCGAACCAGACACCAAGCGGGGCAAGGATCTGCCCGACTCCTCCAGAGGCAGCCGGTATTGCGTGTACCACGACCTCCACACCCACAACACCAACGAATGTCAAGAGCTCCGCACCGTGCAAGAAGGAAGGATCGGCCGTCGTCCTGACCGTGCTGACCGGGGCTATGGCCGAGGAGGAGGAAGAAACCCAGGGCGCTGGGAAGACCGCGGCCCGCGCCAGGGGTGGCGCGATCAGCCTCGCGACGACCGCTGGCGGGACCTGCCTCGCGAGGAAGACGGGAGGGATCAGCCTCGTGAGGATCGCCCTCACGGCAACGCAAGCCTACCTCCTCTGCCGCCTCCACCAAGAAGGAACGAAGACCGCCACCAAGACGAGGGGGCTGGGGGCTTCCAAGAGCCGCGCGCAATCGCCTGCATTCTAGGCGGGGCTCAAGCCCCAGCCTCCCAATGTATCTTCAAGCAGTTTGCCCGCGAGGTGAATGCAGTTCTCCCCAAGCTCGAAGCAACACGCCCCCTCAGGTGGTCGGCGTGCGCCATCACGTTCAGCTCAGCAGACCAGCTCAAGTGCTCGGCCACAGCCGGAGTCCTCCCGATGCTTTGCTCCCCAGTCATCAGCAACGTGCTGGTCACCAAGACCCTCATCGATGGAGGGGCAGGGCTCAACGTCCTGTCCGTGGAAACCTTCAACAACCTCCAAGTGCCCTATGACCAGCTTCAGCCAACTAAGCCTTTCTCCGGAGTCACCGACGGTTCCACAGTCCCGATCAGACAGGTCTGCCTCCCTGTCACCTTCGGGGCCCGCAGCAACTACCGCACCGAGCTCATCGACTTCGACGTCGCCAACATCCACCTGTCGTACAACGCCATCCTCGGGTATCCAGCGCTGGCCAAGTTCATGGTTGTGACTCACCACGGCTACAACGTCCTCAAGATGCCAGGAAGTGGCGGCGTCATCACGGTGCCCTGTGAAGAGAAGGATGTAGTGTGTTCCCTGGAGCGAGCCTTTTAGGCCGCGTCACTAGAAGACCCAGATCGCGGAAGCAGGAGGCTTCATGAGACCACCCCCAAGAAGAAGAAGATGTCGCCAGGCTCAGCCCCTCGGGAGGCAGGCCCCTTAGGGCCTGTGTCTGCCCGGGAGGACCCTCCTTCCATCGCATAGGAAAGCGCGCCCGGTGCCCTCCTTAGGCAGGGCTCGGGGGCTCTCACCTGGGGGGCCACCGACCTAGCCAGGGTCACGAGGGAGGCGCTTGGGCACCATGTGGAGGCATGCTTTGAAGCACGTTTCCCTCGAGAAGGAGCCAGGCAAGGAAGGCCAGACCAGCAGGAGTTCGTCAACAAGGCCATTCAAGAGCTACAGGAGTCAAGGATCATGAGAGATTGCCGTCGTCTACCAGCTGTGGCCCCACATCCAGGCGAGGATGGTGGGCTGCGCGTCTGCGTCGATGTACCGGGGCTCAATCAGATCGCCACAACAGATTGCCTCTGGCCCTCACAAGTGGGGCGCTGCGGAGGTCCACCCCACAGCTACATTCGCATGCCTTACGGCCTGCCGAGCATGGCCGCGGCGTACCGGTGCCTCATGAGGGGCATCATGGAGCCTCAGGAAGAGAGGCGTTCCGCAGCCCTGGCGGAGATGAAGACAGCTCGCGAGGAGTCACCAGTGCCTCCGGAGCCTCCCGAGGCCCCGGGGCCTAGGGGCTCGTGAGGATCAACTTCCGCAACCCACCGAGCCTACTGCACCAACGCCACTTCACCAACGACATCCTCAGGTGACACCTTCCAAGCCTCATTTCCAGCTGGGAGCGCCCTCCCAGGGTTGCATCACTCCCAGGCCGCGTGGGTCCGTCCCTGCGGCGTGTATCTGCTTTTATCTTCCGGTCGTTAGTTTGCCTTGTTGGGGGCGCCCCTCGGGCTGCATCGTCCCCAAGCCGCCGGGGCTAGGCCCAGCGGCGTGTATCTCCCTCGCGTTTATTTCCAACTATGCATTCGCCTATCACGCTTGATTGCTTGATGCCCATCCGCGGCATCCCTTCTCCTCCATGTCGACTACTTGCACGTTAAAGGGGGGCCCCTGAGCATCGCGACTCAGGGCTCCTACTGGCTCTCCAGCCCTCACCCTCTGGCCTTGTCCACGGCATCGCGACCTGGCATACCAGCGACGGCTGAGACAAGCTCAAGGGCCGGGACCCGAGGACGTAGAGTACGGGCATCTAACCAAATTTTGCAGGGACACATCTCAAGATACGGCCCGGTGCCAGGCGCAACCCGCCTAGAGGTAGGGCCTCGTGAGTCCCGTGATGGCTCACGGGTGCCCTGATACACCTCACCTGCTCCAACCAGCAAGCTCTTGAGTGACTGACGATCGACTAATGACTGCCATGGCAACCCCATTTTCTTTCTGTGATGAGTCTGCAGGATCCTTGAAGGGAACTACGCTAGCCGAGGCCCTCACGAGGTTCCCTTCGCCCTCGCCCGCGCGAACCGCTTGCACGTTAAAGGGGGGGTGCCTGAGCATCGCGACTCAGGGCTCCTACTGGCTCTCCAGCCCTCACCCTCTGGCCTTGTCCACGGCATCGCGACCTGGTATACCAGCGACGGCTGAGACCAGCTCGAGGGCCGGGACCCGAGGACGTAGAGAAGAAAGGGGAGCAGAGGCGAGGAAGAAGGGGGCTCGCGAGGACCTTGCCGAGCGATTCCGCTCCTGCCTACGCGCGGACCCGACGGCGCACCAGGAACAATCCCTGACTCTCAAGATAAGTCACCATCCAGAGCACTGGCTACCATGGCGCTACCCCTGCACCTAAAGCAATTCCGTACTAGTGATGTTGCTTCCCTTTCTCACCAAGCGACGGCTGCTTGGGCGCCAAAGGGGACCTCCTGAGCATCGCGACTCAGGGGCTCTTACCGGACCCCGGGTCGCTCACCTCCTGGCCTTGACCACGGCATCGCGACCTGGCATACCAGCAATGGCTGACGCCGCCTTGGGACTGGGTCCTGTCAACGCAGAGCACCAAGCCCTCACAAGGTTCGAAAGGGAGGACCGAATTACGACGGAATCAACGACTCACACAGATCCATGGCAAAAGGTCATATATATTAACAAACGGGGCTACATACACCTTACAAGCCCCCACGGGGCGCGTTTTCGATTCCTCGCAGGGAACGAATCCTGAGGAATGCTAACTACACGAGCTCCAGCAAGAGATGCCATCATCAACAGTGGGCCGTCAGGCGCCGGCGCCAACCACATCCAGATCAGGGTCGGCGACGGCCTGACGAGCCCGCCCAGCTCCGGGAGCGGCGCTGACTCGGGGGCTCGTAGCTGTCGTCGCTCGCCCCTGGAGACGCGAAGATTTCGCTGGAGTCGCTGGACCCTCCGGCGCCTCCGCCAAGGGAGCGGTCGACGGGCCTAGCCCTCGCCAGGGCGAGGTCCTGGACACCTCTCCCGCGGCAGCACTCCAGCCGGCGCCCGTTCGCGTCGAAGACCTTGAGGAACATCACCGCAGCGCCGTCGTACTCCAGGTGGACAGCGAAGATGCCCCTTTCCTTGCAGACCCGGGCGATCTCTCTCCATCCGCGGGACATGAAGACCTCGCCCGGGGCGGCAACCACGACCTCTGCCTTGGTCGCGAGGGTGCTGCAGTCGGCGTGCTGCAGCCAGAGCTCTAGGGGCCCTCCTGGAGGAACGATGGAGGCGAAGAAGGGAGGCAGACGGATCCAGGACTGGAGAGGAATGGCGACATGGAGCACGAACTCTTGGGAGGAGCCCTCGACATGGACTCCAGGAGGAACCACCCGCGCCTTCGCGATCCGACGGCGCCTACGACGGTGCTGGCCGCGGAGATCGGCATCAACGCCTTCGGGGCCCTCGACGTGGGCGTACAAGGGAAGCGGGAACCCCGGCGGAACCCGCTCGCACCAAGGCCTCGCCACCACCTGGCGGTCTTCCTCGCCCGGCTGCAAAGGGTGAGCCGCTTCTTCGGCGGGAGAGGGTCTGGCCCCTCTCGAGGAGCCTTTCCCTTCTTCACTGCAGAGAACGGGCGAATTGGAGCCATCACACCAAGACGGAGCAAGAACTGAGGCAAAGAAGAAAGCAAGAGGGGATGGACTGGAAGGGCACGCGCGGTGCCGTACTTATAGCCGGCGAAGGCCAACCGCCGGCCTCCACGATCACAGGTAATCATAACACGATCTGCATGCAGGGACTTGTCCAACTCGCACGATCACCGAGGAGTCGTGGGGAAGTGGAGACGCCCAAGTCCCATCAACCGCCACGCGGCGCCCAGGGCCGCAGGCTGTTAGGGCCCGCGGCGCTTCGCCCTTGCCCTTCCGCCTCTCGGTGCAGCCAAGTCCATGCGAGCCTTGGGCCCGGGGGCTACTGTCAGCGTTCTGGGAACGGGGGTCCCCATACTTGCCTGCCTGCGGCCTGCGGCGTGGCGCAATGGGGGCCCAACATGGCCCATCTTCATCAACACAAGACCCAAGACCCTCGCGAGGGGCCAAGCCTCGCGAGGCGGACGACACGGCGCATCCTCGGGTGGAGCCTCATCAGGCTGGCTCGCGAGGAGGCAGAGATATTAAGGCGGGGTACCTCGCGAGGTGCCCATGACGTAAGCCATGACGACTCAGGGCGCCAAGCGGGTGCCAGCGCGCGCAGCGTCCTTCTTTCCTCTTTGGTGCAAAGGGGGCAAGCGCAGCCGCGGAGTACCGAGGCATCGGGCAAAGGTTGCCATTTCGGTGCAATGAGACCAGGACCAGGAGGACTACGAGACGGAGGTCACCATGGAGCCGAGCGCGGCGTCATCACCAGAGCCTTTGGCAGGCGGAGACCAACTTTAGTCAAGATAAGTGTACTCGCTGTCCCCCTTCAAATTAGCCCGCCATTGTTGGCTCCCTTCCCGCTCAATATTTGGGAAGAGGACCAGGGCCTCTATAAATATGACTAGCCACCCACATAGCAAGGGGTTCGGTCGGATGGTGCAGTGAGAGAGGATCATCTCATCGGAGAGAGAGGGAGAGAGAAAGAGAAAGGTGACTGAACTCCACCTAGCAGTTCATCGCCCCAGCCAAGAACAGACCCTCGCGAGGCTGTTCTTCCTTGTATTGTTCATCATCACTAGCCCCAAGAGGCAATCCACCAACCACACACTGGAGTAGGGTATTACACCACAACAGTGGCCCAAACCAGTATAAATCTTCTGTCTCTTGTGCATTTCTTTTAGTAGTTTAGATCCTTGGGAGACGGTGAGGTTGGAGGCGTGATCTCCGCGCGCACCCCAGTGTTCGAACCTTAAGGGTCTGCCGGAACCCACGAAATCTGACAGACTTAGCCCAGAGCTTCGCCGCGATCTCCGTCTGCACGAGTGCACATCCTTTCAGAAGTTGGTCAATAAAGCCATCAGTGCTGAGACAGGCCAGACTAATTATGACACTTCACGGAAGCACTCCCGTGATTTTGGCTCTTCATCCGGCTCTGGAGCTCAGAAGCGCCGGGTGTGGATCCCAAGCACGGCACTGCCACCCAGGTTCATCCCGAGGCCATCCTTTGAGGCACCTCGTCCCAACCAGCAATTTGCACCGCCCAAGCCCTATGGTGGCCCCGCTGCTAATGCTGCTCCACGCCATAATGTGGTGACATGCTTTAAGTGTGGAGAGCCGGGTCACTATAGCCGAGAGTGTCCCCAGAACAACCCCAATCAAACTGGAAAGTCCGTTGGACGTGGTAAGCCCGCGGGAAAGACATTCTACGCCAAGCCGGCCACCACTGCACGTGGCCATGTCAACTATGTTTCAGCCGAGGAGGCTCATGAGGATCCTAACGTCGTCCTTGGTACGCTCCTTGTTAACCGCCATCCGGCATCCGTTCTTTTCGATACTGGAGCATCTCATTCATTCATATCCAAGAACTATGCTCGATTGTATAACACGACATTCTGTGACATGCCCTCTACCATGGAAATTCAAACCCCTGGCTCTAGATGGCAAACTTCTAAAGTAAGCCATGGGAACGAAATTCTTGTCGATAGGCTTGTCTTCCTTGCATCCTTAATAGCTCTCAAGTCCTCGGACATAAACATCATCTTGGGTATGGACTGGATGTCAGCTCATTATGCTAAGATTGATTGTGCCACTAGAACCGTTCAACTTACTCACCCGTCGGGCAAGACAGTTAATGTCTTAACTCGAGTGGCCAAGCGCCAGCTTTACTCTCTAAATGCCAACCCTCTTCCAGACCTTGAGGATGTTCCGGTAGTCCGAGACTTTCCGGATGTCTTTCTAGAAGAACTGCCAGGTGTTCCACCTGACAGGGATGTCGAGTTTGTGATAGACCTTGTTCCAGGAACCGTTCCAATTTCTAGAAGACCCTACAAGATGGCACCCTTAGAACTAGCCGAGCTTAAGAACCAACTCGATGAGTCCTTGAAAAAGGGTTTCATCCGTCCTAGTTCCTCTCCTTGGGCTTGCCCCGTCCTCTTCGTTAAGAAGAAGGATGGAACGGGTCGAATGGTTGTGGATTACCGACCTATCAATTTGGTCACCATCAAGAACAAATATCCGCTTCCCAGGATCAACGATCTGTATGATCAGCTCGCTGGATCCTCAGTCTTTTCCAAGATGGATTTGAGGTTGGGCTACCATCAAATCAAAATCAGAAACGGGGACATTCCCAAAACGGCCTTTGTTACTCGTTATGGCCAATACGAGTACACCGTCATGTCCTTCGGTTTAACCAATGCCCCAGCCACCTTCTCTCGGTTAATGAACTCGGTCTTCATGGAGTACTTGGATAAATTCGTCGTAGTATATCTCGATGACATACTCATCTACTCCAAGAATGAAGAGGAACATGCCGAACATCTAAGGCTGGTATTGATGAAACTTCGAGAGCATCGCCTTTATGCCAAATTCTCCAAGTGTGAATTTTGGTTGCCAGAAGTAACGTATCTAGGCCATGTAATCTCTGGTAAGGGTATTGCTATCAATCCCGAGCGAGTTCAAGCCGTCCTTGATTGGACTCCACCTGAGACGGTCAAGCAAGTTCGGAGTTTCCTTGGCTTAGCGAGCTATTGCCGCCGCTTCGTCGAGAATTTCTCCAAGGTTGCTAAACCCCTAACTGAACTCCTCAAGAAAGATAAAAAGTTTGAGTGGACTCCACAGTGCGAGTTCAGCTTTCAGGAACTGAAAGGACGCCTGACATCTGCTCCCGTACTGGTACCACCAGATTTCTCCAAGGACTTTATTATCTATTGTGACGCCTCGCGACAAGGACTAGGTTGCATACTCCTGCAGGATCGTCAGGTAATTGCCTATGCTTCACGGCAATTACACCCACATGAGGAAAATTATCCCACACATGATCTAGAGCTTGCAGCTGTAGTCCATGCACTTAAAACTTGGCGACATTACCTTTTCGGTAATCATTGCGAGATCTTCACCGATCACCAAAGCTTGAAATATATCTTCACCCAACCAGAATTGAATCTCAGGCAAAGATGTTGGGTTGAGTTGATCTCGGACTACGACTTAGGAATAACTTACACCCCGGGCAAAGCCAATGTCATGGCTGATGCGCTAAGCTGTAAGTCCTATTGTAACAACCTGATGTTACAACAAAGTCAACCACTTCTCCATGAGGAATTCGTAAGCTAAATCTTCACATTGTTCCTCGAGGATTCCTATCCACCCTGGTGGCGAAACCTACCCTTATGGATCAAATCATAACCGCCTAGCGGTATGATAAGGGCATATCCCGGATTAAGGAAAACATCGCTAGCGGAGTTGCTAAATGTTTCTCCATGGATGAGCGAGGTGCTGTCTTCTTCGAGAACCGTTTGGTGGTTCCCAAGAAACAACATCTGCACCAGTTGATCCTTAAAAAAGCTCATGAATCCCCTCTCACCATTCATCCCGGTAGTACTAAAATGTATCAAGACCTACGCCAGAGGTTTTGGTGGACTAGGATGAAGAGAGAAATCGCTCAATACATTGCTAGTTGCGACATTTGTCGTCGTGTTAAAGCAGAGCACCAACAGCCTGCTGGCACTCTTCAACCTTTGGCTATTCCCGAATGGAAATGGGATAAAATCAGTATGGATTTCATCACTGGGTTTCCCAGGACCAAGAGAGGGAATAATGCCATCTTCGTCGTGATCGACCGTCTTTCCAAAGTAGCCCACTTTCTACCTATTCGTGAGAGTATCACCGCTAGCCAGCTAGCCGAGTTATACATCTCCCGAATAGTGTCTCTTCATGGTGTTCCATTGGAACTTAACTCAGACCGTGGGAGTCTCTTCACCTCTCGATTTTGGGAAAGTTTCCAAAATGCTATGGGAACTCGTCTCTCTTTTAGTACCGCCTTCCATCCTCAATCAAGTGGTCAAGTAGAGCGAGTCAACCAAATTCTGGAAGATATGCTCCGAGCTTCTGTCATCTTGTTCGGAATGAGTTGGGAGAAATGCCTTCCATTCGTGGAGTTTTCTTATAACAATAGTTATCAAGCTAGCTTGGGCAAGGCTCCTTTCGAAGTTCTCTATGGACAAAAATGTCGAACGCCTCTTAACTGGTCAGAAACCGGGGAAAGACAACTCTTTGGCCCAGATATGATTCAGGAAGCAGAAGAGCAGGTTCGCGTTATTCATGAGAAATTGAAAACAGCCCAATCTCGTCAAAAGAGTCAATATGATCATAAACATAAGCCTATGACTTATGAAGTCGACGAGAAGGCTTACCTTCGGGTTACTCCTTTAAAGGGAACCCATCGTTTTGGTATCAAAGGCAAATTGGCCCCTCGTTACATTGGACCCTTTCGCATTCTTGCCAAACAAGGAGAAGTTGCCTACCAATTGGAACTACCTCCGCATCTTTCCAGAGCTCACGATGTCTTCCACGTTTCACAAATCAGGCGTTGCTTCGCGGATCCTATCCGTGGAGTGGACCACAAAACGCTTGATCTACAAGATAATCTCTCTTATCGGGAATATCCCGTTCGTATCCTTGATCAAGCCGAGCGTACCACTCGACGTCAGAATATCAAGTTTCTCAAGGTTCAATGGTCACACCATTCCGATAAAGAAGCCACTTGGGAAAGGGAGGATCGCCTTCGACTTGAGTATCCCACCTTCTTCCCGGAGGATCCTAAATCTCGGGACGAGATTCTTTTGAATGGGGGTGAGTTGTCACACCCTAGCTAGTTCAATCATTAGAATGTGCATCATGTTTAAATTCTTCTTAAATTTGAATTGGGGAAGACAGAACCCCCAACACCCCCCTAGAAACAACTAGGGTTTACTAAAATTATTTTCAATGAACCTGAAATGCCCTTCTAAAAAGTTCACCCTCTTTGTCTTGGGTTAGAACCTCTGGCAAAATTGGTGCACAATTTTCTAGGTCAACAGAAGGTCATTGAATTAAATCATAAGTATTTGAATTTGGGCATTTAAATGCTATAAAATAATTTAAATGCTCAAATAATTCTGGGAATAAATGTTTCCTGTTGGAAATAATCTAAACAGAGGCCACATTTATTTTCAGGATTTTTGGAAACGTTTTAGTATTTTTAATAAAGCTAAATAGTTGCAGTTAAATAGAAAACAGAAACAAATAAAAAAAGAGAGAGAGGGAAGTTTACCTGGGCCTTACCTGGCTGGCTCGGCCCAGGTCGACTGGCTCTGCCAGTCGTCGTCCTCCTCGCGCCAGGAGGCAGGGGCGCGTGCTCACCGCGCGCCGGCCACGCGCCGGCCACCTCCTGCTTCTTCCGACGCCCGGGAGATGCCTAGAGGTGCCACGCAACCCCCATGTCTCCCTCTTATCCTCCCTCACTCTCCCCCTCGTCTCTCTCATCCTCTCCCGCGATGGCCGAGCGCGTCCCTCGCCGCCGATCGCCGTAGTCGCCGCCAGAGACATCCCCTCGCCCTCCGACAAGCCCATTAGCTCCGCCTCGACTCCCTCACCCTCCCCACCGAGCCACGCATCGCCGGAGGCCCTACAACGCCGCCTTCGCCCTCGTCTTCAACCTCGGGCACCCGAGCCATCTTCGGTCGATTCGCCGCCAGCAGGACCTCCCCGAGCTCGCTGACCCCCTCTCCGGCCCCGCTGTGAGCTCCTCTTCCTCTTCCCCTAGCTCCCGTGCTCGTTTGGCCCCTGTAGCCGCCATTTCCACCGCACCCGAGAGCTCCCCGCCACCGGCCATGGCGCCGTCATGGCCAGAGCCACAATGGCTCGAAGACAAGCTCGCTGTTGTGCTCAGTGCAGCACCAGGAACCCGTAGCCACCACCAGCTCCTTCTCCCGTGCACCGTAGCCTCGAAACCAACCTCGCCCGAACTCCGGCCGCCGCCACGAGCTCGATTCCGGCGAGCTCAGTCCACCCCAGCTCCTCCCACTTTCCCCACTAGATGCGCGCGAGCCCCCGCTACGTGTAGCACTTCTCCGCCATCGATTTGGTCACCGGAGGACCAAATCCGAAGCCCTCCGCCATCTCGGGCCTCGCCGGCGTCGAGTCGCCTGCGAGTTGACCCAGTTTGACCCATGGGTGGGCCCGGGTAGACCCCCCTGAGTCTATGACAGGTGGGGCCGGTCTGCTAACTAATTTAGGATTAGTTTTAATTAATTTGAATTAAATCAGTCACTGACATGTGGGCCCAGGCCCCACTGACAGCTAATTAGTGTTAATCTAATCCTGTTAATTAACTGAGAGGCTGACAGAAGGGGCCCACCAGTCAGGTTTGACCTGGGCTGGCGCCTTTGACCTGCTGAGGTCAGCATGACGCAATGCTAACGCAGTAATGCATTTCTAGATTTATTTTTATTCAGGAAATTCTAGAAAATGTTTAAAACTTCTAAAAATCATAGAAATTCAACTGTAACTCCAAATGAAATAATTTACATATGAAAAATTATCAGAAAAATTCAATCTATCCATCTGTAATGGTTTCATGCATGACAAAACAAGTTTACCTTGATGTTTAAGCAGAATAAGGAAATGCACTATTAAGGCCATGTTTAATGAGCTAATATTTGAATCTTTGATTCAAATGAGTTCATTCCTTTCTATTATAGCTTGCATTAGGCCAAGACACATTCATATTGCCATGTCATAGCATGCATCATATTGTTGCATATCGTCATGTGTTGATTGTGTTCCGATGTGTTCTTCGTGGTAGGTTCTGCCTCCAAGGATATTCACGAGTATCCAACTGAAGGGCAGTATTCCACTACCACTTCATCAGGCAAGCAACCCATTGATCATTCCGATACAAACCCATGTTCTCGCTTCTGCTCTTGTTTACTACATTTAGACAACGCGATTCAAACTGCTGTGTGCTACGGTAGTTGAACCCTTATCCTGTGCATGACCTGTCATTGGCACAGTAACTAGATGAAACCCACTAGCATGTGTAGGAGTTGATTGAGCCATGTTTTGTGATTCCTACCTTGCCATGCCTGCTATGCTTAGAGTTGTGTCAGGTCTGGTTCATCTGGGTGATGGGCCAGAGTGAAATGCTTATGCCGGTAACGTGAGGGATGTGTTGAACATGTTTTGGTAAAGGTATCGATGAGAGGCCATGTAGGAGTACATGGTGGGTTGTTTCATTGAGGCCGTCAGTAAGAACTGAGATCTGTATGTGTGATTTTAAGATTCAGCTACTACCATGCATTGGGATCCTTAATTGACCCTCTCGGCTTCTTAATCACCCTAGTACTCTGTCAAGGAGTTGCAAATAGTTTCTGGTGTTTGTAGGTTATGTGTTGGCGGCCGTGCGTAGCGCTGACCCTAGGGGTGGGCTATGTTGCGGTAGATACACCGTGGCCGGGTATGCCGGGCGCCCGTTTGGCGTCTCGGGACCCTGTTCACATCGTTCGGGGCCGTATGTGGAAACCTCGGCCAGACTTCCTGCGGATGGAACCTGGATAGGCGATAAATCTGGACTAGAGACTTAAGTGTTTAGGTAGGCCGTGGCCGACACCCTCGCTGGGCTTCCGCTTGAAGGTTGCCGAGTACATGTCGTGTAGACGGCGGTAAGTGGTGAAAGCGTGTATGACGAAGTACACCCCTGCAGGGTATAAAACTATTTGAATAGCCGCATCCGCGGTAAAGGACTACTTGGTTGCCTATACCGTTCATAGAAAAGTTAATGGATACTACTAAAAGACTCAAGATAAGTGTGAGTACCGAGGATGGCCCTCTCGTAGGATGACGAGGGAGGATCCCTGGTGGAGTATTGTGTTGGTGAGTAGTGGACTCGTGTGTGAAAACTATTTTACTGGTGAAGTTCCGTAGGATAGCTTAGCCAAGAGTCAAAGCTGGCTTGCTGCATTAACCCCACCACCTTATTGAGAATTAGCATGTATAGTAGGTTCTGATGTAAGACTTGCTGAGTACCTTTGTACTCATGTTTGCTTAATTACTGTTTTCAGATGACAACACCGCCCCCTCCGATGGGTTCTACGTAGACCTTGACGTCGATGAGTGACTAGCCACCCAGGTGGTGATCCTGGCCATGGAGGGCCCTATGTAGATAGACAGGCTTCGAGAAGCCTTCTTCCTTTCTAGAGTCTGTACTCAGACTAGTTGCTTCCGCATGTGCTTATATGACTTGAGTGTCGGGTCATGTGACCCCTATCTGTATGACATGTTATGTATGGCTCTCTGGAGCCTTTAAATAAAGTACTTGAGTTGTAGAGTTTTGTTGTGATGCCATGTTGTATGTACTCATATCGGGCATATTGTGTGTATGATTGAAATGCTTGGTATGAGTGGGATCCGACAATCTAGTTGTTTATACTCGGCAGCCTTTCTTATGGGGAAATGTAGTCCAGTGTTCCTCGAGCCATAGTAGTTCGCTACAACCCGGTTCACCGGAGTCCTGCTAGCCTAGCACTACTGTTCAGGACACTTGACTGGCCGGCATGTGTTTCACTTCGTTGCTATGTCTGTCCCTTCGGGGAAATGTCACGCGGTGACTTCCGGAGTCCTGCCTAGCCTGCTACAGCCTGGGTTCCCCGGATTCCTGTTAGCCCAGTGCTACAGCCCGGAATCACTCGCTGATGACCGACATGCTCGATGTGATTCATGTATGCCTGTCTCCATAGGTTTGTGCCACTTTGGGTTCACGACTAGCCATGTCAGCCCGGGTTCTCTGTCATATGGATGCTAGCAACACTATCATATACATGAGCCAAAAGGCGCAAACGGTCCCGGGCCATGGTAAGGCAACACCCGTGGGATACCGTGCGTGAGGTCGCAAAGTGATATGAGGTGTTACCAGCTAGATCGATGTGGCTTGGAATCGGGGTCCTGACAAGCAAGGCGAGTGCCTGTGAAGCTATCGCGTTTTGGAAAAGGCCCGGAGCCTGTGAAGCAAGGCGAGTGCCTACGAAGCTATCGCGTTTTGGAAAAGGCCCGGAGCCTGTGAAGCAAGGCGAGTGCCTGTGAAGCTATCGCGTTTTGGAAAAGGCCCGGAGCCTGTGAAGCAAGGCGAGTGCCTGTGAAGCTATCGCATTTTGGAAAAGGCCCGGAGCCTGTGAAGAAGGCCAATGCCTGTGAAGCTCGCCGCCTGTGACACTCTCACGTAATAATGAGTTGGGGCTGTACACGCCCCGGAGTCTCAGGAGCGCCGGCCTCAGGCCCTGGGGCTCCCTCCCACGCCCAGTGGCAGCACTTAGCTCCACGCTGGGGAGAAGACGTCGAAGACTAGAATAGGTGCCGGACGCGGCTTTTCATTTGCTTTCCTCAGTTGGCTTGTTCCTTCTCATTTGAAGTTTTATTGAAGTTGTTGCCGTCTTTGGCTTGCGGTTCTTCGGATTTTCACTCTCCTGCCTCGATTTCTCTTGCGCAAGGCCTTGCGAGGGGGGCAGCTGAGCGCCCTCACGAGCGTTCCTATCCTAGTCGTCCAAAGAGTTTGCGACCCGGGCCCCTTACAGGAGCACCCCTCCAGTCCGTGCCCCGCGGGCATCGCGACACAGACAAAGGGCCTGGGTCGGTCGCCCCCCACGGCCGGGGTCGGGAACTATCCACGCTCAGGCACATAGCCGGAAGGAACGGTAACAAAAGCAAACGATGATTAACAGCAATAACCCAAACACGCCCCCGTGGGGCTCCGCACTATTGTCTTTGTTACACAGGGAAAAGGGGAAAGGAAGAACAAATCCGGCGCGGCTCGCCTCACACCAGCCCGCGAGGAAGGCACGAGCTGTCTCCGGAGCTCAGGCGGACTCCCTCTCGCGCCTCACCAGGGCGCGGCGGCGTGGGGGCTAATCGCGGCCGATGCTGGAGGAGTCGCCGTCTGAAGAAGAACCAGAGAAGCTTGAGGAACTCCGAGCACCGCCCGCCGCGCGAGTGCTGCTCCCTCCATCATTACCGAAGCTGGGTTCCCAGCCGCGGTCGTCACCCTCGGGGCAGCACCCCGCGCGGCGACCATCTTCCCCAAACACCCTCACGTAGAGGGTGGCGTCGCCGTCGAACTTGAAGTGTAGGGTGCACCGGCGGCCCAGGCCACGCGCATGGGCAAACATCTGCCAACCGCGGGCCAGGGACAGACTCCCGGCCGCGGAGACCTCCAGGGAAACCCATGAGGCCCGGCTGCAGCAGCCGTCGGCCTGGAGCCAGAGGCCGCCCGGGGCGCCAGCCGGGAGCTCGCCCAGGAGGAAGCGAGGAAGCGGGAGCCGGGTGCTGGCCGGCTCCGCCGACCACACGACGAACTCCGGCAGCGCTTTAGCGACACGAACGCGCGGCCTGGGGGGACGTGCAGCCGGGGTGCACCCCCCGGCTGCAGCAACCCGCCCGTCGCCAAGCTGAAGATCACCACCACGGCCGCGGGGAGCCATCGCGGTGGCCACAGGATGCTTGCGAGGGCGCCCTCTGCCACACTTGGGTGGGGCAGAGGCGGGCTCAACCCGGCAAGCCTTCCCCTTCTCGGCGGTCGAGAATCTCTTTGACGGGGCCATGAAGAAGAAGGAGAAGCAAGGGGGAATGGACTGGAAGAGCGCGCGCGGTCCCGTACTTATAGCCTGCGAAGGCCAACCGCCGGCCTCCATGATCACAGGTAATCATGACACGATCTGCATGAAGGGACTTGTCCAACTCGCGCGATCACCGAGGCGTCATGGGGAAGTGGGGACGCCCACGTCCCATCAACTGCCACGCGACGCCCGAGGGCGCAGGCTGTTAGGGCCCACGACGCTTCGCCCTTGCCCTTTCGCTTCTCGGCACGGCCAAGTCCAGGTGCGCCTTGGGCCCGGGGGCTACTGTCGGCGTTCTGGGAACGGGGGTCCCCAGACTTGCCTGCCTGCGGCCTGCGGCGTGGCTCAAAGGAGGCCCAACATGGCCCATCTTCATCAACGCAAGACTCAAGACCCTCGTGAGGGGCCAAGCCTCGCGAAGCGGACGACACGGAGCTTCCTCAGGCACGGCCTCGTCAGGCTGGCTCGCGAGGAGGCGGAGAGATCAAGGCGGGGTACCTCGCGAGGTGCCCGTGACGCAAGCCATGACGACTCAGGGCGCCAGGCGGGCGCCAGCGCACGCAGCATCCTTCTTTCCTCTTTGGTGCAAAGGGGGCAAGCGCAACCGCGGAGTCGGAGGCATCAGGGAAAGGTTGCCATTTCAGTGCAACGAGACCAAGACCAGGAGGACTACGAGACGGAGGTCACCATGGAGCCCAGGACGGCGTCATCACCAGAGCTTTGCACAGGCGAAGACTGCTTTTGTCAGGATAGTTGATGCTTTCTGTCCCCCTTCAAATTAGCCCGCCATTGTTGGCTCCCTTCCCGCTCGATATTTGGGAAGAGGACCAGGGCCTCTATAAATAGGACCAGCCGCCCACAGAGCAAGGGGGCGGAAAAAGAGAGAGGGGATCGAAACCAGAGTGAGAGAGAGAGAAGGGTGACTGAACTCCTCCTAGCAGTTCATCGCCCCAGCCAAGAACAGACCCTCGCGAGGCTGTTCTTCCTTGTATTGTTCATCATCATCAGCCCCAGGAGGCAATCCACCAACCACACACTGGAGTAGGGTATTACACCACAACGGTGGCCCGAACCAGTATAAATCTTGCGTCCCTTGTGCAGTTCTTTTAGTAGTTTAGATCTTTGCGAGAGGGGAGGTAGAAGGCGTAATCTCCGCGCGCACCCCAGTGTTCGAACCTTAAGGGTCCGCCGGAACCCGAAATACAACATTTGGCGCGCCAGGTAGGAGTGCGCCGGAATTCGTCGTCCATCGCCCCGTTCTCCTCCGACCGTCGCATCCATGTCCGACGCCCGTCGGGCCCGCGCCGAGTGCCGGGCCGCCATCGCTTCTCGCGTCGCCCAGACGGCGCCCGGCAGCGGCCGTCCTCGTCGTTCCCCGTCGCCCGCCATCAACGCCGCCACCGGCCCGGCGGGGGGCGAGCAGCAAGCGCCGTCCCAGCATCCGTCCGTGCGGCAAGGTGGCCACACCGCTACTCCATCGCTCGCACCGGTTGGTTCTTCATCCCGCGCGCCTCACGCACCCTTGGAGGCTCGAGCTGCGCTCCTCGCGGCAAACAAGCTCCTACGCTACCGCCCCGTCGACAACGTCTATGAAGAGTGGCTCGACCGCGTCGCCGAGCTCGTCCGTGCCGCAGGGGGCTCTCCTGGGCCGTCCCATCGCGCTACACCAACACCCCCGGTCGTCGCTCACAAGCACAAGCGGAAGCAACTAGTTTGAGTACAGACACTAGAAAGAAAGAAGGCTTCTCGAAGCCTGTCTATCTACATAGGGCCCTCCATGGCCAGGAACACCACCTGGGTGGCTAGTCACTTGTCGACGTCAAGGTCTACATAGAACCCGTCGGAGGGGGCGGTGTTCTCGTCTGAAAACAGTAATTAAACAAACATGAGTACAAAGGTACTCAGCAAGTCTTACAACAGAACCTACTATACATGCTCATTCTCAAGAAGGTGGTGGGGTTATTGCAGCAAGCCAGCTTTAACTCGTGGCTAAGCTATCCTACGGAACTTCACTAGTAAAATAGTTTTCGCGCACGAGTCCACTACTCACCAACACAATACTCCACCGGGGATCCTCCCTCGTCATCCTACGAGGGGCCATCCTCGGTATTCACACTTATCTTGAGTCTTTTAGTAGTATCCATTAACTTGTCTATGAACTATATAGGCAACCAAGTAGTCCTTTACCGCGGACGCGGCTATTCAAATAGTTTTATACCCTTCAGGGGTGTACTTCGTCATACACGCTTTCACCACTTACCGCCGTACACGACATGTACTCGGCAACCTTCAAGCGGAGGCCCAACGAGGGGTGTCAGCCACGGCCTACCTAAACACTCAAGTCTCTAGTCTAGGTTCATCGCCTATCCAGGTTCCATCCGCAGGGAGCCCGGCCGAGGTTTCCACATACGGCCCCGAACGATGTGAACAGGGTTCCCGATACACCAAACGGGTGACTCGGTACACCGTGCCACGGTGTATCTACCGCAACATAGCCCACCCCTAGGGTCAGCGCTACGCACGGCTGCCAACACATAACCTACAAACACCAGAAACTATTTGCAACTCCTAGACAGAGTACTAGGGTATTTAAGAAGCCGAGAGGGTCAATTAAGGATCCCAATGCATGGTAGTAGCTGAATCTTAAAATCACACATACAGATCTCAGTTCTTAGGGACGGCCTCAATGAAACAACCCACCATGTACTCCTACATGGCCTCTCATCGATACCTTTACCAAAACATGTTCCACACATCCCTCACGTTACCGACATAATCATTTCACTCTAGCCCATCACCCAGATGAACCAGACCTGACACAACTCTAAGCATAGTAGGCATAGCAAGGTAGGAATCACATACATGGCTCAATCAACTCCTACACATGCTAGTGGGTTTCATCTAGTTACTGTCGCAATGACAGGTCATGCAGAGGATAAGGGTTCAACTACCGTAGCACACAACAGTTTGAATCGTGTTGTCTTAATGCAGTAAACAAGAGCAGAAGCGAGAACACGGGTTTGTATCGAAATGATCAATGGGTTGCTTGCATGTTGTAGAGGTAGTAGGGTACTGCCCTTCAGACGGATACTCGGGGTTATCCTCGGAGGCAGAACCTACCACGAAAGACACACTGAAACATAATCAACACATGGCAATATGCAACAATATGATGCATGATATGACATGGCAAGATGAAGGTTTCTTGGCCTAATGCAAGCTAAAACGGACGGGGATGAACTCATTTGAATCAACGATTCAAATATTAGCTCATTAAACATGGACTTATTAGTGCATTACCCTATTCTGCTTAAACAGCAAGGGTAACTTGTTTTGTCATGCATGAAACCATTATAGATGGATAGATTGAATATTTCTGATCATTTTTGATATATAAATCTTTCCATTTGGAGCTATGGTTGATTTTCTATGATTTTTAGAAGTTTTGACTATTTTCTGGAATTTCCTATTAAAGAATAAATCCAGTAATTGAATTAATGCGTTAGCACTGCGTTACTGTGACGTCAGCGGGTCAAAGGCGCCAGCCCAGGTCAAACCTGACTGGTGGGCCCTCTCTGTCAGTGACTCAACTAGTTAACAGTGTTAAATTAACTCTAATTAACTATCAGTGGGGCCTGGGCCCACATGTCAGTGAGAGAGAGTTAGTTAACGAGGTCATTAACCTCTAACAGAGTAATTAGCTCTAATTAGAACTAATCTAATTTAGTTAGGAGCCGGCCCTACATATCAGTGTCTCAGGCAGAGTCAAACTGGGGTCAAACCCCTGTTCAGCACGGTCAATCCCGCCGGGGTTGAGTCGCCGGCGAGGCCGAGATGGCGGAGAGCTTCAGAAATCGCCCACAGGCGACCAAATCGACCGCGGTTTGGTCCTACGCATAGCTGGGGCTCGCGCGCATCTAGTGGGGCAAGTGGGAGGACCTGGGGTGGAGCGAGCTCGCTGGAATCGAGCTCGTGGCGGAGGCCGGAGCTCGACCGTTGGTGGTTTTGCTGCTGCAGCGAGCTAGCGGGGAAACGGACGCTCTAGCGAGGCGCTACAAGGTGCGGTGAGTGTGTTAGGCACCCGCGCCTGACCAAATGGTCACTGGAGTGACGCCGGCGTCGAGCTCGCGTGGCGGCATGCTACGATGAGCAAGGGGGCGGCATCTACGGCGAGCAAACAAAGCAGAGAAGAGGGGGGTTCGGTGGAGGAGCTCACGGCGGTTGCAGAACACATCTCAGCGGGCTCGGGGGAGGTCGGACATCGTCGGGGTGTTGCCGGAGATCTTGGCGGACCGAGGAAGAATAAGGCGTCGGGGAGGTGCTTGGAGGCGTCCGGCGTCGCGTGAGTCGATGAGGAGGTCGAGGACGGCAGCGCGGAGCTAATGGGCTTGTCGGAGAGGCGAGGGGGTGGCTCTGGTGACAACTACGGCGAACGACGGCGAGGATCGCGATCGGCCGGGAGAGGGTGAGGGAGACGAGGGGGAGAGAGGGGAGGAGTGCAGGGAGGTGTTGGGCGTCTCCGTGGCGCTCGGATGGGGACGAGGAGGCAGCAGGAGGTGGCCGCGGGTGCATGCGCCGGTGACACGCCTCTGCCTACTGGCAGAGGTGGGTGACGACTGGCACAGGCCAGGTGGGCTGGGCCAGCACAGGTGAGGCCCAGGTAGGTTTCTCTCTCTCTTTTCTAATTTTTTTTCTTTTTCTATTTTTTCTGCAACTGTTGGGCTTTATTAAAAATACTTAAAACATTTCCAAAAATCCTGAAATTAATTGTGGGCTATGCTTAGAATATTTCCAACAGCCCACACTTATTTCCAGAATTATTTGAGCGTTTAAATTATTTTATAGCATTTAAATGCCCAAAATCAAATACTTATAATTTAATTCAATGACCTTCTGTTGACCTAGAAAATTGTGCACCAATTTTGCCAGAGGTTCTCACCCAAGACAAAGAGAGTGAACTTTTTAGAAGGGCATTTCAGGTTCATTGAAAATAATTTTAGTAAACCCTAGTTGTTTCCAGGGGGTGCTGGGGTTTCCGTCTTCCCCATTTCAAATTTAAGAGGAATTTAAACATGATGCACACTCTAATGCTTGAACTAGCTAGGGTGTGACAACTCACCCCCACTCAAAAGAATCTCGTCCCAAGATTTAGGATCCTCCGGGAAGAAGGTGGGGTACTCGAGTCGAAGACGATCCTCCCTTTCCCAAGTGGCTTCTTTCTCGGAATGGTGTGACCATTGAACCTTGAGAAACTTGATATTATGACGTCGAGTGGTATGCTCGGCTTTATCAAGGATATGAACGGGATATTCCCGATATGAGAGGTTATCTTGTAGATCAAGCGTTTCGTGGTCCACTCCACGGATAGGATCCGCGAAGCAACGCCTGAGTTGAGAAACGTGGAAGACATCGTGAACTCTGGAAAGATGCGAAGGTAGTTCCAATTGGTAGGCAACTTCTCCTCGTTTGGCAAGAATGCGAAAGGGTCCAATGTAGCAAGGAGCCAATTTTCCTTTGATACCGAAACGATGGGTTCCCTTTAATGGAGTAACCCGAAGGTAGGCCTTCTGGCCGACTTCATAAGTCATATACTTATGTTTACGATCATATTGACTCTTTTGACGAGATTGGGCTGTTTTCAATTTCTCACGAATAACGCGAACCTGCTCTTCTGCTTCCTGAATCATATCCGGGCCAAAGAGTTGTCTTTCCCCGATTTCTGACCAGTTAAGAGGCGTTCGACATTTTCGTCCATAGAGAACTTCGAAAGGAGCCTTGCCCAAGCTAGCTTGATAACTATTGTTATAAGCAAACTCCGCAAATGGAAGGCATTTCTCCCAACCCATTCCGAACAAGATGACAGAGGCTCGGAGCATATCTTCCAGAATTTGATTGACTCATTCTACTTGACCACTTGATTGAGGATGGAAGGCGGTACTAAAAGAGAGACGAGTTCCCATAGCAATTTGGAAACTTTCCCAAAATCGAGAGGTGAAGAGCCTCCCACGATCTGAGTTAATTTCCAATGGAACACCATGAAGAGACACTATTCGGGAGATGTATAAATCGGCTAGCTGGCTAGCAGTGATACTCTCACGAACAGGTAGAAAGTGGGCTACTTTGGAAAGTCGGTCTATCATGACGAAGATGGCATTATTCCCTCTCCTGGTCCTGGGAAACCCAATGATGAAATCCATACTGATTTTATCCCATTTCCACTCAGGAATAGCCAAAGGTTGAAGGGTGCCAGCAGGCCATTGATGCTCTGCCTTAACACGACGACAAACGTCGCAATTAGCAATGTATTGAGCGATTTCTCTCTTCATCCTAGTCCACCAAAACCTCTGGTGTCGGTCTTGATACATTTTAGTACAACCAGGATGAATGGTGAGAGGGGATTCATGATCTTCCTTAAGGATCAACTGGCGTAGATGTTGTTTCTTGGGAACCACTAGGCGATTTCCAAAGTATACGACACCTTGATCATCAATGGAGAAACAATTCGCGACTCCTTTCTTAATGTTTCTCTTAATACAGGAGATTCTCGGATCTACCTTCTGTGCCTTGATGATCTGATCCGTAAGGGTAGGTTTCGCCACCAGGGTAGATAGGAATCCTCGAGGAACAATGTGAAGATTAAGCTTACGAAATTCCTCATGGAGAAGTGGTTGACTTTGTTGTAACATCAGGTTGTTACAATAGGACTTACGGCTTAGCGCATCAGCCATGACATTGGCTTTGCCCGAGGTGTAAGTTATTCCTAAGTCATAATCCGAGATCAACTCGACCCAACGTCTTTGCCTGAGATTCAAATCTGGTTGGGTGAAGATATATTTCAAACTTTGGTGATCGGTGAAGACCTCGCAACGATTACCGAGAAGGTAATATCGCCAAGTTTTAAGTGCATGGACTACAGCTGCAAGCTCAAGATCATGTGCGGGATAATTTTCCTCATGTGGGTGTAATTGCCGTGAAGCATAGGCAATTACCTGACGATCCTGCATGAGTATGCAACCTAGTCCTTGTCGCGAGGCGTCGCAATAGATAATAAAGTCCTTGAAGAAATCTGGTGGTACCGGTACGGGAGCAGATGTGAGGCGTCTTTTCAGTTCCTGAAAGCTGAACTCACACTTTGGAGTCCACTCGAACTTTTTATCTTTCTTGAGGAGTTCAGTTAGAGGTTTAGCAACCTTGGAGAAATTCTTGACGAAGCGGCGGCAATAGCTCGCTAAGCCAAGGAAGCTCCGAACTTGCTTGACCGTTTCAGGTGGAGTCCAATCAAGGACGGCTTTAACTCGCTTGGGATTAACAGCAATACCCTTGCCAGAGATTACATGGCCTAGATAGGTCACTTCTGGCAACCAAAATTCACACTTGGAGAATTTGGCATAAAGGCGATGCTCTCGAAGTTTCATCAATACCAGCCTTAGATGTTCGGCATGTTCCTCTTCGTTCTTGGAGTAGATGAGTATGTCATCGAGGTATACTACAATGAATTTATCCAAATACTCCATGAAGACCGAGTTCATTAACCGAGAGAAGGTGGCTGGGGCATTGGTTAAACCAAAGGACATAACGGTGTACTTGTATTGGCCATAACGAGTAACAAAGGCCGTTTTGGGAATGTCCCCATTTCTGATTTTGATTTGATGGTAGACCAACCTCAAATCCATCTTGGAAAAGACTGAGGATCCAGCGAGCTGATCATACAGATCGTTGATCCTAGGAAGCGGATACTTGTTCTTGATGGTGACCAAGTTGACAGGTCGGTAATCTACAACCATTCGATCCGTTCCATCCTTCTTCTTGACGAAGAGGACAGGGCAAGCCCAAGGAGAGGAACTAGGATGGATGAAACCCTTTTTCAAGGACTCATCGAGTTGGTTCTTAAGCTCGGCTAGTTCTAAGGGTGCCATCTTGTAGGGTCTTCTAGAAATTGGAACGGTTCCTGGAACAAGGTCTATCACAAACTCGACATCCCTGTCAGGTGGAACACTTGGCAATTCTTCTGGGAAAACATCCGGAAAGTCTCGGACTACCGGAACATCCTCAAGGTCTGGAAGGGGGTTGGCATTTAGGGAGTAAAGCTGGCGCTTGGCCACTCGAGTTAAGACATTGACTGTCTTGCCTGATGGGTGAGTAAGTTGAACGGTTCTAGTGGCACAATCAATCTTAGCATAATGAGATGACATCCAGTCCATAAACAAGATGATGTTTATGTCCGAGGACTTGAGAGCTATTAAGGATGCAAGGAAGACAAGTCTATCAACAAGAATTTCGTTCCCATGGCTTACTCTAGAAGTTTGCCATTTGGAACCCGGAGTTTGAATTACCATAGAAGTGGGCATGTCACAGAATGTCGTGTTATGCAATCGAGCATAGTTCTCTGATATGAATGAATGAGATGCTCCAGTATCGAAAAGAACAGATGCCGGATGGCAGTTAACAAGGACCGTACCAAGGACGACGTTAGGATCCTCATGAGCCTCCTCGGCTGAAACGTAGTTGACATGGCCACAGGCAGTGGTGACCGGCTTGGCGTAGAATGTCTTTCCCGCGGGCTTACCACGGCCAACAGACTTTCCAGTTTGATTGGGGTTGTTGTTCTGGGGACACTCTCGGCTATAGTGACCCGGCTCTCCACACTTGAAACAAGTCACAACATTGGGGCGTGGAGCAGCATTAGCAGCGGGGCCACCATAGGGCTTGGGCGGTGCAAACTGCTGGTTGGGACGAGGCGCCTCAAAGGATGGTCTCAGAATGAACCTGGGTGGCAGTGCCGTGCTTGGAACCACATCCGGCGCTTCTGAGCTACAGAGCCGGATGAAGAGCCAAAATCACGTGAGTGCTTGCATGAAGCATCATAATCAGTCTGGCCTGTCTCAGCACTAATGACTTTATGGACCAACTTCTGAAAGGAGGTGCACTCGTGCAGACGGAGATCGCGGCGAAGCTCAGGGCTAAGTCCCTTGCGGAACCTTGCCTGCTTCTTAGCGTCGGTAGATACCTCTTCAGGAGCATAACGTGCCAGATTCCCAAATTCACGACTATATGCATCCACAGTCAGTCTTCCTTGGGTGAAATTGCAGAACTCCTCCCTCTTGCGATCCATGAGACCTTTCGGAATGTGATGCTCACGGAAAGCCTCACTGAATTCAGCCCAAGTAGTAATTTGGCCGACCGGGCGCATGGCTTCGAAGTTTTCCCACCAGAGGCTAGTAGGGCCTTCGAGGTGATAGGCAGCATAAGTAACCTTGTCGGCTTCGGCTACGTTGGCAGAACGTAGCTTATGGGTAATGCTGCGAAGCCAGTCATCCGCGTCGAGGGGTTCGACGGAATGGTTAAACTTTGGTGGGTACAACTTGATAAAGTCATTGATTGACACCAAGTCATTTCGCGGGTGGCGTGCAGTGTTCTGCTCAATCCGCTCTAGCAGGCGGTTAGTCTCACGCTTGTTTCTTTCCGCGTCCAGCATTACTTCGGCCAGAGAAGGCGGGTGAGGCAGATTTTCACCCCTAGCTGCACTGGCTTCCCCCTGCTCCGGGGCAGCAGGGTTGCTGCGGGTGTTGACCATCCTAAGAGAAAACAAGACAATAGTTTAGATAAGGATGGCTCAAACTTAGCAAGGAAGTGCAGAATGTAATGGATAACACGGAATGCAGAGATGTTCATCCGTATGTCATGGTAATATAAAACTGCCATATATATACCAATGGTCATACACATCACACATAGTTTAGTACAAGCCCAGGCTACAGTACAACTATGATGAAAGACGTTACATCTCATCAGAGGCATTCCAAGCTCCTATACATTATTTGTCTACACCTCCGGAATTGATTACACACAAAGTCATATTCCACAAGTCACGCAGGACAGTGAAGATACAACTATTACAATACTAGTGGTACTACTACTAACTCAGACAACTCCGTAGTAGTCCTCATAGAAGTCACCTCCATAGCCTGGAAGTTCAACGTGATCATCCGGGAACAGACGGTCCTGAGGAGCCTGTGGACCATAGGGGCTAGGATGAGGTCTTGGACCAACAAACGGTGGCCTGCGGAGACCACGGGGTGGGGTGATGCCTCCCACATCACGCCAATCCACCATGTCTGGCAGAGCAGATCTCACAGGATACAGATCCCTTGTATCCATACATCCAGCTTGCACTGCAGGTGCAAACCGAGTCAATGTGGCCCAATGATCAGCATGGGTATTGAAAAGCTCCAACCTCAAGGCCCGATTCTCTCGGTCCTTATCTTCGAGCATCTTGGTAGTGGTACGAGTTAATGAGTCCTCCTGAGTGGAGTCGGCATAGATAGCCTGAAGATACCCTTGCACTCCCGGAAGTGAAGCTGGCATGTAACGGAAGTCGGTGTTCCGAAGCAGGCCAGTCCGGACTCGCATGATGGTCATCATGGAATAGGCAGCATCCTGCAAAGCCATCTCAACAGTAACCCCGAGTCCATAGGAATAGTGGAGGGGCTCAGTAGATCCAGGATAAGAAGGTAATATCCTGACGGTGCAGAAATATTGGCTTTGATTAAAGTCTCGGAATTGCTCTTCGACGGTGTATTCGGGATACCAACGGTAACCCGTCTCGATCATTACCCGGACTAACATAGCAGTATGATCGGGCATGTCGAGGCACCGGGTTAGGCGAACCACTTGGTTTTGAGCACGGCTGGCCATCTGAAAGCACAACCACAATGCAAAGACATTAGAATTTCTAGGGAAAATTGGACAGCATAACAGTTGTAAATGCTCAGAAAAAGATTTGAGACATCCACAACAGGCTGCAATACCACTCAACAACATCATATCAAGGTTCTGATTCAATTAGCAACATACTAAAAGTAGTAGAGACTGTACTGAGGCTTGTAACAACAATCCTATAAGCTACTACGGATTAGTAACACGTTAACCTGATAGAAGAAGAGAGCCTAGTCCTTAACCCACGTTGAATGAGAAGAGAATGACTCAGATCAGAGGGCATAGGGTAAAGGAGTAAAAGAGCCTTACGTTCCCTCCCACAATCAATTCCCCTACATATAACTAAAGCATTTCTAGACTCGACATCGACCAGTTTGGCTCAACGAACCTACAGGCAGTCCGGCTCTGATGCCAATGCTGTCAGGACCCTGATCCCAAGTCACATCGATCTAGCCAGTAACACCTCATATCACTTTGCGGCCTCACGCACGGTATCCCACGGGTGTCGCCTTACCATGGCCTGGGACCGTTTGCGCCTTTTGGCTCACGTATATGATAGTGTCGCTAGCATCCATATGACAGAGAACCCGGGCCAACATGTCTAGTCGTGAACCCAAAGCGGCACAGACCTATGGAGACAGGCATACATGAATCACATCGAGCATGTCGGTCATCAGCGAGTGATTCCAGGCTGTAGCACTGGGCTAACAAGACTCCGGGGAAACCCGGGCTGTAGCAGGCTAGGCAGGACTCCGGATGTCACCGCGTGACATTTCCCCGAAGGGACAGACATAGGAACGACGTGAAACACATGCCGGCCAGTCAAGTGTCCTGAGCAGTAGTGCTGGGCTAGCAGGACTCCCGTGAACCGGGCTGTAGCAGACTACTATGGCTCGTGGAACACTAGACCACATTTCCCCATAAGAAAGGCTGCCAAGGATAAACAACTAGATTGTCGGATCCCACTCATACCAAGCATTTCAATCATACACACAATATGCCTGATATGAGTACATACAACATGGCATCACAACAAAACTCTACAACTCAAGTACTTTATTTAAAGGCTCCAGAGAGCCATACATAACATGTTCATATAGATAGGGGTCACATGACCCGACACTCAAGTCATACAATCATACAAGCACAAGCGGAAGCAACTAGTCTGAGTACAGACACTAGAAAGAAAGAAGGCTTCTCGAAGCATGTCTATCTACATAGGGCCCTCCATGGCCAGGAACACCACCTGGGTGGCTAGTCACTCGTCGACGTCAAGGTCTACATAGAACCCATCGGAGGGGGCGGTGTGTGTCGTCTGAAAACAGTAATTAAACAAACATGAGTACAAAGGTACTCATCAAGTCTTACAACAGAACCTACTATACATGCTCATTCTCAAGAAGGTGGTGGGGTTATTGCAGCAAGCCAGCTTTAACTCTTGGCTAAGCTATCCTACGGAACTTCACTAGTAAAATAGTTTTCGCACATGAGTCCACTACTCACCAACACAATACTCCACCGGGGATCCTCCCTCGTCATCCTACGAGGGGCCATCCTCGGTACTCACACTTATCTTGAGTCTTTTAGTAGTATCCATTAACTTGTCTATGAACTATATAGGCAACCAAGTAGTCCTTTACCGCGGACGCGGCTATTCGAATAGTTTTATACCCTGCAGGGGTGTACTTCGTCATACACGCTTTCACCACTTACCGCCGTTTACACGATATGTACTCGGCAACCTTCAAGCGGAGGCCCAACGAGGGTGTCGGCCATGGCCTACCTAAACACTCAAGTCTCTAGTCCAGGTTCATCGCCTATCCAGGTTCCATCCGCAGGGAGCCCGGCCGAGGTTTCCACATACGGCCCCGAACAATGTGAACAGGGTTCCCGATACACCAAACGGGTGACTCAGTACACCGTGCCACGATGTATCTACCGCAACATAGCCCACCCCTAGGGTCAGCGCTACGCACGGCTGCCAACACATAACCTACAAACACCAGAAACTATTTGCAACTCCTGGACAGAGTACTAGGGTATTTAAGAAGCCGAGAGGGTCAATTAAGGATCCCAATGCATGGTAGTAGCTGAATCTTAAAATCACACATACAGATCTCAGTTCTTAGGGACGGCCTCAATGAAACAACCCACCATGTACTCCTACATGGCCTCTCATCGATACCTTTACCAAAACATGTTCCACACATCCCTCACGTTACCGACATAATCATTTCACTCTAGCCCATCACCCAGATGAACCAGACCTGACACAACTCTAAGCATAGCAGGCATAGCAAGGTAGGAATCACATACATGGCTCAATCAACTCCTACACATGCTAGTGGGTTTCATCTAGTTACTGTCGCAATGACAGGTCATGCAGAGGATAAGGGTTCAACTACCGTAGCACACAGCAGTTTGAATCGTGTTGTCTTAATGCAGTAAACAAGAGCAGAAGCGAGAACACGGGTTTGTATCGGAATGATCAATGGGTTGCTTGCCTGTTGTAGAGGTAGTAGGGTACTGCCCTTCAGACGGATACTCGGGGTTATCCTCGGAGGCAGAACCTACCACGAAAGACACACTGAAACATAATCAACACATGGCAATATGCAACAATATGATGCATGCTATGACATGGCAAGATGAAGGTTTCTTGGCCTAATGCAAGCTAAAACAGACGGGGATGAACTTGTTCGAATCAACGATTCAAATATTAGCTCATTAAACATGGACTTATTAGTGCATTACCCTATTCTGCTTAAACAGCAAGGGTAACTTGTTTTGTCATGCATGAAACCATTATAGATGGATAGATTGAATATTTCTGGTCATTTTTGATATATAAATCTTTCCATTTGGAGCTATGGTTGATTTTCTATGATTTTTAGAAGTTTTGACTATTTTCTGGAATTTCCTATTAAAGAATAAATCCAGTAATTGAATTAATGCGTTAGCACTACGTTACTGTGACGTCAGCGGGTCAAAGGCGCCAGCCCAGGTCAAACCTGACTGGTGGGCCCTCTCTGTCAGTGACTCAACTAGTTAACAGTGTTAAATTAACTCTAATTAACTGTCAGTGGGGCCTGGGCCCAGATGTCAGTGAGAGAGAGTTAGTTAACGAGGTCATTAACCTCTAACAGAGTAATTAGCTCTAATTAAAACTAATCTAATTTAGTTAGGAGCCGGCCCCACATATCAGTGTCTTAGGTGAAGTCAAACTGGGGTCAAACCCCTGGTCAGCACGGTCAATCCCGCCGGCGTTGAGTCGCCGGCGAGGCCGAGACGGCGGAGAGCTCCGGAAATCGCCCACAGGCGACCAAATCGACCGCGGTTTGGTCCTACGCGTAGCTGGGGCTCGCGCGCATCTAGTGGGGCAAGTGGGAGGAGCTGGGGTGGAGCGAGCTCGCTGGAATTGAGCTCGTGGCGGCGGCCGGAGCTCGGCCATTGGTGGTTTTGCTGCTGCAGCGAGCTAGCGGGGAAACGGACGCTCTAGCGAGGCACTACGAGGTGCGGTGAGTGCGTTAGGCACTCGCGCCTGACCAAATGGTCACCGGAGTGACGCCGGCGTCGAGCTCGCGCGGCTGCGTGCTATGATGAGCAAGGGGGCGGCGTCTACAGCGAGCAAACGAAGCAGAGAAGAGGGGGGTTCGGTGGAGGAGCTCATGGTGGTTGTAGAACGCGTCTCAGCGGGCTCGGGGGAGGTCGGATGTTGTCGGGGCATTGCCGGCGATCTCGGCGGACCGAGGAAGAAGAAGGCGTCGGGGAGGTGCTTGGAAGCGTCCGGCGTCGCGTGAGTCGACGAGGAGGTCGAGGACGGCAGCGCGGAGCTAATGGGCTTGTCGGAGAGGCGAGGGGGTGGCTCTGGTGACAACTACGGTGAATGGCGGCGAGGATCACGCTCGGCCATCGCAGGAGAGGGTGAGGGAGACGAGGGGGGAGAGAGGGGAGGAGTGCAGGGAGGTGTTGGGCGTCTCTGTGGTGCTCGGATGGGGACGAGGAGGCAGCAGGAGGTGGAAGCAGGAGGTGGCCGCGGGTGCACGTGCCGGCGACACGCCTCTGCCTACTGGCAGAGGTGGGTGACGACTGGCACAGGCCAGGTGGGCTGGGCCAGCACATGTGAGGCCCAGGTAGGTTTCTCTCTCTCTTTTCTGATTTGTTTTCTTTTTCTATTTTTTCTGCAACTGTTGGGCTTTATTAAAAATACTTAAAACGTTTCCAAAAATCCTGAAATTAATTATGGGCTCTGCTTAGAATATTTCCAACAGCCCACATTTATTTCCAGAATTATTTGAGCATTTAAATTATTTTATAGCATTTAAATGCCCAAAATCAAATACTTATGATTTAATTCAATGACCTTCTGTTGACCTAGAAAATTGTGGACCAATTTTGCCAGAGGTTCTCACCCAAGACAAAGAGAGTGAACTTTTTAGAAGGGCATTTCAGGTTCATTGAAAATAATTTTAGTAAACCCTAGTTGTTTCCAGGGGGGTGCTGGGGTTTCTGTCTTCCCCATTTCAAATTTAAGAGGAATTTAAACATGATGCACACTCTAATGCTTGAACTACCTAGGGTGTGACAGAGGCACCGACGTAAAGGTATAGCGCGCCGCCTTATTCCCAGGTGTTATTCCTTCGAGGCATATTAATGCTCGTGCTCTCTTCAGGACGAAGAGACCTCGCCGGACTATATCCGGAGAGGCTGCCAATCGCGCCTCCACCAGCCAGGCTCCAAAGCCTGGTCCGGAAGCGGAGGCGAACACGAGGCGCGCACCGGACGCTCCTCTGATGGAGGATGCGGACAGGCTATCTACCACAAATTCCAAGGTGGAGAGTACCATGAACCACAGGCGTCGCCGGACAGTTCTTCGCGATGCTTGTTTCTCCCAAGAGGCATTGGATGCCTTCAATTTGGGAGACGCGTACCTCCGTGCCGCTCAAAATGGTCTAGCCAGAGCCACAGAGCAGTATGTGAAAGACATACGGGTAAGAAAATTTTGGTAATTATATATATACCAGCGGCCCTCGAGACTTGAAACAGTTAGAATAACTGTTTTAAGGATCATTTGTTATGCAGGTTCTTACAGAAAAGAATACCCTACTGTCCCAGGAGCTGGAAGAGTGCAAAGCCCAACTTGAGGCCGCACTAGCCGCGGCAGGGGAGCCCAAGGAGACCCCCTCTGGTAATATACGCTTCGAAAGATAAGTATTTTGCGAAGTGCGGCGTGGGTGCAAATCTGACAAATGAAATTGCAGATGGCGCCGGATTAAATCCGGAAGTGCAACAACTCCGACGCCAGCTAAAGGCTGGTGAGAGCGTGCTGACAAAGGTGAGGCGGGAGAAGAACGATCTCCAAGATGCCAACACCAAGATGGGCATTGAACTGAAGGACGTTCGTGCCCAACTGTTGGACTCTGTGAAGGAGAATCAGTGGCTTCGACGCGGCATATATAGTAACTGCTTAAACGAACTTTGAAAAAAGAGTTCGGCGAGGAAGTCGACTAACAGAGTAATGTCTGTAGGTATGCCGACAGGTCGTCCTGCAGAGGAAATGCCTGGTTCTACGGGTGACCTTCTTCCCGAGCTCTCACAACTACACGATCGAGTTCGGCAGGTGATGCAAGGCGTCACCCAGGCCTTGTGGCCATCCGTCTCCATGCCCGAAGGCCTTGGAGAGCTTGTAGAGAAGCTGAAGGGAGCGCGGCGGCGCTTCCGATTGTGGAAGATGTCGACCTGCCGTCAAGGCGCCAAGGAGGCCTGGGCCATGGTGAAGACGCGGTACACGAAGGCTGACCCAAACCACATGGCCGAGGTCGGACCCGTAGGGCCCGATGGGAAGGAGATCCCTGTGAGCTTAGTATACGGCCAAGTAGAGTTGGCCACAAAGTATTCCCAACAGGACTGTAAACTAGACAGCCTGTTAGATGGTATTGAAGAGGAATACAATCAGTCAGATTGACTATGTAATTTTAATTGACATGTGTAATGCCTTCTAGCCAGATTGTAGATCGTTTGTCATGGCCGACCTTTTCGCTTCAACCTCGGGACCTGACGGTCCAGAGTGTGTCCGAATACCCTCGCGGTTATATAAGAACCGGGGTATGCACGGAGACCAGGCGTAGGGGTCATTAGTGCTTGAACAGACAAGTGCCCAACTAGTTATGTTATATTACATGGTTAGTAAGAAACATCTTCCAGGGAGAATAGTTCCATTAGGGGTTCCTTTCCCTGGGAGGCATGCCCTAAAGTGCATGTCCATTCTGCGAAAAGAGATGCAGGAAAAACATCTGGGGGAATATAGATAAATAAGTGAAATAAAAGATCATCTTTAGTTCACCGACCGAATATTCCCTTAAGAACGCTAGCTTTCGGCTTCACCTAGTCTGAGTTACACATCCGGCTGACCCGGTAGTAGCAATCGCAGAGGTGCTCCCTTTACCACCTAGCCGAACAATCGGGAATGTAGGGGTAAGCACAGGAGCCAGGCAACCCAGATTGGCCAAAACTTAAGTCATATCGATGCATATAATGGCGAATAAAAGGTACATGCGGAAGTATGACACATGTGTTGGGCATGAAGCCCGTATAAATAAGCTTCTTGTTTAAAGAAGCCCCCAGGTTTAATGAGCGCAGATAGCGTGTCACTTTATGAGCCTTTAAAGGCTATAAGAGAGAGAGGAGAAGGAGAGAAATGTAAGACAGAAAGTATATAAAAAATAGACAGAGGAAGGAGACGAACACAGAGTTCGGCGCTAGGCATAGAATCTTCGTAGACGGGCTGTGTTCCATGGGTTCGGCTTGAGTCGGTTATCCGATGCATCTCGCAGGCGGTACGCTCCACCAGTTAGGACTTGGTCGATTATGAAGGAACCTTCCCACTTGGGCTTAAGTTTGTCCTTTTTCTTGTCCGGCAGGCGTAGAACTAATTCGCCAACGTTGTAATTTTTGGCCCGTACTTCTCTGCTTTGGTATCTTCGAGCCTGCTATTGATAGAATGCAGAACGGGCTTTTGCCACGTCACGCTCTTCCTCCAAGGCGTCCAAACTGTCCTGCCAATCGAGCTCGGCTTCTCTTTCTTCGTACATGCGCACTCGAGGTGAGTCATGAATTATGTCGCAGGGCAAAACTGCCTCTGCGCCGTACACCATGAAGAATGGTGTGTATCCAGTGGTGCGATTCGGCATGGTCCGCAACCCCCAGAGTACGGAGTCGAGCTCCTCTACCCAGTGCGTATTAGATTCCTTAAGGGACCGCACTAATCTGGGTTTGATGCCGCTCATGATAAGACCATTTGCACGTTCGACCTGGCAGTTGGTTTGTGGGTGATAGACGGAAGCATAATCGAGCTTGATACCCATGTTTTTGCCCCAGAGTTTTACCTCATCGGCCGTAAAGTTCGTGCCGTTATCAGTGATGATGTTGTGGGGGACGCCGTAACAGTGTACAACCCCGGATATAAAGTCTATCACCGGTCCGGCTTCTATCCATTTGGTGAACTTATCCACCATGACCAGTAAGTATTTTTTCTTGTGGGTTCCGCCTTTAAGGGGTCCAACCATGTCAAGCCCCCAGACCGCGAAGGGCCAAGTGATGGGGATAGTTTGGAGGGCGGTGGGTGGCATATGGCTTTGGTTTGCAAAAAGCTGGCAACCGACGCATCATTGGACTAAGTCCTGGGCGTCTGCCCGGGCCGTCGGCCAATAAAAGCCTATACGGAAGGCCTTGCTTACAAGGGACCGAGCTGCCGCGTGATGTCCGCCGAGTCCGGCATGAATTTCCGCCAGGAGGTTCCGCCCTTCCTCTTTGGAGATGCACCTTTGAAGGACTCCGGTAGTGCTTTTCTTATAAAGCTCTCCCTCATGGACTTTATAGGCTTTAGATCGCCGCACTATGCAGCGTGCCTCATTTTGGTGCTCGGGGAGTTCCTGCCTAGTAAGGTAGGCGAGGAATGCTTCTGTCCATAGGGCGATGACGGCCATTATTACGTGGGCTGAAGGTGTTATTTCATTGACAGAGCCTCCAATTATGTCAGAGTGTTCGGTGTCGGGCGGTGCGGTTGGGTCCGGGCTGTTATTGCCAGGTTCCCCTTCCCATACTACGGACGGCTTGAATAGCCTTTCCAGGAAGATGTTGGGGGGGACTACATCACGTTTTGCGTCAATGCGTGCCAGGACATCTGCCGCCTGATTATTTTCCCGGGATATATGGTGAAATTCGAGCCCTTCGAACCGAGCTGACATTTTTAGCACGGCGTTGCGATAAGCTGCCATTTTTGGATCCTTGGCATCAAAGTCTCCATTTATTTGGGATATTGTGAGGTTCGAGTCCCCGCGCACCTCTAGGCGTTGAATGCCCATGGATACTGCCATCCGGAGACCATGTAAAAGGGCCTCATATTCGGCTGCGTTGTTGGAGTCTGTGTACATTATCTGGAGTACATATTGAACTGTGTCTCCTGTGGGGGACGTCAAAACAACGCCAACCCCTAGACTGGCCAACATTTTGGAGCCGTCGAAGTGCATGACCCAGTTTGAATATGTGTTGTACTCTTTAGGGAGTTCGGCCTCCGTCCATTCTGCGACGAAGTCGGCCAAAACTTGCAACTTGATAGCTCGTCGTGGCTTCTAAGTTATGTCAAACGGGAGGAGCTCAATGGCCCATTTTGCAATCCGGCCCGTTGTGTCGCGGTTGTTTATAATATCGTTAAGTGGCACTTCTGAGGCTACTGTTATTGAACACTCTTGAAAGTAGTGTCGCAGCTTCCGGGATGCCATAAATACCGCGTACGCAATATTTTGATAATGCGGGTACCGTGACTTGCACGGAGTAAGGACAGTGGACACCTAATAGACCGGCTTTTTAAGGGGGAATTTGTGTCCGTCCGTTTCTCGTTCGATGACGAGCACTGCGCTTACGACCTGATGGGTTGCTGCAATGTATAATAGCATTGGTTCGCCAATGTTTGGCGCGGCCAGGACTGGGTTTTTTGCCAAGATGGCTTTTATTTTCATTGAGTCTGGTCGTGGCTGCATCCGTCCACTCGAAGTGTTCGGTGCGCCGAAGGAGGCGGTAAAGGGGTAGGGCCTTTTCTCCTAGGCGGGAGATAAAGCGGCTTAGAGCCGCCACGCATCCGGTTAATTTCTGTATTTGTTTGAGGTCCTTCGGGATATCCAATTGTGACAGAGCTCGGATCTTGGCTGGATTTGCTTCAATTCCTCTACCGGATACAATGAAGCCCAAGAGCTTTCCGGCTGGAACACCGAAAACGCATTTTCCCGCGTTGAGCTTGATGTCGTATGTTCGGAGGTTATCGAATGTTAGCCTCAAGTCGTCTACTAGAGATTCGACATGTCTTGTTTTAACGACCACATCATCTATGTATGCCTCCACTGTTTTGCCGATATGGTTTGCCAGACATGTCTGAATCATGCGCTGATATGTTGCGCCGGCGTTTTTGAGCCCGAAGGGCATTGTGTTGAAGCAGAATGGGCCGTATGTTGTGATGAATGCTGTTGCGGCTTGGTCTGACTCTACCATCTTTATTTGATGGTAGCCGGAGTATGCGTCGAGGAAACACAACGAATCGTGTCTTGTGGTAGTGTCGATAATTTGATCGATGCAGGGGAGAGGGAAGGGATCCTTTGGGCAAGCCTTGTTAAGGTCTTTGAAATCAACGCACAGGCGCCAGGATTTGTCCTTCTTTGGTACCATCACCAGGTTTGCTAGCCAGTCCGGATGTTTTATATATTTGATGAATCCGGGCTTCAATAGCTTGGCTAGTTCCTCTCCCATGGCCTGTCTCTTAGGTTCAGAAAAACGCCGAAGAGCCTGTTTGACTGGCTTGAATCCTTTTAGGATATTTAAGTTGTGTTCGGCCAGCCTGCGTGGGATTCCTGGCATGTCTGAAGGGTGCCAGGCGAAAATGTCCCAGTTCTCTCGTAGGAACTCTCGTAGTGCGGCGTCTACATCAGGGTTTAACTGTGCCCCGATGGAAGCTATTTTATTGGGGTCCGTTGGATGGACCTGGAATTTGACTATTTCGTCCGCCGGTTTAAAGGAGGTGGACTTGGATCTTTTATCGAGTATCACATCGTCCCAATTTACTGTGGAGTGCAGCGCAGTCAGTTCCTCAGCCGCTAGGGCTTCGGATAGCGCCTCGAGGGCCAGTGCGGCTGTCTTGTTTTTGGCGTGGAGTGCTATGTCCGGATCACTAACGAGAGTGATAATTCCATTAGGCCCGGGCATCTTGAGCTTCATGTACCCGTAATGGGGTATTGCTTGGAAGACTGTAAACGCTTCCGCCCTAGCAGAACTTGATATCCGCTACTGAACGGGGCCACCAGGAATGTGACCTCTTCGGACCTGTAATTATCTCGCGTGCCGAACACCACATCTAGTGTGATTTTTCCTGTACAGCGCGCTTCCCGACTGGGGATTATTCCTCTAAAGGTTGCGCTGCTTCGCTCAATGCGGTTCCGGTCTATTTCCATTTTTTGAAGGGTTTCCTCATAAAGGAGGTTCAATCCGCTGCCGCCATCCATGAGTACCTTGGTAAGACGAAAGCCGTCCACTATTGGACTGAGCACCAATGCGACTGGTGCTCGGGCTGTTTGGAATTTAGGTTCATCACTGGCGTTAAAAGTAATAGCCGTGTCACTCCATGGGTTTATTGTTGCTACTTGGTAGACTTCGGCAAGGCCGCGGAGTGTTCTTTTTCGCATATTATTTGATGCAAAAGTCTCGAAGACTGTTAATACCGTACTGGTTTCTCTGGGGTGGCTTTCTGTGGCTTCTGGAATTAGAAGATCTTCGCCAATTTTTGCCACCTGCCGGATTATCCAACATGCTCTAAGGCTGTGAGTTGGTGTGGCGCCCTCTGCACTGTGGATTTTATAGGGTCCATTAAGCCATCCTTCCAGTACGGTTTCGTGCCCTGTAGAGGGCTTTTGCTTTTTCGTATTGAACCCGGGTGTCTGGCGATGATGCACCCTTTTGTTTCGGACTGGGTTTGTATTCAGGGCCGGATTGTCCCAAAATTTTATTTTGGTTTTCTAGGCGCTTTCCATCGTACAGTACTTTCATACTATGGACGCCAAGTCAGCTAAGCGTGTAATATCACGACGACTTATGGCGTTGAGGATTCCCTTGTCCGTGCAATTATTGCAGAAGAATAAAATTGTGTCTTCCTCACGGCAGTCCTTTATCCTGTTCATAACCAGGAGGAATCTGGCCCAGTAATGATGTACTGTTTCTTCGGGCTCTTGCCTAATTTAGGATAGATTGCTTATGTATGGGTGGGTGGGCGGAATCAAATCCAAAACCTCACCCAATCTGAGACCCAGGGGCCAAGGAGTTTCCGAACTTGGAAGTTTGGATTCTTGGATGCTGTCCAATGAATCTAGCCCGTCACCTGACTTTAAGTTCAGGTCTTGAGTAATTTCCTCCCCTCCACGGGTATCCGACTTGGAGGATCGGGAATCCGGACATATCTAGTCCTTAAGATAGATGAAGGGTCGCCGCACTGTCCCTCTACCACGGCAACGTGATGGGTGACCTGGGGGGAGTTAATCTCTCTCAGATCGGGTTTAGACCCAATCTGGTCATAATCCGTAGCGACTCCCAGAGCGGCGAAGCGATCCAAGAGCTCGTTTAGGGAAGAGAGCTCCATTGGATCTAGCTGCTCGGCAAATTCCGAGCTGATGTGAAGATTGCTTTCGATGACCCGAGAGGTCATCGTCGGCGCAGCAGCCGAACGGGTGGTCATAAGGAAACCACCTAGCCTGAGAGTCTGGCCGACAGCCAAAGCTCCCTTAGCAATGGTGCCATCTTTAAAGACGGGATGAGGCATCCTTCCTGATGGTGACGGCACGGAGGAACTCTTAATGAAAGCACCAATGTTGGTGTCAAAACCGGCGGATCTCGGGTAGGGGGTCCCGAACTGTGCATCTAGGCCGGATGGTAACAGGAGGCCGGGGACACGATGTTTTACCCAGGTTCGGGCCCTCTTGATGGAGGTAAAACCCTACGTCCTGCTTGATTAATATTGATGATATGGGTAGTACAAGAGTAGATCTACCACGAGATCAGAGAGGCTAAACCCTAGAAGCTAGCCTATGGTGTGATTGTTGTTCGTCCTACGGACTAAAACTCTCCGGTTTATATAGACACCGGAGAGGGCTAGGGTTACACAGAGTCGGTTACAATGGTAGGAGATCTACATATCCGTATCGCCAAGCTTGCCTTCCACGCCAAGGAAAGTCCCTTTCAGACACGGGATGAAGTCTTTAATCTTGTATCTTCATAGTCCAGGAGTCCGGCCGAAGGTATAGTCCGGCTATCCGGACACCCCCTAATCCAGGACTCCCTCAGCGACGCATGGGGCGGGAACGCCCGCGACGACGGTGCCGAGCTTGCACTGGAAGAATTCCCCCCAGACTTCGAGGGTAGGGAGGACGCCAAGAAAGCCCTCGCATTGGGCGACGAAGTCCGTCAGCAGCATCACCACGTTTGGAGTAAGATGATGTGGCTGGAGATGATAAAACTCGAGGAAGGAACGGAGGAACCCGCTCGCCGGCAGGCCGAAGCCGCGCAGGCAGTGCGAGCGGAAGATTGCCCGCTCCTCCTCCTCTGGTGCTGGCGAGATCTCCCACTCCGGCACGAGACGGACCCGCACGAAGTCCGCTCCTGGCAGCCACCGCTTCCGGTGGAGGAAGTCGACGTGGTCCTTGTGGACGTTGGAGCCGTCCCAGGAGCTCGACAACGCCATGGGGACGGCGCGGCGATGAGAAAGGTGCGGCGGAAGAAAGGCACGCGACCCTGCTACGACGAAGCAACAGCAAGCCAAGAAGATTGGTGGGAAGGCCGAGCGGCGGCGGGTAGCTGTGGTGACGGAGAGGAGGAAGAAGAAGGAAGGGGCGGAGCAAGGGCGAGCATGCGAGCGTCTGGCGCTCCCCTCCTGTCCCCCTACTTATAGCCTCGTGCGGCGAAGCCGTGGAGGCAGGGCGTGGGGGACGTGGGATTAACTGCGCCCACTCCCCCACGCCCCGCGATTATTGCGCCTTCACGGCGTGCGGAAACCGCCACTGGGGGCGCGCGGTCCATCCGGGCCGTAGAAGATCCGCGCGTGGGCTGAGGCCCTGTAGTGGCGGGCCCCGGACTACGGCGGTGTCCCGTCGCGCGTGTGGGCTGGCAGGCCCCTCCAGCCGTAGGGTGCCACATGGTGCGTAGGCGACGAGCGGTCAACTCGCAGCCCGACTCGCGCGCCAACTGGTTCCCGCCTTCAAGCATCGAAACCTCCAGAAGACGGCACGCCTAGTCAAAGCCGGCTCCCAGTTTCCGGCTCCTCAAGATAGGAAGCTCACTGAGCTTCTCGTCTTTTTCTGCCTCAGAGCCCAACCAGCTTCGGGGACTACTATCGGAGTAAATGACCACGGGTAGCCTAGCCGGCTTCCCCTGGTTCTTCAAAAAAATTATAGGCCGATTGAGCCTCCAAGCGTCCAAGACGTGGGGCCGCCTTCCCCCAGCTAGCTACCTCTCGGGCCGGCTGTGCAAAGGCGACCCTGCCCTAAAATCCTTGAGAAACAAAACCACGAGAAGGCCGACTCCAAGAAGCCGGCCATGAGAAGGCCGACTACAAGGAGCCGGCCCCTCAGCAGGCGGCCAAGCTCGTGCCCTTAGAGTCTGCGCCCACCTAACGACGATGAGATGGGGCGTGGCTACAGTGAAGCCTGCCACCCCCGAATCCCAGGACGCGCACGGCTATAGTACTTCGTACAGGGCGGCCATCACCCGTCCGGCGCGGCAATGTTTCCATGTTGATCATGACGTCACCCACGGTGAGCAGTCAGTACGACCCGTGGGTGGCGGGGCCCCTTAGTTAGGGTGAAAGTGCAACTATCCCAAGGTGGTTTTGGTAATTCATAACAACATATAGCTCATTGAGCTAATGCTATTCCAAGATGATCATTTCAGGAAAGCTCAATGATTGGCATGGCATGGATGGTGAAAGTGGAACCCTCAAAATGCTAAGGACAAAGGATTGGCTCAAGCTTCAAGATCAAGACTCTTCATTTTATATTTTAGTGATCCAAGATCACATTGAGTCTTTAGGAAAAGCCAATACTATCAAGGAGGGATGAGGTGTTGCTTAATGAGCCTCTTGCTTCATGTGCTTAATGATATGCTCCAAAATCCTCAGCTACTTTCCCATATCCACATTTGACCTAAACCCAAAGCCAAACTCGGCCTTACCGATTCTTTCAATCCGGCGCCACCGAGTTTCACTTGTCATAGCCATTGCCAAACCCTAGCAAATCGGTTCTACCGATAGGGATCTCGGTCTCACCGAGATGGGATTGTAATCTCTCTGTTTCCTTTTCGTAACTTTTCGGTCTCACCGAAAGAGCGGATCGGTCCCACCGAGATTGCAATGTAAATTCAGTGTTTCCTTTTTGTAACTTTTCGGTCTCACCGAAAGAGCAAATCGGTCCCACCGAGTTTGCCTGACCAACTCTCTGGTTAGCTAATTACCAAAATCGGTCTCACCGAGTTTGTGTAATCGGTCTCACCGAGATTACGTTATGCCCTAACCCTAACAAAATCGGTCCTACCGAGTTGCATGTCAGTCCCACCGAAAATCTCTAACGGTCACTAGGTTTACTATTTCGGTCCGACCGAGTTTGTTGATTCGGTCCCACCGAGATTGGTAAATTGTGTGTAACGGTTGGATTTTGTGTGGAGGCTATATATACCCCTCCACCTCCTCTTCACTCATGGAGAGAGCCATCAGAACACATCTACACTTCCAACTCATATGTTCTGAGAGAGAACCACCTACTCATGTGTTGAGGCCAAGATATTCCATTCCTACCATATGAATCTTGATCTCTAGCCTTCCCCAAGTTGCTTTCCACTCAAATCTTCTTTCCACCAAATTCAAATCCTGTGAGAGAGAGCTGAGTGTTGGGGAGACTATCATTTGAAGCACAAGAGCAAGGAGTTCATCATCAACACACCATTTGTTACTTCTTGGAGAGTGGTGTCTCCTAGATTGGCTAGGTGTCACTTGGGAGCCTCCGACAAGATTGTGGAGTTGAACCAAGGAGTTTGTAAGGGCAAGGAGATCGCCTACTTCGTGAAGATCTACCGCTAGTGAGGCAAGTCCTTCGTGGGCGATGGCCATGGTGGGATAGACAAGGTTGCTTCTTCGTGGACCCTTCGTGGGTGGAGCCCTCCGTGGACTCGCGCAACCGTTACCCTTCGTGGGTTGAAGTCTCCATCAACGTGGATGTAGGATAGCACCACCTATCTGAACCACGGGAAAAACATCCGTGTCTCCAATTGCGTTTGAATTCTCCAAACCCTTCCCTTTACATTCTTGCAAGTTGCATGCTTTACTTTCCGCTGCCAATACACTCTTTGCATGCTTGCTTGAATTGTGTGATGATTGCTTGACTTGTCCTAAAATAGCTAAAATCTGCCAAGAACTAAAATTGGGAAAAGGTTAAGTTTTTATTTGGTCAAGTAGTCTAATCACCCCCCCTCTAGACATACTTTCGATCCTACAAGTGGTATCAGAGCTTTGGTCTCCATTTGCTTTGATTTCCATAGCTTTTGGTGGTCATAGCCTTGGTTTCACAACCTAGGAGAGTATGACGTCTAGCGAGGGAAATTATCACCGTAGAGGTCCTTACTTTGATGGTACTAATTTTGCTAGTTGGAAGCATAAAATGAAAATGCATATTCTTGGACATAACCCCGCCATTTGGGCTATTGTGTGTGTTGGTTTGCAAGGTGACTTCTTTGATGGGAGAGAACCAAACCGTGAAGCTACCGCGGATGAGCTGAAGATGTTGCAATACAATGCTCAAGCTTGTGATATTATCTTCAACGGATTGTGCCCCGAAGAATTCAACAAAATCAGCCGTCTTGAGAATGCAAAGGAAATTTGGGACACTTTGATTGATATGCACGAAGGTACCGACTCCGTCAAGGAATCCAAATTGGATGTGCTTCAAAGTCAACTTGACAAGTTCAAAATGAAGGATGGTGAAGGTGTCGCTGAAATGTACTCTAGGCTTGCTCTCATCACAAATGAGATTGCCGGCTTAGGGAGTGAAGAGATGACCGATAGATTCATCATCAAGAAGATTCTAAGAGCCTTGGATGGAAAATATGATACCGTGTGCACATTGATCCAAATGATGCCCAATTACAAAGATCTCAAGCCAACGGAGGTGATTGGAAGAATTGTTGCTCATGAGATGTCACTTAAGGATAAAGAGGAACTTCACAACAAATCAAGTGGTGCCTACAAAGCCTCATGTGAAGCCCCTACATCATCAAGTGAGAAACAAAACTTCAATGAAGAATTGAGCTTAATGGTGAAAAACTTCAACAAGTTCTACAAGAGTAGAAGCAAAGATAGAAGCTCCAAGTCAAGGTCCTACAATGACAAAAGATCTTCTAGTCGAGAGCGAAACTGCTACAATTGTGGAAGACCCGGACACTATTCCAATGAGTGTACGGCTCCCTACAAGAGAAGAGAAGACTCTCCAAAAAGAAGAAGCAAAAGAGAAGAATCACCACCAAGAGAAAGAAGGAGTAGAGATGATCGTTATGAACGAAGACACTCACGGAGAAGCAAGGACTCGGAAAGGAAGGAAAAATCATCAAGGAGCTACACAAAACGAAGACATAGCTCATGTTGGTGAATGGGTATCCGGCTCCGACTCCGACGACCACTCCGAGAGAAGTTATCACTCCGATTCCGAATATACTCAAGATGAAGGTGTTGCCAGTATAGCACTTGTGTCAACCAACTTCTATGACATATTTGACTCACCAAATGAAGGAATTGGAAGATGCTTCATGGCCAAAGGTCCTAAGGTAACACACCACGAGTATGTTGATTTTAATAGTGATGAAGATGACTTGTTAGGTGATGATGATTTACTTGTTGACAACTCTAGTGATGAATACTATGATGAAACGTCAATTAATCATGCTAATCAAGATAAAACGGATGACAATGATAAGGAGAAGATTGAGGCTCTAACTAAAGAACTAAACACTCTTAAGTTAGCTCATGAAACTATCTTCGAAGATCATCGAGAACTTTTAAGAGCTCATGAGAAGTTACGCTTTGAAAAGCTCAATCTTGAGCAAGAGCATGAGTTTTTAAAGGCAATCAATGATGATCTCCGCAAGAAAAGTTCTTCTTACATTGCCAAGCGTTTACTCTTATCCACTTACATGCCTCAAGTCAAGTCTAGTAACAAGAACAAGAAAGATTCTTCCTCTAGTAGTAACAATGATCATGCTAAATCCAATATTGTTGCTTCTAGTAGTTCTCTTGATTCCACTAATGATTCTCTTAGCCAAGTTACACTTGAGCAAGAAAATAGCTTATTGAAGGGAATTATAGAGAAAGGAGTGTACAAAAGCCTTGCCGGGAGTAAGAAATTCGAGGAAATTGTGCGCAAGCAAGGAATGCACCGGAAGAATCAAGGTGTTGGTTTTGAACGAAAGTTCAATGCCAATGGAGTTGAGTGGGAAGAAGATCAATACCCCAAGACAAAGTTTGTTCCTCAACAAGAGAAGTATGACACTTCCTTCAAGGGGACACAAGCTCAAGATGATCTTCCACCACAAGACTACAAGCAAAAAGGCAAGGACAAGCTTCAAGAGGAAATTGATGCATTTGAAGAAGCTCCTAAGACCTTGGTCAAGTGGATTCCCAAGACCACTTCAATTTCCACTTCATCAAGTACGACTACAACTCCAAGGATTCCCATCAAGATGGTGTGGATCCAAAACAAGAAGAACTAAAGAGTTCTTGAGGGTGACTCCACCAACATACTTCACTCTTATCATTTTGGCAAGAACAAGTGCAATCAACTTCCACATCTTGCACTAGTTCAAGGAGTCACAAACCCTCTTGTTGGTAAGACAAGGGACAAGGTAACCTAAAAGTTTTCATGGACATCATCTTGTGTGTGCATCACTCTATGTCTATGGATATCCTTGTTTGTTCCTTGTGGGACTAACCCATGTAGGTATTGAAAGTGCAATTCATTCAAATGGATAGCTCCAAGTGATCTACATCAACATTGAGCATCCACATCTTCAACATCTACATGAAGTCATCATCGACAAAACCCAAGGTTAGTTCATCCCTCTTAGGGGGGATATCACATCTAGGGGAGCTTTACTCTAAGACTTGAGCTAAAGCAACTCTAAAGATGTGAACACAACAATGCTTTATGTAAAAGTGGTAACCCCACTTGAGCTTAAACGATGAGTATGACCTATGATCAAGTGTTCTCACTTGACTCCTAAGTCAATATACTCATATATAGATGACCTAGTCATCGCCAATTGCTTGATAGATGCTAGAATTGGTTGTGCATGCTTTGTCACATATTTCAATTGCCATTTTATTGTGTGAGCATGTTGGTTGCATATTTTACTCATTCGAGGACATCCACTTGTTGTTTTGATTGTTTGGTTTTATCTCCTTTTGCCAAGTGGATGGACAAGAATGCCTAAGAACCTCCTCTAGCTATCTATGCTTTTCTCGTCTCAAACTCTATTCATGCTACATCACAAAATTTGATCAAGTCAGATTCGAACCACTCTGTGTGAGGAGCACTCGGAGTCCCCGATTCGTCATAGACTTAAACTTCCAAAACCTCTTTGTGATTCTCGGTCTGACCGATATCCTACTTTCGGTCCTACCGAGATCATTAAGTTGATCTGAATTTTCGATCTCGGTGCAACCGATTTGAACCATTCGGTCACACCGAGTTGCAATAACTGTATACAGTTTTGCATCTCGGTGCCACCAAGTTGTTCCACTCGGTCACACCGACAGGGTCGGGCTATATATAGTCACGAGCAAAAATTTGGAAATTTCTCCGAACCCCTTCGCCCGCGCGATAGCTTGCTCTGCCATCGTGGTCTCCGGATCGTCTCCTCGCCGCCAGCCGCCTCCAGTCGCTGGTCTCCATCGCCGTCAACGGAATTCAACCCCGCCGTTGCCGCTGTAGCGAGTCTCCGTCGAACCAGGGTATGGACTCGATCACAGTGCTATTCCCCGTCCGATTCCTAGCACATTGTGTTCTTAATGATTCTTGCCACGATTGAAACACTCCTATCCAGTCAATGCGTTCGTAGATTAGTTTTGATTCGAAATTTTTAGGGTTAGGTTTCCGTCGAAACCATCTCGGACCCACCGAATTGAAAAACTCGGTCCCACCGATTTGGCTTATGCCATTGCACAAGTGAAACTCGGTCTGACCGAGAATTACTAATCGGTGTGACCGATTTTGGAACTTTGTGAAACCCTAGCAGTCTCGGTGCCACCGAACTGTGACTCAGTCTGACCGAGTTCACTAGTTTAGGTTCCAAAAACTACTTCGGTATCACCGAGTTTAAAAATCGGTAGATCCGAAATGATTTTTGTGGGAAACTAAAACTAAGATTTTGAATCATTCTTTTGCAAAAATCTCTGCATTTTATGATGCTCCTCCACTCTACCTCATCTATAAACTCTTCACAGGGTCAGCAGTCAGCTTTTACATCATGTCTGGTCAGAGTGACATCCAGAACAGGTCACAAGAGCAGGTGCACATGAGTGAGAGCACTAGTCCCTCTAGCTCTTCAGATGATGGCATCAGGAGTACCCCAAGCAATTTGCCAAAAGCTGCCACCAGACAAAGGAAGAAGAGAACTTCAGATTCTGAGGATGAAGATTATGTGGCAGAGGAAGAGAAAGCCACATCAAAGAGAGTTGTGCTCAGGAAGGAATATGGCTCAGCTCAAAGCACAAAGCCAAGCTTGAAAATCAAAAGGCCAGCAGGTAGGCAGCCTATGCCAAAGGCCAGAGCTTCAACTCAGATTTCTGAAAAGCCTACACCCATAGAGCCAGTTGCTGCTAAAGGAAAGAAAAGGAAGGAAAGGGTCAAGAAGACCGTAGCCAGAGTGCTTGGAAAGGCTTCCATCATGGAAGAAGAGGAAGAAGAAGAGGTTGTTGCACCAGCACCTAAGGCACCTAAGCTTATGGGTGATGCTATAAGATCAGGGGCTGCCACATCTAAGCCCAAAGAAGCACCCAAAGCTGCCTCCAAGCCCAAGTCTGCACCAAAGAGAAATACGAGGAGCATACCTGCAACTGAGAAGAACAAGGCCCCAGTGCCTGAGACTGTTGTTGAAGAAGATGATGAAGAGCATGTTCTGAGAAAGCTCAAGCCCAAGATCCCAGACCACAATGATGCTCATCCTGTGGCTGAGGACATGAAGCTCAGAAGAGACTCAGGGCTGAGGAAGTGGAGAGAATCAGACCCGTATGCTTCAAGGAGAAGAACTGCTGTTGATTACAGGTTTCACACCAAGGAACAGCAAGATTTCTATGAGACAGTGCTGCTTGATAAGAATCCCATAGTTTGTGACATGAGATGGGTTGATTGGGAGTACATCAAGGACAATGAGGAACACTATCCTGGTGTGATTGACAGTTTTGGTGCTTGTGGAGTTGCAGACTTTGTTGGGCAGAAGCTCACAAAGTGGAACGAGGAACTCATTATGCAATTCTACTCCACAGCACACTTCTACCCAGATGGAAGGATAACATGGATGTCTGAAGGTACAAGGTACCAATCAACTGTTGCTGAGTGGGCACAGCTCATCAATGCCCCAGAGGAGCATGAGGATGACTTGGATGTCTATGCCAAGAAAAAGATGGATCATAACTCAACGGCAAATATTTACAAGGAGATCCCAGTAGATGATCTTGACACTCACAAGCTTGGGTCCGTAAAACACTTGTTGTCAGGACTGCCTACGATCAACTGGATCCTTAGGCACACACTCTTGCCCAAGTCTGGAGATCACAGAATGATCAGAGGCCACGCCATTAACTTGCTACATATATTTGATGTGCCTCAGAAATTCAAGGTCATGAGCCTCATCGTAGAAACTATCAAGAGGACTGCAGCAGATCAAAAGAGGAGCTGTGGTTATGCCCCTCAGATTCAGGAGCTAATCAACTCAAAAATGGGCATAGGCACATACTTGTTGGACAAGGAACACTTGCCTATTCATCCAGACTTTGAGGAAAACCAAGTTGTGATGAATGAGAATGAACCATCAGCAGCTCAAGCACAAGCACAGAAGGAGAAGGCGAGGAAGGAGAAAGCTGCCAAGATGCCAACTCAAGAGGAGGCATCTGAGTATTTCTTGAAAACCAAGCAGGAGCAGCTTAGTTACTTGATTGCATCCACACTGAGGATTGAGAAAGGACTAGCCACCCTCACTCAGAATCAGCAGAGCTTAGAGAGGATCATGGAACAAAAGTTCTATGACTTGGATGTCAAAGTAACAGAGATTCAGTCTGCAGTGGAACAATTACAGGATGATATGCAGGAGAGGAAGGGCAAGACTACAACTGATGCATTTGCCAGAGTGCCACGAGGTCCAAGGTCGACTGCAGTGCCAGTTGCTGACACCAGAGCCACCACTTCTGCACCAGCTACAGCTTCAGTTCCACCAGCTCCAGCTCCTACCCCAGCAGCTCCAACCACGTCTACCGAAGCCTTCGTCCTTGGCGTCATCCGGACTCCACCACCACCATAAGACCAAGCCTGAGAGTTGATCTAGCACTATGCATTTTCTAGGAACTTTTTGGTAACTTGTTGCCAAAGGGGGAGAAAAATGTATAGATCATAGGCTTCGAGAGAGAGAGAGTGTTGCTTTTTCTCTCTTGCTTTATTTGGTGGTTTTTCAAACTTTGCTTGCTTTTGAGTGCTTGAGATACTATGCCGTTATCTGTGAGACATTGATGATCATGTGTTTGATCATAAGCTACACTTCATGCTTGGTGAATGCTATTATCTTATCTATCTTATGTGATCATTCACTTTTCTTGGTGATGAGTGCATGTATTTAATTCTTACCATTTTGAGCGCTCCACCAAGATGTATGTGACATGGAAGAGTAACCCATGATTCTAACTCCTTGTGCATTTGCAGTCCAAAGCAAATTTTAAATATGCACACATTTAGGGGGAGCTCTTACTTATCACATACCTCACAAAGCAATGATGTATTTCACTCTTATTATTATTTGTCGAAGCTTTGATCTATATGTTGTCATCAATTACCAAAAAGGGGGAGATTGAAAGTGCAACTATCCCTAGGTGGTTTTGGTAATTCATAACAACATATAGCTCATTGAGCTAATGCTATTCCAAGATGATCATTTCAGGAAAGCTCAATGATTGGCATGGCATGGATGGTGAAAGTGGAACCCTCAAAATGCTAAGGACAAAGGATTGGCTCAAGCTTCAAGATCAAGACTCTTCATTTTATATTTTAGTGATCCAAGATCACATTGAGTCTTTAGGAAAAGCCAATACTATCAAGGAGGGATGAGGTGTCGCTTAATGAGCCTCTTGCTTCATGTGCTTAATGATATGCTCCAAAATCCTCAGCTACTCTCCCATATCCACATTTGACCTAAACCCAAAGCCAAACTCGGCCTTACCGATTCTTTCAATCCGGCGCCACCGAGTTTCACTTGTCATAGCCATTGCCAAACCCTAGCAAATCGGTTCTACCGATAGGGATCTCGGTCTCACCGGAATGGGATTGTAATCTCTCTGTTTCCTTCTTGTAACTTTTCGGTCTCACAGAAAGAGCAGATCGGTCCCACCGAGATTGCAATGTAAATTCAGTGTTTCCTTTTTGTAACTTTTCGGTCTCACCGAAAGAGCAAATCGGTCCCACCGAGTTTGCCTGACCAACTCTCTGGTTAGCTAATTACCAAAATCGGTCTCACTGAGTTTGTGTAATCGGTCTCACCGAGATTACGTTATGCCCTAACCCTAACAAAATCGGTCCTACCGAGTTGCATGTCAGTCCCACTGAAAATCTCTAACGGTCACTAGGTTTACTATTTCGGTCCGACCGAGTTTGTTGATTCGGTCCCACCGAGATTGGTAAATTGTGCGTAATGGTTGGATTTTGTGTGGAGGCTATATATACCCCTCCACCTCCTCTTCACTCGTGGAGAGAGCCATCAGAACACATCTACACTTCCAACTCATATGTTCTGAGAGAGAACCACCTAATCATGTGTTGAGGCCAAGATATTCCATTCCTACCATATGAATCTTGATCTCTAGCCTTCCCCAAGTTGCTTTCCACTCAAATCTTCTTTCCACTAAATTCAAATCCTGTGAGAGAGAGCTGAGTGTTGGGGAGACTATCATTTGAAGCACAAGAGCAAGGAGTTCATCATCAACACACCATTTGTTACTTCTTGGAGAGTGGTGTCTCCTAGATTGGCTAGGTGTCACTTGGGAGCCCCCGACAAGATTGTGGAGTTGAACCAAGGAGTTTGTAAGGGCAAGGAGATCGCCTACTTCATGAAGATCTACCGCTAGTGAGGCAAGTCCTTCGTGGGCGATGGCCATGGTGGGATAGATAAGGTTGCTTCTTCGTGGACCCTTCGTGGGTGGAGCCCTCTGTGGACTCGCGCAACCGTTACCCTTCGTGGGTTGAAGTCTTCATCAACGTGGATGTAGGATAGCACCACCTATCTGAACCACGGGAAAAACATCCGTGTCTCCAATTGCGTTTGAATTCTCCAAACCCTTCCCTTTACATTCTTGCAAGTTGCATGCTTTACTTTCCGCTGCCAATATACTCTTTGCATGCTTGCTTGAATTGTGTGATGATTGCTTGACTTGTCCTAAAATAGCTAAAATCTGCCAAGAACCAAAATTGGGAAAAGGTTAAGTTTTTATTTGGTCAAGTAGTCTAATCACCCCCCCCCTCTAGACATACTTTCGATCCTACACAGGGAGACACCCAAAGGCGGCCAGGCCTCCCGCAGTCGGCCTGGGGTATGGCCGGCTCCCAATAGCCGGCCACCTCTCTCCCTCGAAGGAGGTGCCTCATTAAGGAGATAAGACGAGGTACGGCTATAGTGATGAGCCGCCCAGCGGCGGCACTGTAGCCATGCTTACCACGACGATGCCCTCGTCACTAGGGGCAAGGCAATAGTAACCAGCCTCCGACAAGACTCCCGAGCGGTGGGACCGACTTGTTGACCAGAAGGCCGGCAGCCGGCGGGGTCCACCAGTCGGCGGGCCCCATCGGTCGGCGGAGAAGCCGGCGAGCGTAGATACAAACGGCTGGGGCCCACGCCCAGCCGGATTACCGTTGTACCCCTGGGGGTAGGCCTATATAAACCCCCTAGAGCGCCCATGCAGAGGGATCCCCCTTTCGATAGTTCCAGACACCTCATCAAGAGGAGAAGCGGGCTAGCCTTGCCCTTCCTCATCCTTTCACCAAACAGCTCAAGGAGCCTCTTGTAGCTACTTGTCAATCTAGTGCCCATGCGGAGACCCCGCAGAGCAGCAGTAGGGGTGTTATCTCCACGGAGAGCCCTGAAGCTGGGTAAGATCCGCCAGCATGCATGTCTTCGCCTTATCCAGTTTCCAGGCACCGGCGATGTTTTATTGGCTCCCACAATGATAAGCCACCCGTTGGCATATGTCGCACCAACCACCCGACAATATAGCTAGGGATAGAGCATCTATCATTGACACAACTGAGGTCTCATCAGGTTGTTCGGCTGCTTGCGGTGCACATCTAGGCCAGGCCTAATGCCTTCTGAAGTGCTCTTAGTTTTGTATATTCTTTTGTCGGTGTGTTTATATGCACTGGTGGCGGCCTTTGATGCCCAGTGTGTGTAATCTGTGGTCACGTTGCGATTTATTATCATCGGTGGCAAACTTTGATGCCTAGTGGATGTAATATGTCGTAATTTCTTTATTGTATAGTCTAGGTTTATTCTTGGTCAGTATGTTGTAATTTAGGCCAGAAGCTTCAATGGATCTCAATGTTGTCGGTCTTCAGGTCGGCCCGTAACTCGCTATATATGGGCCAAAACATGGGCATATAATCATCTTCGGCCATTAGCAGGTCTAAATGTATAGTAGTTTTCCGCCTTTAACAGGTTGAGTAAAGTTCTGGCCAGCTGGGCCAGAGAATACCATGGGATTTTAATAGGCTAAAAACTAGATTGGGCTAGTGTTGAGCCGAAAAATTCATGGGCCAATACAGGCCGAAACTGCCTTAGGCCCATGTTTGGCCCAAATAGAACGAGTCGTTAACAGGCCAAAATATATCTCGGGCCCTGTTTGGCCCAATAAAATTATGGGCTTTAAGCAGGTCGGCATCAACGTGGGTCGTAGGCCCAACAGTGTCACGGGCCATTAATAGATGGGTTGTAAGCAGGCCAGATTCAACGGGGGTTGTAATTAGGCCCAACTGTTACACGGGCCATTAACAGGCCGATAGGCCAGTTGGGCTGAAATTTATCCATGAAGACTACGGGCCGTTAAGAGGCCTAAAGTTACTTCGGACGAGAAATATCCCAGTTTCTGCATGGGCCGTTAAACAACCTAAAGTGGAATCGGACCGACAACGGCCCAGATGCACCACGGGCCGCTAACAGGCCAAAAGTATTATCGGGCCGAACTGGTAAACGGGCATTTAACAGGCTAAAATACAAAACCCGCTTAGAATGGGCCCAAAAGAACAGTGGCCTGATAACAGGCCTGATCTGATATGGGCCGTAATTTAGCCCAAAACACGACAGGCTGTGAACGGGCCTGATCTGATATGGGCCTCAATTTGACCCAAAACATGGCAGGTTATTAACGGGCCAGCCCACTAGTGTCTGAAAAATATGGGCGGCCTTTAGCTGGGCTGGCCTTTTTACCTTAAATGGAACACTGTTGGGCTATGCCACGCGTCGACATATCATAGGCATCTTCCGTCCATTGTAGGGATGACATCTGTCCGAACGATGAGCTGACACGTGGATCATCCGGCGAATGAGAATTTTACACATGGAAAATCCCCATTGGTGAGGGCTGTTAACGAGTTATCGGATCCAAACCGGAACCTGATAGCTTAACGGTGACCGATAATGGTGGATGCCATGTGTCGGTTACCCTTGACGAAAACATTTCCATGACGCGCCATTTATAGTCTGGACACTTCCATGATGATAATTTTGGTATTGTAATGGAACACTTCTACGACAGCAGAGGTATGACTATCTTGATTCTGTCATAAAATCGTCGTGGATGTACATGCATGACCGAAAACATGACCTACTGTGACAAAGACGTATCATCACAGAAGTGTATTTTTTGTAGTGTGGAGCTCGCGCTCCTCCAGGGCACGATGGAGTCACATGATTTTCCTGAACCGCGATGGCCACCATGTAGTACTCCTCGTTGCCAGGGGCGTGGTGCTCGCATCCCGACTCCTGGGGTACTGTCAGGAGCATGCACTCATCCACCTCGTGAGGGGCGAGGATGCAATGCTCACGGGCGTGTTGTTGGAGCACACGCTCGTGCGCCCAAGCGGCAAGGATGCGATGTTCACGGGTGTGCTGCCAGAGCATGCACTCGTCCACGCCGAGCACGGCGAGAATGCGATGCTCGTGGGCATGCTGCTGCAAAACGCGCTCGTCCACCTTTTGAGCGGTGAGGACTCCATGGACTTCCTCATGATCGACCAGGGCGTGCTGCGGGACCATGTGCTCCCCTTGTGGCCGATGAGGGCGAGAAACGGGATCACACGGTCCTCCACCTGGCCAATGAGGGCGCCTACTAGCGGCCGTCGAGGGCGTGCTCTGATATGTCTCCATCGTATCTATAATTTTTGATTATTTCATGTCATTATTTTACAACTTTCACATACTTTTGGTAGAAATTTATATGATTTTCTTGAGCTAACATATCGATCCAGTTTCCAGTGTCAGTTCATGTTTGTTACATATTTTTTGTTTCATGGAAAATCCATATCAAACAAAGTCCAAAAGCAATAAACTATTATGGAGATTATTTTGGAATATATCAGATTTTTGTGAAAAAGAATCAATGTGAGACGATGCTCGAGGGTGCCATGAGCTCAGGGGGGTGCACCCTACCCCCGGGGTGTGCCGTGTGAGCTCATGATTCCTCCGTAAGTCAGTTAGGGCCCTTATTTCACTGCAAGATAACTAATATTTGGAAAAAATGTGTGTTAAATTGTTGGGTAACGTAGCATGCAATTTTAAAAAAATCCTACACTCACACAAGATCTATCTAGGAGATGCATAGCAACGAGAAGGGGAGAGTGTGTCCACGTACCCTCGTATACCTAAAGCGGAAGCGTTTGACAACACGGTTGATGTAGTTGAACTTCTTCTAGCTCCGACCGATCAAGTGTCGAACGCACGACACCTCCGAGTTCTGCACACGTTCAGCTCGGTGACGTCCCTCGCCTTCTTGATCCAGCAAGACATCGAGGTAGTAGATGAGTTCCGTCAGCATGATGGCATGGTGACGGTGATGGTGAAGTGATCCTCGAAGGGCTTCGCCTAAGCACTATGAAGATATGACCGAGGGTGTAAACTATGGAGGGGGCGCCGCACACGGCTAGGCAATTGTCTGTTGTGTGCTAGGCGCCCCCTCCTCATATATATAGGTGGGAGGGAGGGAGGAGCAGCCATAGGAGGCGCCCAAGTAGGAGGAATTCTACTTGGAGTCCCTCCCAAGCCGCGCGCCCCCCTGTCATATATAACCGAGGTGGAAGGAAAGAAGGGGGAAGACGGAAGGAAGTAGGAATCCTAATCCAAATTTTCCTTGCCCTTTCCTCTTTCCTTCTCCTCCTCATAGGGCTGGCCTCTATAGGGGCACCAGGGCTGGTGTGTTCCCTCACTTGGCCCATAAGGCCCATATCTTTGTCAGGGTTCCCGAAACTCCTTTCTGGTGACCCGATAATTAAGTACCCGGTACCCTCCAGAACACTTCCGGTGTCCGAATAACATCGTCCTATATATCAATACCTCTCGACCATTTCGAGACTCCACTTCTTGTCTATGATCCCATCCGGGACTCCGAACAACATTCGGTCACCAAATCACATAACTCATATAATACTAAATTGTCATCAAATGTAAAGCGTGCGGACCCTACGGGTTCGAGAACTATGTAGACATGACTGAGACACCTCTCCGGTCAATAACCAATAGCGGAACCTAGATGCCCATATTGGATCCTCTACATATTCTACGAATATCTTTATCGGACGAACTGTTATGACAACATACGTAATTCCCTTTGTCAATCGATATGTTACTTCCCCGAGATTCGATCGTTGGCATCTTCATACCTAGTTTGATCAATCTCGTTACTGGAAAGTCTCTTTACTCATTCCGTAATACATCACCTCGTGACTAACTCATTAGTCGTTTGCTTGCAAGCTTATGATGTGTATTACCGAGAGGGCCCAGAGATACCTCTCCGATACTCGGAGTGACAAGTCCTAATCTCGATTCATGCCAACCCAACAAAACTCCTTCAGTGATTCCTGTATAGCATCTTTATAATCACCCAGTTATGTTGTGACGTTTTATAGCACGCAAGGAAATCCTCTGGTATCCGGGAGTTGCATAATCTCATAGTCGACGGAATATGTATTTGACATGAAGAAAGCAATATCAATCAAACTGAATGATCAATATGCTATGCTAACAGATGGGACTTTTCCATCACATCATTCTCCTAATGATGTGATCCCGTTCATCAAATGACAACACATGTATATGGTTAGGAAACTTAACCATCTTTGATTAACGAGCTAGTCTAGTAGAGGCTTACTAGGGACACAGTGTTTTGTCTATGTATCCACACATGTATCAAGTTTCCGGTTAATACAATTCTAGCATGAATAATAAACATTTATCATGATATAAGGAAATATAAAGTAACAACTTTATTATTGCCTCTAGGCCATATTTACTTCATGAATTTCAGCCCAATCGGAGTTAGAGATCTCTAAGAATACAAGAAATGGTGAAAGGCTAGAAAATAGGAACGCAAAACAGAAGAGAAACACACAGAGAAAGAGAGAGAGACAGACAGAGACAGAGAGAGGGAGAGAGAGATCCAATCTCAGAGGGGCTCCTACCCTCCGGGAGCCATGGAGGCCAAGGACTAGAGGGGAAACCCTCCTCCCATCTAGGGGGAGGCCACAGAATAAGAACAAGGAGGGGGCTCTCTCTCCCCATCTCTCCCTATGGTGCCGGAATGTTGCCGGGGCAATCATCATGTGACAGCGATCTAGTCCAACAACTTTGTCATATTCATCAACACGTCTATCACCTTCCCTCAACTATATTCACCGGTACACTCTCCCACAACCCACTGTACCACCTACTTGAACATGGAGTTTTATGCTTCATATTATTATCAAATGATGAATTGCCATCCTATGATGTTTGAGTAGATTTTTGTTGTCATATGGGTAATCGGTGAATTCCAATGATTGGTTTAAATTGCTTGGGGTTATGTTGTTGTCCTTTGATGCCCATCATATGATGGCTCACGTGGATCACACCATAGGGTTAGTTGTATGTTGATAGGACTATACATTGGAGGGCAAGAGTGACGGAAACTTCTTCCTACCATAGGAATTGATTCATACGGGATTGAAGGGGGGCATATATATCTTAATGTTATGGTTGGGTTTTACCTTAATGAAATTTAGTAGTTGCAGATGCTTGCTTGCTAATAGTTCCAATCATAAGTGCATAGAATTCCATGTAGGAGATGACATGCTAGTAGTGGCCTCTCCAACATTAAAACTTGCTATCGGTCTAGTAACTTAGCCAATTGCTTAGGGACAATTCCACAAATCCTACCACCACTTTTCCACACTCGCAATACTAACCTAATTGTTCTTTTATTGAAACAACACTTAACTTTTATTTTCATGTTCTTTATTATCTTGCAAACTTATCCCTTTACACCAACAAAGTACTTCTAGTTTTATTACTCGTTTCTAGGTAAAGCAAACATTGGTGTGCGTATAGTTGTATTAGTGGTTGATAGAACTAGAGAGAATATTAATTATACCTTTAGCTCCTCGTTGGGTTTGACACTCTTACTTATCAAAAAAGGCTACAAACGACCCCCTATACTTGTGGGTTATCATGCTCCACCTCGGCGAGGTCGGAGACTCCATCGTCTTCCCAAGCCTGAGACTCCTTTGTCTTCCCAGGCCGCGGACCGTCTTCTTCTGCAACGACTACATGCTCTGATGGTATTGTGTCCGTATGGGAGCTTCGAGCTACATTACCAATGGGGGCGGGGTTGACATTTCGTGGATAGACTTAGTTTGACCGAGAAAAATAGAATATTAAGTAGTACAATATGTTGGAACATGTCGAGGGCTGACTAGTAGGAGCAGAACAACAAACATCACATGTACACCATATTTTGAGAAGGGTTTAATGTAATTTGTGTGAATTGGGTTAGTGTGGATGTATGAGTAGCTAGTACATCCACATCATTGACATGCATGCACGCAACAAACATTTGTGTGGAAGATTTCACCCTATATTCATATTCTTTTTGAGAGTGGGATTCGAATTTTGGAATTAGAGCTCATTTTTACAAGAGAGAATCAAGAGAAGTGTGCTGCTTTGCTTGATTTCAATTTAGACTATCCATGTATTATTGCAAGATATAGATATAGGGAGAATATTTGCGTCGCAAAGAGGGGGGGTGGCAGCGAGACATAGAGAGAGAGAGAGGGGCATATGTGTGTTAAGAGAGATAGAGAGAGAGGAGTGTTTGAAAAAGTGTGTGTGTGTGTGAGAGAGAGAGAGAGAGAGAGGTGCATGTCCGAAATAGTGCGGGAAATAAACATCAACATGTATACATGATATAGACATAGAGGGAATCGATAAGGTTATGGGGTCGGGGATATCGGGAGAGCGATAGTGTGTGTGCGATGAAGGCACACACATAGAGAGCTAGATATACCTTGATGGCATAGCTGCCTGGGGATAAGGGTATGTGGGAGAGCAAGAGAGGAATGTGTGTGTATTAGAGGGAGACCTAACTATATAGATAGAGGTAGTGAGGAGGAGAGGGTGTGCCTATCTTTTATGGGATGGGAGAGAGACTAAGAGACATGCATGGTGTGGAGAGGTGTGTATGTGTGTATTCCGAGAGAGAGAAAGAGAGGGGGAGGTGTGGACCTAGATAGTGATATGGGTGTTCATGTGTATGTTAGAGAGAAGAAATTGGCTAGCTGGCAGTGATGTGACGGCTACCCAATCTTTTCGACGAGAGTGGGGATAACTATCGATTTGGTGGATTTTGACGTTGACAATCCGGCTATATCATATCTGATGATACAAATCGACAATCACTAAACCAATCTCTGATGGTCACCGATCTTGCCGTATGCATGATTGTAGGACCAAAAGTATGTCTAGAGGGGGTGATTAGACTACTTGACCAAATAAAAATCTAGCATTTTTCCAATTTTAAGTCTTGGCAGATTTTAACAACTTAGCACAAGTCAAGAAATCAACCTACACATGCAAGTCTAAGAGTATAGCAGCGGAATGTAAAACATTGCACATGAAGGTAAAGGGAGGAGTTTGGAGGGAGCAAACACAATGTAGACATGGAGATTTTTGGCGTGGTTCCGATAGGTGGTGCTATCGTACATCCACGTTGATGGAGACTTCAACCCACGAAGGGTAACGGTTGCGCGAGTCCACGGAGGGCTCCACCCACGAAGGGTCCACGAAGAAGCAACCTTTTCTATCCCACCATGGCCATCGCCCACGAAGGACTTGCCTCACTAGGGTAGATCTTCACGAAGTAGGTGATCTCCTTACCCGTACAAACTCCTTGGTTCAACTCCACAATCTTGACGGAGGCTCCCAAGTGACACCTAACCAATCTAAGAGACACCACTCTCCAAAAGGTAATAAATGGTGTGTTGATGATGAACTCCTTGCTCTTGTGCTTCAAATGATTGTCTCCCCAACACTCAACTCTCTCTCACTGATTTTGATTTGGTGGAAAGATGATTTGAGTGGAAAGCAACTTGGGGATGGCTAGAGATCAAGATTCATATAGTTGGGATGGAATATCTTGGTCTCAACACATGAGTAGGTGGTTCTCTCTCAGAAAATGAATGTTGGAAGTATAGGCATGTTCTGATGGCTCTCTCTATGAGTGAAGAGTGGGTGGAGGGGTATTTATAGCCTCCACACAAAATCTAACCGTTACACACAATTCACCAAACTTGGTGGGACCGATTCAGTTCAAAATGTGAACATTAGGATCTTCGGTGGGACCGATATGTCAACTCGATGGGACCAATTTGATTAGGGTTAGGGCATAACGTAATCTCGGTGAGACCGATTACACAAACTCGGTGGGACCGATTTGGTAATAAGCTAACCAGAAAGTTGGTCAGGCAAACTCGGTGGGACCGAATCGCTCATTTTGGTGAGACCAAAACGTTACAAAAGGGAAACCGAGAGTTTGCATTGCGAACTCGGTGGGATTGATCACTCATCTCGGTTGGACCGAAACGTTATGAAGGGAAACAGAGAGTTTGCAATCCCATCTCAGTGAGACCGAGATCCCTATTGGTATGACCGATATGACAAGGGTTTCTGGCAGTGACTATGTCAAGTGAACTCGGTGGGGCCGAGTTTGACTTTTGGTTTGGGACATATGTGGATATGAGAAAGTGGTTGAGAGTTTTTGGATCATATCATTAAGCATTTTGAGCAAGTAAGCCATTAAGCAACACCTCATCCCCTTTTAATAGTATTGGCTTTTCCTATGGAATCAATGTGATCTTGGATCACTAAAATGAAAAAGGTAGAGTCTTGAGCTTGAGCCAATATGGTTCCTTAGCATTTTGAGGGGTCCACATTCTTAATCCATGCCATGCCAATCATTGAACTTTCTGAAATGATTATCTTGAAATAGTATTAGTTCAATGAGCTATATGTTGTTAATAATTACCAAAACCACCCAAGGATAGTTGCACTTTCAATCTCCCCCTTTTTGGTAATTGATGACAACATATAGATCAAATCTTTGACAAATGATAATAAGATTGAAATACATCGTCGCTTTGAGAAGTATGTGATAATCAAGAGCTCCCCCTAAATTTGTGCACTATTTAAGATTTGCTTTTGAATGCAAATGCACAATCAATTAGGATCATGGGTCACTCTTCCATGTCACATACATCTTGGTGGAGCACTTAAAATGATATGAATTAAAACATGCACTTATCACCAAGCAAAGTGAATGATCATATAAGGATATAAAAGATAATGTCATCCAAGCAAGCATTAAGGTAGCATATGATCAAACACATGATCATACAAGTATCTCACACAAGGACATAGAGTATCAATCAAGCACACAATAAAGTTTAACCAAAAACAAGAGAGACAAAGAGGCAAAACACTCTCTCTCGAAGCCTATAATCTATACATTTCTCCCCCTTTGGAAACAAGTTACCAAAAAGACAAAAATGCATAGTGGTATGCGTCTCTCAGGCTTGGTTTCGGGAGGTGGTGTAGAGAGAACTCCAAGGACAAAGGCATTAGTGGATGATGTTGGAGATGGTGGAGTAGGTGCTGGAGGTGGTACTGAAGCTGTTGCTGGTGTAGATGAAGTAGCTCTTGTATCTGATATTGGCACTGCAGCTGACCTCTGACTCCTTGGCACACGCTGAAAAGCATCCATAGTTGCCTTTTCTCTCCTCTCCTCAGCTTCCTCCTGGAGCTGGTCAACTGCATTCTGTATCTCAGTCACCTTGAGATCAAGATCATAGAACTTGGTCTCTACAATCCTCTCCAAGCTCTCCTGATTTTGAGTTAGGGTGGCCAAGCCCTTCATAATCCTCAATGTAGCTTGTATTAGATAATCCAATTGATCTTGTTTTCTCTTCAGGAACACTTCTACGTCTTGAGCTTGCGTTGGATTTCCCCGAAGAGTAAGGGATGATGTAGCAGAGTAGCGTAAGTATTTCCCTCAATTTTTGAGAACCAAGGTATCACTCCAGTAGGAGGCCACGCTCAAGTCCCTCGTACCTCCACAAAACGATAGCTACTCGCAACCAATGCGATTAGGGGTTGTCAATCCCTTCACGGTCACTTACGAGAGTGAGATCTGATAGATATAATATTCTTGGTAATTTTGGTATAGAGATGCAAAGTGAAAAGTAAAAGGCAAAGTAAAAAAGGAATGCAAAATTAAAGTGATGGAGATTGATATGATGAGAATAGACCCAGGGGCCATAGGTTTCACTAGTGGCTTCTCTCAAGAGCATAAGTATTCTACGGTGGGTGAACAAATTACTATTGAGCAATTGATGGAATTGAGCATAGTTATGAGAATATCTAGGCATGATCATGTATATAGGCATCACGTCCGTGAAAAGTAGACTGAAACGATTCAGCATCTACTACTATTACTCCAATCATCGACCGCTATCCAGCATGCATCTAGTGTATTAAGTTAGAAATAGAGTAACGCCTTAAATAAGATGACAAGATGTAGAGAGATAAATTCATGCAATATGAAATAAACCCCATCTTGTTATCCTCAATGGCAACGATGCAATACGTGCCTTGCTGCCCCTTATGTCACTGGGAAAGGACACTGCAAGATCGAACCCAAAGCTAAGCACTTCTCCCATGGAAAGAACTACCAATCTAGTTGGCCAAACCAAACGGATAATTCGAAGAGACTTGCAAAGATAACCAATCATACATAAAAGAATTCAGAGAAGAGTCAAATATTATTCATAGATAGACTTGACAATAAACCCACAATTCATCGGTCTCAACAAACACACCACAAAAAGAAGATTACATTGAATAGATCTCCACAAGAGAGGGGGAGAACTTTTGTATTGAGATCCAAAAAGAGAGAAGAAGCCATCTAGGTACTAACTATGGCCCCGAAGGTCTGAGGTAAACTACTCACACTTCATCGGAGAGGCTATGATGATGTAGAAGCCCTCCGTGATGACGGCCCTCTCCGGTGGAGCTCTGGAATAGGCCCCAAGATGGGATCTCGTGGATACAGAAAGTTGCGGCGGTGGAATTAGGTTTTTGGCTCATGTTCTGATCGTTTGGGGGTACGTAGGAATATATAGGAGGAAGGAGTACGTCGGTGGAGCTTCGAAGGGCCCACGAGGCAGGGGGCGCACCCTAGGGGGGGCGCCCCCCACCCTCGTGACCGCCTCTCTGATGCCTTGGCGTAGGGTCCAAGTCTCCTGGATCACGTTCGGTAAGAAAATCACGTTCCCGAAGGTTTTATTCTGTTTGGACTCCGTTTGATATTTCGTTTCTTCGAAACACTTAAATAGGTAAAAAACAGCAATTCTGGGCTGGGCCTCCGGTTAATAGGTTAGTCCCAAAAATAATATAAAAGTGGAAAATAAAGCCCAATATAGTGCAAAACAGTAGATAATATAGCATGGAGCAATCAAAAATTATAGATACGTTGGAGATGTATCAGGCATCCCCAAGCTTAATTCCTGCTCATCCTCGAGTAGGTAAATGATAAAAAGAGAATTTTTGATGCGGAGTGCTACTTGGCATAATTTCAATGCAAATCTTCTTAATTGTGATATGAATATTCAGATTCGAAAGATTCAAGACAAAAGTTTATATTGACATAAAAATAATAATACTTCAAGCATACTAACAAAGCAATTATGTCTTATCAAAATAACATGGCCAAAGAAAGTTATCCCTACAAAATCATATAGTCTGGCTATGCTCTATCTTAACCACACAGAGTATTTAAATCATGCACAACCCCGATGACAAGCCAAGCAATTGTTTCATACTCTTAACTTTTTCAAAACATTTTCAATCTTCATGCAACACATGAGCATGAGCCATGGACATAGCACTATAGGTGGAATAGAATGGTGGTTGTGGAGAAGACAAAAAGGAGAAGATAGTCTCACATCAACTAGGCGTATCAACGGGCTATGGAGATGCCCATCAATAGATATCAATGTGAGTGAGTAGGGATTGCCACGCAACTGATGCACTAGAGCTATAAGTATATGAAAGCTCAAAAATAAACTAAGTGGGTGTGCATCCAACTTGCTTGCTCAAGAAGACCTAGGGCAATTTGAGGAAGCCCATCATTGGAATATACAAGCCAAGTTCTATAATGTAAAATTCCCACTAGTATATGAAATTGATAACATGAGAGACTCTCTACTATGAAGATCATGGTGCTACTTTGAAGCACAAGTGTGGTAAGAGGATAGTAACATTGTCCCTTCTCTATTTTCCTCTCATTTTTTTATTTAGTCCTTTTCTCTTTTTTTATATATGGCCTCTTTTCTTTCTCTTTTTTATTTGGGCTTCTTTGGCCTCTTTTATTTATTTTTCGTCCGGAGTCTCATCCCGACTTATGGGGGAATCATAGTCTCCATCATCCTTTCCTCACTGGGACAATGCTCTAATAATGATGATCATCATACTTTTAGTTTTCTTACAACTCAACAATTACAACTCGATACTTAGAACAAAATATGACTCTATATGAATGCCTCCGGCGGTGTACCGGGATATGCAATATGACAATGATGAATGTGTCATGAACGGAACGGTGGAAAGTTGCATGGCAATATATCTCGGAATGGCTATGGAAATTCCATAATAGGTAGGTATGGTGGCTGCTTTGAGGAAGGTATATGGTAGGTGTATGATACCGGCGAAAAGTGTGCGGTATTAGAGAGGCTAGCAAAGGTGGAAGGGTGAGAGTGCGTATAATCCATGGACTCAACATTAGTCATAAAGAACTCATATACTTATTGCAAAAATCTAGAAGTTATCAAAGCAAAGTATTTCGTGCATGCTCCTAGGGGGATAGATTGGTAGGAAAAGACCATCGCTCGTCCCCGACCGCCACTCATAAGGAAGACAATCAATAAATAAATCATGCTTTGACTTCATCACATAACGGTTCACCATACATGCATGCTACGGGAATCACAAACTTTAACACAAGTATTCTTTAAATTCACAACTGCTCAACTAGCATGACTTTAATATTATCACCTCCATATCTCAAAACAATTATCATGCTTCAATCTTTTCTTAGTATTCAACACACTAAAAATAAAGTTTCACAAATCGTGAATACCAAGCATATTATTATTAAGAAAATTACCATTCTATTAAGAGACTCTCAAAATAATTTAAGTGAAGCATGAGAGACCAATAGTTTCTTTAAAACAAATCCACCACCGTGCTCTAAAAGATCTAAGTGAAGCACATAGAGCAAAATTATAACACTCAAAAGATATAAGTGAAGCACATAGAGTATTCTATCAAATTTTAATTCATGTATGGCTCTCTAAAAAGGTGTCTACAGCAAGTATGATTGTGAAATACTAAGACACAAAGACAAAAATAATACAAGATGCTCCAAGCAAAACACATATCATGTTGGTGAATAAAAATGTAGCTCCAAGTAAATTACCGATGGAAGTCGACGAAAGAGGGGATGCCTTCCGGGGCATCCCCAAGCTTTGACTTTTTGGTGTCCTTGGATTATCTTGGGGGTGCCGTGGGCATCCCCAAGCTTAGGCTCTTTCCATTCCTTGTTCCATAATCCATCAAAAGAATTCACCCAAAACTTGAAAACTTCACAACACAAAACTTAAAGTAGAAAACTCGTGTGCTCCGTTAGCGAAAGAAAACAAGAGACCACTTCAAGGTACTGTAATGAACTCATTATTTATTTATATTGATGTTAAACCTACTGTATTCCAACTTCTCTATGGATTATAAACTATTTTACTAACCATAGATTCATCAAAATAAGCAAACAACACACGAAAAACAGAATCTGTCAAAAACAGAACAGTCTGTAGTAATCTGTAGCTTAGCGCAAGATCTGGAACCCCAAAAATTCTAAAATAAATTGCTGGACGTGAGAAATTTATATGTTAATCATCTGAAAAAATAATTAACTAAATATCACTCTTCAAATAAAAATGACAGCAGTTCTCGTGAGTGTTATGTCACATCCCTAGCTTCTGGCATTGCACTAGGGTAACCTCAAGTGTGCATCATGTTTAAACTTTTAAAGAAACTTGAAATGGGGATTGCCTAAACCCTAGCATTAAAGGAATTCACTAGGTTCAACCAAAATATTTCCAGTAAATCCAAATGGCTTTAAAAAAATGTTCACCATTCTTGGAAAAAGCTGGAAACAGTAACCAGAGGTGATGCACATTTTTGCATGACATATTTGGGCTCTGGATTAAATCATACTCTATTTGCATTTGGGAATTTAAATGCTATTAAATATTTTAAATGCTCAAATAATCATAAACTAAAATGTTTACTGTAGGATATATTCCCAACAGTGATCATGAGTAGTTTCATGATTTTTGGAAGTGTCTAAGTATTTTTAATAAAGCCCTAAAGACTACAGAATAATAGAAAACCAAATTAAAACAGAAATCAGAGAGGGAGAGAGAACTACATGGGCCAACTTACCTGGCCTTCCAGCCCACCTAGTAAACCAGCTGGCGGCCCAGCCCACCAGGGGCTCCCGTGTCTTCTCCTTCCTCTGCCAGAAGGACCGAGGCGCGTGGCCACCGCACGCCGGCACGCGCACGGCCACCTCCTGCCTGCTTGCCGCTGCTGGAGTCGTCCCCGAGCGCCACGCACTTCCCCTCGACCGCCTGCACCTCTCCTCTCTCCCCCTCAAGCACTCTTCCCTCCTCTGCCTCTTTCCCACGCGACCACCGAGCGCTGTCGTTGCCGCCGACAAGCGCAACAGCGGCCATCGCCTCCCCCTCGATTCTCTGTGATGTCCAGAGGCTCCGCCTCGACGCCACGGAGCCCCAAGACAAAGCACGCGCCCGCGGAGCGCCCTAAGCGACGCCATGATCCTCATCCTCGCCGTCGGACGCCGGAGATCCGTCTCGCCGCCCCGCTCGCTCCGGTGCCTCCCCGAGCTCGCTGACCTTCCCTACATGATCGTCGTGAGCTCCCGGTCCTTTCCCCCTTAACCACGTCGTCGTTTTCGTCCCGTAGCCACTGCCCCGCGAGTAATCGGAGCCGCCATCCGCCATGGATGTTGAGCCACGCGCTCCCGAGCTTCGCTTGCTCGCCCTAGTGGCACGGACGTGCTCCTGGTGACCCCACGACGCCGTCTATGCCTTTGGTTGAGCTCCCCGTGCTCCGCCACGTCGTCGGCGAGATTCCGGCCGCCCCGCGACCCCCTGTCTGGCCCATTGGATGCGCTCGAGCAAGGGCTTCTTCCTGATGCTTTCTGCATGACAAACCGCGGCCCCTGGCGCTTTTCTGACGCACGTCCGCCGCGGCAAATGGTCGCCGGCGGCTGAACGCGGCGAGCCGACGTGGCAACATCGTTAACTGCTAATGACGGGGCTAACTAACCCCCTCTCTCACTGACTACTGGGCCACACGCCCTTAACTAACACCAGTTTAGTTTCTGCTTAGTTTTATTTAAACACAGTGGACCCCACACGTCAGTTGACCCGCTGACGTCATCGTTGACTGGCCCCACCTATCTGTGAGACAAACTGGCACCGGGTCACTGACCAGTGGGCCCCACTGGTAAGGTTTGACCTAGACCAGCCCCTGTTGACCTGCTGACGTCGTCATGACGTGATGCTGATGTAGTAATTGATTTTCTGGATTTAAAATAAATCAGGAAATTCCAGAAAACAGTTTAAACTTCTAAAAATCATAGAAATTCAACCGTCCAAATGAAATAATTTATATATGAAAAATTATCAGAAAAATTCAAGGAATCCATCTGTACCATTTTCATGCATGTTTTAGCAAGTTAACCTCACTGTTTAGGATGAAACATAATTAGGGCAAATTTCCTAATAGGTTTGGAGTTGGAATTTGATATAGTTTTGAATTCCACTTCAATTTAAATGACTTTCTGTTGCATTAGCCCAAATCACAAAATATTGCCATGTCATGATCATGCATCATATTGTTGCATTGCATTGATTGTATTCTTCCTTGTTTGTCGGTAATTGCCCCCTCTCAGTAGACGTTGTTTCCGACGACGTGATCGATGACACCGATGAAGAGCTATTCTATCTTCAGAAGTGCCAGGCAAGCACAACCCCCTTGTTCATTCCGATACAAGCCCATTCTCTCGCTCCTGCTCTCTTTTACTGCATTAGGACAACAACGATTCATCTGTTACATGTTGCGGTAGTTGAACCCCTTTCCTCTGCATGACCTGTCATTGCCACAGTAAATAGATGAAACCCACTAGCATGAGTAGGAGTTGTTTGAGCCCTGATGTGTCTACTCATCCATGCTTGTTTGTCATGAATGCTATTGCTTAGAGTTGAGTCAGGTCTGATTCATTGGGGATGAATTGGAACAGTGATGAACATGTCCTACTACGTGTGAGCTAAGTGTGTGAACACAATTTGGTAAAGGTAGCGGTGAGAGGCCATGTAGGAGTGCATGGTGGGTTGTCTCATTGAAACCGTTCTTAGGAACTGAGTTCTGTGTTTGTGATCCATGAAACAGTTACTACCACGCATTGGGCCCGAAACAAATGGACCCTCTCGGCTTCTTGATCACCCTTGTCCTCTGTCGAGGAGTTGCAACTAGTTTCTGGTGTTTATAGGATATGTGTTGGCGGCCGTGCGTAGCGCTGACCCTAGGGGTGGGCTATGATGCGGTAGATACACCGTGGCCGGGCATGCTGGGCGCCCGTTTTGGTGTCTCGGAACCCTGTACACATCGTCCGGGGCCGTATGTGGAAACCTCGGTCGGACTCCCTGCGGATGGAACCTGGATAGGCGATAAACCTGGACTAGAGACTTGAGTGTTTAGGTAGGCCATGGCCGACACCCTCGTTGGGCTTCCGCTTGAAGGTTGCCGAGTACATGTCATGTAAACGGCGGTAAGTGGTGAGAGCGTGTGTGAAGAAGTACACCCCTGCAGGGTTAACATCATCTATTCGAATAGCCGTGTCCGTGGTAATGGAGTTCTGGGTTGCCTATAACAGTTCATAGACAAGTGAAAGTGGATACTCTAAAACTCGCAAGATAAGTGGGAGTGCTATGGATGGCCTTCTCGTAGGGAGACGGGAGCGGATCCATAGTGGTGTATTGAATGGTGAATATGTGGACTTCTGTGCGCCACCTCAAAAGAGTTGCTTGCAGTCGTAGTTCAGGTTAGCCACTGAGTCAAAGCTGGCTTGCTGCAGTCAAACTCCACCACCCCCCCTTGTTGATACCGATGCATATGTAGCTAGTTCTGATGTAAAGTCTTGCTGAGTACCTTTGTACTCACGTTTGCTTAATTTATGTTTTGCAGAGAGACTTCAGTCTCGCTAGTAGTTCCACATGGACTTCGATGTTTAGCTTGATACCTCAGCTACGATCTTGTGCCCTCGGCAGGATCTGGTAGATAGTCAGGCTTCTTAGCCTTTTTCATTTGTAGATGTTTGTACTCAAACATGTTAAGCTTCCGCTTGTGCCTTGATTTGTATTCTATGATTGTTGGGTCATGAGACCCATGTTTGTAATATCTCTCTCCTTAGAGCCTAATGAATGAATACTTGAGTTGTAGAGTTATGTTGTGATGCCATGTTGTATTTACATATATCGAGCATATTGTGTGTATGATTGAAATGCTTGGTATGTGTGGGATCCGACAATCTAGTTGTTTATCCTTGGCAGCCTCTCTTATGGGGAAATGTAGTCTAGTGCTTCCATGAGCCATAGTAGTCCGCTACAGCCCGGTTCACCGGAGTCCTGCTAGCCCAGCACTACTGCTCAGGACACTTGACTGGCCGGCATGTGCTTCACTTCGTTCCTGTGTCTGTCCCTTCAGGGAAATGTCACGCGGTGACATCCGGAGTCCTGCCTAGCCTGCTACAGCCCGGGTTCCCGGAGTCCTGTTAGCCCAGTGCTACAGCCTGGATTCACACGCTGCTGACCGACATGCTCGATGTGATTCATGTATGCCCGTCCCCATAGGTTAGTGCCACTTTGGGTTCACGACTAGCCATGTCGGCCTGGGTTCTCTGTCATATGGATGCTAGCGACACTATCATATACGTGAGCCAAAAGGCGCAAACGGTCCTGGGCCATGGTAAGGTGACACCCGTGGGAATACCGTGCGTGAGGCCGCAAAGTGATATGAGGTGTTACCGGCTAGATCGATGTGACTTGGAATCGGGGTCCTGACACGCTAAAGTTTCTGTCTTTTACAGCAAGTTCAACAAGACATTCCCCAAGTCTTCCCAACGGTTCTACTTGGCACAAACACTAATTAAACACATAAAACACAACCAAAATAGAGACTAAATAATTTATTTATTACTAAGCAGGAGCAAAAATCAAGGAATAAAAATAAAATTGGGTTGCCTCCCAACAAGCGCTATCGTTTAACGCCCCTAGCTAGGCATAAAAGCGAGGATAGATCTAGGTATTGCCATCTTTGGTAGGCAATCCATAAGTGGCTCTCATGATAGTTTCATATGGAAATTTTATTTTCTTTCTTGGAAAGTGTTCCATGCCCTTTTTTAATGGGAATTGAAATCTACTATTCCCTTCCTTCAAATCAGTAATCGCACCAACCGTTCTAAGGAAAGGTCTACCAAGAATAATAGGACATGAAGGATTGCAATCTATGTCAAGAACAATAAAATATACTGGCACATAATTCCTATTTGCAACAATAAGAACATCATTAATTCTTCCCATAGGTTTCTTAATAGTAGAATCCGCAAGATGCAAGTTTAGAGAGCAATCATCAAAATTACAGAAATCTAGCAAATCACACAAAGTCTTGGTAATAGTAGAGACACTAGCACCCAAATCACACAAAGCATAAAACTCATGATCTTTAATTTTAATTTTAATAGTTGGTTCCCACTCATCATAGAGTTTTCTAGGGATAGAAACTTTCAACTCAAGTTTTTCTTCATAAGATTGCATCAAGGCATTAATAATATGTTCGGTGAAGGCTTTATGTTGACTATAACCATGTGGAGAATTTAGCACGGATTGCAACAAGGAAATACAATCAATTAAAGAGCAACTTTCATAATTAAATTCCTTGAAATACAATATAGTGGGTTTAGCAACATCTAGATTTTTATTTCTTTCAATCCCACTTTCAATTTCATCATAAAGATCTAAATACTCCGAATTTTTAGAACGCCTTCTAGGTAAAGGAAGATCATATTCAGTTTCATTAAGATTCATATTGCAAAACAAAGATTTAATAGGAGACACATCAATAACTTTTAGATCTTCATCTTGATTTTCATAGGAATTCGGTTTAGCGGCCATCTTATTGACCAAGGTGGCTTGCATATCCGAAATTTCAGCAGTCATCTTTTCTAGACGAGCAATTTGGGATCTTATACCATCAAATTATTTAGACATATCATCAAGCTCTTTATTCATATAACTCATAAAACTTTTTTGTTCCTTACGCTAGTTTCTAAAGAAATTATTATGCTCAAATTGAAAACCATAAACTTCCTAACGTTGGTTTCGATTTCCTCTAACCTTTTAAGGTGAAGATCACCAAATCTCGGTTGAGCCATCGCGACAAACAAGCAATCCAACACACGAGCAAACAAAAAGCAAGCGGGCAAAAGAGGCAAATAGAGAGGGAGGATAGAGAGAGAGAGAGAGAGGGCAAATAAAACGGCAAGGGTGAACTGGGGGAGAGGAAAACGAGAGGCAAATGGCAAATAATGTAATGTGAGAGATAGGGATTGTGATGGGTACTTGGTATGTTGACTTTTTGCGTAGACTCCCCGGCAACGGCACCAGAAATCCTTCTTGCTACGTCTTGAGCTTGCGTTGGATTTCCCCGAAGAGGAAGGGATGATGCAGCAGAGTAGCGTAAGTATTTCCCTCAGTTTTTGAGAACCAAGGTATCAATCCAGTAGGAGGCCACGCTCAAGTCCCTCGTACCTGCACAAAACGATAGCTACTCACAACCAACGCGATTAGGGGTTGTCAATCCCTTCACGGTCACTTACGAGAGTGAGATCTGATAGATATAATATTTTTGGTAATTTTGGTATAGAGATGCAAAGTGAAAAGTAAAAGGCAAAGTAAAAAAGAAAAGCAAAATTAAAGTGATGGAGATTGATATGATGAGAATAGACCCGGGGGCCATAGGTTTCACTAGTGGCTTCTCTCAAGAGCATAAGTATTCTACGTTGGGTGAACAAATTACTGTTGAGCAATTGACGGAATTGAGCATAGTTATGACAATATCTAGGCATGATCATGTATATAGGCATCACGTCCGTGACAAGTAGACCGATATGATTCTGCATCTACTACTATTACTCCACTCATCGACCGCTATCCAGCATGCATCTAGAGTATTAAGTTAGAAACAGAGTAACGCCTTAAGCAAGATGACATGATGTAGAGAGATAAATTCATGCAATATGAAATAAACCACATCTTGTTATCCTCGATGGCAATTATGCAATATGTGCCTTGCTGCCCCTTCTGTCACTGGGAAAGGACACCGCAAGATCGAACCCAAAGCTAAGCACTTGTCCCATGGCAAGAACTACCAATCTAGTTGTCCAAACCAAACGGATAATTCAAAGAGACTTGCAAATATAACCAATCATACATAAAAGAATTCAGAGAAGATTCAAATATTATTCATAGATAGACTTGATCATAAACCCACAATTCATCGGTCTCAACAAACACACCGCAAAACGAAGATTACATCGAATAGATCTCCACAAGAGAGGGGGAGAACTTTTGTATTGAGATCCAAAAAGAGAGAAGAAGCCATCTAGCTACTAACTATGGACCCGAAGGTCTTAGGTAAACTATTCACACTTCATCGGAGAGGCTATGATGATGTAGAAGCCCTCCGTGATGACGGCCCTCTCCGGCGGAGCTCCGGAACAGGCCCCAAGATGGGATCTCGTGGATACAGAAAGTTGCGGCGGTGGAATTAGGTTTTTGGCTCCTGTTTTGATCGTTTGGGGGTACGTAGGTATATATAGGATGAAGGAGTACGTCGGTGGAGCTCCGAGGGGCCCACGAGGCACGGGGGCGCGCCCTAGGGGCGCACCCCCCCCCCCACCCTCGTGACCGCCTCTCTGATGCCTTGGCGTAGGGTCCAAGTCTCCTGGATCATGTTCGGTGAGAAAATCACATTCCCAAAGGTTTTATTCCGTTTGGACTCCGTTTGATATTCCGTTTCTTCAAAACACTGAAATAGGCAAAAAAACAGCAATTCTGGGCTGGGCCTCCGGTTAATAGGTTAGTCCCAAAAATAATATAAAAGTGGAAAATAAAGCCCAATATAGTCCAAAACAGTAGATAATATATCATGGAGCAATCAAAAATTACAGATACGTTGGAGACGTATCAAACACCTGAGATGCTTCCTCAGCAGTTGGCATCCTTGTAGCCTTTTCTGCCTTTGCCTTGGCACTCTTCTCCTGTGCTTGTGCTGATGAAGGTTCATTCTCATTCATTACAACTTCATTATCTTCAAAATCTGGGTATAAGGCTAAATTCTCCTTATCCAACAAGTAAGTACACGTGCCCATCTTTGAGTTGATGAGCACATGAATGTGTGGAGCATACCCACAAGATCTTTTTTGGTCAGCAGCTATCCTCTTGATTGTATCCACAATCAGACTCATGACCTTGAATTTTTGTGGTACATCAAAGATTTGTAGCAAGTTGATGGAATGTCCCCTTATCATCTTGTGATCTCCAGATTTGGGTAACAGAGTATGCCTTAAGATGGTGTTGATAGTGGGCAGACCAGACAACAAATAGTGCACAGATCCAAGCTTGTGTGTCTCCAAAGCTTTATCGGGGATCTCCTTGTACATATTTTCCATTGAGTTGTGGTCCTTCTTCTTCTTGGCATACACATCCAAATCATTCTCTTGCTCTTCTGGGGCATTGATCAACTTGGCCCATTCATCTACAGTTGATTGGTACCTTGTGCCTTCAGACATCCACACTATCCTCCCATCTGGATAGAAATGAGCAGTGGAGTAAAATTGCATGATTAGCTCATCATTCCATTTTGTGAGCTTCTGTTCAACAAACTTGTCAACTCCACAAGCTTTGAAGCTTTCATGTACGCGTGGGAAGTGATCCTCATTCTCATCAATAAATTTCCAATCGACCCATCTCATATCACTGACAATTGGCTTCTTGTCAAGCAGAATGGTCTCATAGAAGTCTTGTTGTTCTTTGGTGTGGAACCTATAGTCCACTACATTTCTCCTCCTTATAGCATATGGATCAAACCGCCTCCAGAGTCTCAATCCTGCATCCTTTCTGATGTGCATGTCCTCAGCCACTGGATGAGCATCATTGTGGTTTGGAATCTTGGGTTTCAGTTTTCTCAAAACATGGGCTTCATCCTCTTCTTCTTCAACTTCAGGCACTGGGGCCTTGTTCTTCTCTTCAGCAGGAATGTTTCTAGTGCTTCTTTTGGGCTTAGAAGGCTTCTGAGCTTGAGCTGTTGCTTTGGGAGCAGTTTTGGGCTTTGATGTGGTAGCCCCTGACTTGATAGCATCTCCCATGAGCTTCTGAGAGTTGGGAGCTGGAGCAGCATCCTCTTCCTCTTCATCTTCTTCTGGCTCTCTCATGATGGAGGATCTACCAAGCACTTTGGATGTGGTCTTCTTGACCCTCTCCTACCTCTTCTTTCCATCTTCAGCCTCTTTGGGTTCAAGAGTGAACTCCATAGTTTCTTGAGTGGAGGCTCTGGCCTTAGACATAGGAATCCTTTTTGCAGGTGCCTTCTTATGTAACCCTAGCTTGGTTTTTGCAGCAGTACCATACTCTTTCTTTAGCACCTTCTTCTTAGAGCTGACTTCCTCCTCAGTGGCCACATAGTCCTCATCTTCAGAATCTGAGGTTTTCTTCTTCCTTGACCTGGTGGCTACCTTTGGCAAATTACTGGGAGTGCTCATGTTTCCATCATCTGAGGTACTTGAGGGACTAGTGCCCTCACTCAATTGCACTGGCTCTTCAGATCTGTTTTGGCTGTCACTTTGGTCAGACATCTTGGCAAGAAAACTGACAGCAAACCTTGTGAATAGATATAGATGAGGTAGAATAGATGAGCATCACAAAGTGCAGAGTTTTTGCAAAACAAATGAATCAAAAATTTAGTTTTAGTTCTCCACAGAAATCATTCCGGAGCTACCGATTTGATAAACTCGGTGATACCAGAGCAATTTTTGGAACCTAAACTAGTGAACTCGTCTAGACCGAGTCACAGTCCAGTGGCACCAAGATTGCTAGGGTTTCACAGAGAGTCGAACTCGGTCGCACCGATTTGCAATTTTTGGTCAGACCGAAAACGCAAGTGCAATGGCCTAAGACAAATCGGTGAGACCGATTTCTACAACTCGGTCGGTCCGAGATGAGTTCGGCGGAAACCTAACCCTAAATTTTCGAAAGGATGTTTTCTCTGGATAGATTGTTTTCATATGTGGTAATGATCATGGCAAAGCAATGTGCTAGGAATCAGAGTAAGGAAATAACACAAAGTATTGAACCCGTACCCTAGTTCGACGGGAGTTTGCTACGGCGACAACGGCGGAGCAGAATTCCGTTGACAGCAATGGAAACCAGCGGCGGGAGGTCGCTGGCAGCGAGGAGACGATCCGGAGACCCAAGGAGGAAGAGCAGGATATGCGCAGGCTGAGGAGGTTTGAAGAAATTTCCAAATTCTCACGTGTGGGTATATATATCCCGACCCTGTCGGTGTGACTTAGTGGAACAACTCGGTGGCACCGAGATGCAGAGTCGCAAGCAGTTACTGCAACTCTGTGTAACCGAAAAGTTCAAATCAGTTGCACCGAGATGGAAAACCTAGATCAACTTGGTGAACTCGGTGTGACCGAAGTGGATGACTCGGTCATACCGAAATGCACAAAGAGGTTTTGGAAGTTTAAGCCTATGACGAATCAGGGACTCCGAGTGCTCCTCACACAGAGTGGTTCGAATCTGACTTGATCAAACTTTGTGATGTAGCATGAATAGAGTTTGAGAGGAGAAAAGCATAGATAGCTAGAGGGGGTTCTTAGGCATTCTTGTCCATTCGCTAGGCAAAAGAGAAAATGCCAAACAATCAAAACAACAAGTGGATGTCCTCGAATGAGTAAAATATGCAATCAACATGCTCACACAATAAAATGGCAAATGAAATATGTGGCAAAGCATGCACAAACACTCTAGCATCTATCAAGCAATTGGCGATGACTAGGTCATTTATATATGAGTATATTCACTGAGGAGTCAAATGAGAACATTTGATCGTAGGTCATACTCATCGTTTAAGCACAAGTGGGGTTACCACTTTTACATAAAGCGTTGTTGTGCTCACACCTTTAGAGTTGCTTTGGCTCAATTGATTAGAGTAAATCTCCCCCTAGATGTGATATCCCCCCTAAGAGGGATGAACTAACCTTGGGTTTTTTCAATGATGACTTCATGTAGGTGTTGAAGATGTGGATGCTCGATGTTGATGTAGATCATTTGGAGCAATCCATTGGAGTGAGTTGCACTTTCAATACCTATACGGGTTAGTCCCACAAGGAACAAACAAGGATATCCAGACATAGGGTGATGTACACACAAGATGATGTCCATGAAAGCATTAGGTTACCTTGTCCCTTGTCTTGCCAACAAGAGGGTTTGTGACTCCTTGAACTAGTGCAAGATGTGGAGGTTGTTTGCACTTGTCCTTGCCAAAAAGATATGAGTGAAGTATGTTGGCGGAGTCACCCTCAAGAACTCTCTAGTTCTTCTTCTTCGGGATCCACATCATCTTGATGGGAATCCTTGGAGTTGTAGTCGTACTTGATGAAGTAGAACTTGATGTAGTCTTGGGAACCCACTTGACCAAGGCCTTAGGAGCTTCTTCAAATGCATCAATATCCTCTTGAAGCTTGTCCTTCCCTTTTTGATTTTGCTCTTGTGGTGGAAGATCATCTTGATTTTGTGTCCCTTGGAAATAAGTAGGATAATACTTCTCTTGTTGAGGAACAAACTTCGTCTTGGGGTATTGATCTTTTTCCCACTCAACTCCATTGGCATTGAACTTTCGTTCAAAACCAACACCTTGATTCTTCCGGTGCCTTCCTTGCTTGCGTACAATTTCCTCAAATTGCTTACTTCTGGCAAGACTCTTGTAGACACCTTTCTCTATAAATCCCTTAAATAATCTATTTTCTTGCTCAAGTGTAACTTGGCTAAGAGAATCATTAGTGGAATCAAGAGAACTACTAGAAGCAACAATATTGGATTTAACATGATTGTTGTCACTACTAGAAGAAGAATCTTTCTTACGCTTATTGCTAGATTTAACTTGTGGCATGTAAGTAGACAAGAGTAAACGCTTGGCAATGTAAGAAGAACTTTTCTTGCGAAGATCATCATTGATTGCCTTTAAGAACCCATGCTCTTGATCAAGGTTGAGCTTTTCAAAGCGTAACTTCTCATGAGTCTTTAAAATTTCTCGATGATCTTCCAAGGTAGTTTCATGAGCTAACTTAAGAGTGTTTAGTTCTTTAGTTAGACTCTCAATCTCCTTCTTATCATCGTCATTCGTTTTATCTTGATTATCATGATTAATAGCAAGTTCATCATAGTTTTCATCACTAGAGTTGTCAACAAGTAAATCATCATCACCTAGCAAATCATCTTCATCACTATTGAAATCAACATACTCGGGGTGTGATACCTTTGGACCTTTAGCCATGAAGCATCTTCCAATTACTTCATTTGGTGAGTCAAATATGTCGTAGGAGTTCGTTGACACAAGTGCTAGACCGGCAACACCTTCATCTTGAGTATATTCGGAGTCGGAGTGATAAGTTCTCTCGGAGTGATCGTCGGAGTCGGAGTCGGATACCCATTCACCAACATGAGCTTGATGTCTTCATTTTGTATAGCTCCTTGATGATTTGTCCTTCCTTTCCGAATCCTTCCTTCTCCGTGATGTTCGTCGTTCATAACGGTAATCTCTACTCCTTCTCTCTCTTGGTGGCGATTCTTCTCTTCTACTTTTCCTTTTGGGTGAATCTTCTCTTCTTTTGTAGGGAGTCATACACTCATTGGAGTAGTGTCCGGGTCTTCCGCAATTGTAGCAATTACATTCACAACTCGAAGATCTATTGTCATTGTAGGACCTTGACTTGGAACTTCTTTCCTTGCTTCTACTCTTGTAGAACTTGTTGAAGTTCTTCACCATTAAGCTCAATTCTTCATTGAAGGCTTGTTTCTCACTTGATGGTGTAGTAGCATCACATGAGGCTTTGTAAGCACCACTTGACTTGTTGTGAAGCTCTTCCTTATCCTTGAGTGACATCTCATGAGCAACAATTCTTCCAACGACTTTCGTTGGCTTGAGATCTTTGTAATTGGGCATCATTCGAATCAATGTACACACGGTATCATATTTTCCATCCAAGGGTCTTAGGATCTTCTTGATGATGAATCTATTGGTCATCTCTTCACTTCCTAAGCCGGCAATCTCATTTGTGATGAGAGCAAGACTAGAGTACATTTCAGCAACACCTTCACCATCCTTCATTTTGAACGTGTCAAGTTGACTTTCAAGCACATCCAATTTGGATTCCTTGAAAGAGTCGGTACCTTCATGCATATCAATCAAAGTATCCCAAATTTCCTTTGCATTCTCAAGACGGCTGATTTTGTTGAATTCTTTAGTGCACAATCCGTTGAAGAGGATATCGCAAGCTTGAGCATTGTATTGCAACATCTTCAACTCTTCCACGGTAGCTTCATGGTTTGGTTCTCTCCCATCAAAGAATTCACCTTGCAAGCCAATACACACAATAGCCCAAACGGTGGGGTTATGTCCAAGAATATGTATTTTCATCTTATGCTTCCAACTAGCAAAATTAGTACCATCAAAGTAAGGACCTCTACGGTGGTAATTTCCCTCGCTAGATGCCATACTCTCCTAGGTTGTGAAACCAAGGCTATGATCACCAAACACTATGGAAATCAAGGCAAATGGAGACCAAAGCTCTGATGCCACTTGTAGGATCGAAAGTATGTCAAGAGGGGGTGATTAGACTACTTGACCAAATAAAAATCTAGCCTTTTCCCAATTTTAAGTCTTGGCAGATTTTAATAACTTAGCACAAGTCAAGCAGTCAACCAACACATTTCAAGTCTAAGAGTATAGTAGAGGAATGTAAAACATTGCACATGAAGGTAAAGGGAGGAGTTTGGAGGGAGCAAACGCAATGTAGACATGGAGATTGTTGGCGTGGTTCCGATAGGTGGTGCTATCGTACATCCACGTTGATGGATACTTCAACCCACGAAGGGTAACGGTTGCGCGATTCCACGGAGGGCTCCACCCACGAAGGGTCCACGAAGAAGCAACCTTGTCTATCCCACCATGGCCATCGCCCATGAAGGACTTGCCTCACTAGGGTAGATCTTCACGAAGTAGGCGATCTCCTTGCCCGTACAAACTCCTTGGTTCAACTCCACAATATTGACGGAGGCTCCCAAGTGAAACCTAACCAATATAGGAGACACCACTCTCTAAAAGGTAATAAACGGTGTGTTGATGATGAACTCCTTGCTCTTGTACTTCAAATGATAGTCTCCCCAACACTCAACTCTCTCTCACTGATTTGGATTTGGTGGAAAGATGGTTTGAGTGGAAAGCAACTTGGGGATGGCTAGAGATAAAGATTCATATGGTTGGAATGGAATATCTTGGTCTCAACACATGAGTAGGTGGTTCTCTCTCAGAAAATAAATATTGGAAGTGTAGGCATGTTCTGATGGCTCTCTCTATGAGTGAAGAGTAGGTGGAGGGGTATTTATAGCATCCACACAAAATTAACCATTACACACAATTCACCAAACTCGGTAAGACCGAATCAGAAAACTCGATGGGACCAATTCAGTTCAAAATGTGAACGTTAGGCTTTTCGGTGGGACCGACATGTCAACTCGGTGGGACCGATTTCATTAGGGTTAGGGCATACCGTAATCTCGGTGAGACCAATTACACAAACTCGGTGGGACCGATTACACAAACTCGGTGGGACCAATTTTGGTAATAAGCTAACCAGAGAGTTGGTCAGGCAAACTCGGTGGGACCGAATCGTTCATTTCGGTGAGACCGAAATGTTACGAAAGGGAAACAGAGAGATTGCATTGCGAACTTAGTGGGACCGATCGCTCATTTCGGTTGGACCGAAATGTTATGAAGGGAAACAAAAAGTTTGCAATCCCATCTCGGTGAGACCGAGATCCCTATCGGTACGACCGATATGACTAGGGTTTCTGGCAGTGGCTATGTCAAGTGAACTCGGTGGCGCCGGATAGGACATTTCAATGAGGCCGAGTTTGACTTTTGGTTTGGGACATATGTGGATATGAGAAAGAGGTTGAGGGTTTTTGGAGCATATCCCCAAGCATTTTGAGCAAGTAAGCCATTAAGCAACACCTCGTCCCCTTTTAATAGTATTGGCTTTTCCTATGGACTCAATGTGATCTTGGATCACTAAAATGAAAAAGGTAGAGTCTTGAGCTAGAGCCAATATGTGTCCTTAGCATTTTGAGGGGTCCACATTCTTAATCCATGTCATGTCAATCATTGAAGTTTCTGAAATGATCATCTTGAAATAGTATTAGTTCAATGAGCTATATGTTGTTAATAATTACCAAAACCACCCAGGGATAGTTGCACTTTCAATGATCAACCTGAATAATGAGGTCGAGTTCCTACAAGAAACCAAAGAAACAACAAGAACTAAGATAATGATATCTAAATTGCTAGCATGAATTAAGCAAGGATAATGGTGGGGTTCTTGATAGAGGATCTGAATAAGGCGGTAGTCCTACATGTCACGCGGATGCAAATTGTAGCAAAGCTAAATAATGTCTAAACAAAAACCCGAGTTTTAACCTACAAGAAAGCTATATAGTTGCTTTGAAGATGGTCTTCCCATTGGTCACATATTCATCATGTTGCAAGAAGGTACATCGTCAAGATTTATCTTTGAGAATCCATACTCACATCTTATGTGTAAGACCATCTTCATAGTGAGGAGCAAGAGTATTCAACAAATTCTCAACTAGGATGGTTGGTGATGGTTAATCCATTCCTTGACTTGTCACATTCAGAACTTTGAAGCTTTGAAACAAGGGCCTTAAGATAATCATGAAGCTCATGAGGTTTCTCTCTTTTTTCAAACACAAATAAGTGCATATCACTCATAGTTGAAGTGTGGAGATACCGGTCTTTGACAACAATATTCTATCACATAGTTCCATTGTGAATTTGATATGGAAGTAAGGTTCCTTTATGTTGTCAGACAAGCCCTTCCTTATTAACATGCATGCTAAATCATTTAGTTGATCATCATAGGCTTCATGAGGAGTTAGGTTGTCGTGATCAACAAGATTGAAGCCATTGACCACAATCTTCCACATTTCCTTGGAGTAGTGCCTAATATGATCCTGCATCTCAAAGTTCACCAATTGAAAGGATTGTGATGCACCTAGAGAGGAGTGGATTGGCACGATTATTTTTTTAATTTATTATTAGCAAGTTTAGGCAATGAGGAATATAAATGTGAGCCTAAGCAATTGTTATCGTGCAATAAGTAATGCACTAGAGAGTGCTCAACAAATTATAGTGAATGCAAGGCCATGTGACCAAAATAAACCACAAGTAGGGATTTAGGCTTACGGATAATTGATGGCGTGAAGACGAGGATGTATCCTGATGTTCACTTAGTTGGAGGGAAGCTAGTCACCCGTTGGAGGGATGGTTGTTACCACAAAGATACACCAAAACCACAAAGGCTCGCCCTATTCTCATTGGGATATCACAACTAATGTGATTCTCAACCACTAGTGCGACCTTGAGGTGGCCTCCAAACCTTCTCAGACTTCACAGGGATAAATCAGCAGGTGATTCCTCACCAAAGACTTCTACTGCCTAGGAGTTACCAACCTCCAAGAGTAACGAGATCAAGAGAGAAATGCTCAAGACTTGTTCAAATCACAAATTGCTTCGGTCAAAAGAGAGGGGGTGAAATCACTCTGAAGAACTCTCACAAATGTCCTTGGAATCTTCGATTTTGTGTGGGGAGAAGGATAGGGAGGATTTTCTAAGATCTGGTGTTCTTATCTTGTGTTGGTAAAACCTTCCACGAAGTGGTGGAAGGGTACTTATCAGTGGGAAGGAAACTAGCTGTTGGGCAACAAAATACACAGCCAGATAGTCTGGGTGAAATACGCCCGGACAGTCCAGTTGCTGGAAATTGTCTAAGTCAGCAGTCAAGCCAACTGATTGAGAAACAGGGGCTGGAAAGTCTGGCCAAAAAACACCCGGACAGTTGTTAGACAGTCTGACCGATGTTTGACCATATGCTTGTGCTCTTGGGTGCCTGCATCACATTTGCCCGGATAGTTGGCTAGACAATATGGCCGACATCTGGCCACATGGTTTAGCTCTTGGGTGCCACTACCACATTTACTTGGATAGTCTAGCCATTGTAAATTGTCTAAGTCATCAGCTGAGCCAACAGATCAAGGAACATGGGCTGAAAAGTTCAACCAAAATAGGCCCGAACAGTTGTTGGATAGTTTGGCCGATGATCGGCCATATGTTTGTGCTCTCGTGTGCCTCCATCACACTTAGCTCAATAATTGGCTAGTCAGTCTGGCTGACCTTCGGTCACATGTTTTAGCTCTCGGGTGCCACTACCACATTTACCCCAATAGTGCGGGGCAAATCTGTCCGGACTGTCAGGCCGCATGATAATTTGTCTATTTAGCCTGATTTGAACATAAGTTTTGGTAAGGATGTTTGGCATTGGACTTGTGGTAGATTAGGCATATCATGATGATTGTGAACTCATCAATTCATTTGCAAAAAAAATCATTGGTCCCCTCTTAATAGTGTGAGATCCCTATAACTCAAGAACAAAATGAAAAACAAGTACTTCTCTTTGTTGTCGCACATGTCTTGAGTTATCATCATTTTGGGGGGTCTATAATCCACACACGATGTTTTCACGGGGACAAAAGCATGTAGATTTACTTAGCAAACATATTACCCTATAAGTATGTTGTCATCAATATCAAAATATGAGCAAGAGAATGATTGCACTTTCATGAGTCATCAACCCTGGCACAAATAGACTGCCAGAATAACATGCTCGTCATATCATTGTAAGCATACATATTGGTGCTGAAACCGATCTTCTTGGCCTTTCAGGATAAGAATAGATGATAACAGACAAATCGATAGCACCTTCATCAGGGATCTTAATCCCATTGTTGGCATTGTGACCCTTGTACTCAGTGTACCAAAGAGCTTGGGCAAGAAGAGATAGTGGTTGCCTCTTGACCAAGATGGGGCCGCTCATCCAAGACATACAAAAGCTTTGAGGCACAAGAGAAGAAATAAATGGGATGAGTGTGGGTATGGTAGTTCAATAAATGGGATGAGTGTGGGTATGGTAGTTCAATGGTATTGGTTGAAACGCAACGACAATGGATCTACTTCATGAGGAGGATGAGAGCATGGCATTAGGCCATGTGCAGTGTCGCTGCTAATGGCATTGGCATAGATGACTCCTAAAGTCATTGAATTTCAGTTCAGGATTGAAGATTGTTCATTTAAAGGTTGAAGGAATATTCTATTGTAACCAGCTAATGACCCAACTCATCTCAATTAGTGTTGCGACAAAAAATGTTTCATAGTTTTTCGAGAGAGGGTGGGGGTGGGGCTATGATATGTCTCCAACGTATCTATGATTTTTGATTGTTCCATGCTATTATGTTATCAACCTTGGATGTTTTATATGCATTTATATGCTATTTTATATGATTTTTGGGACTAACCTATTAACCTAGAGCCCAGTGCCAGTTTCTGTTTTTTCCTTGTTTTAGAGTATCGCAGAAAAGGAAAATCAAACGGAGTCCAATTGACCTGAAACTTCACGGAACTTATTTTTGGACCATAAGAAGCCCACGGAGTATCGGAGTTGGACCAGGAGAGTCCCGGGCTGCCCACGAGGGTGGGGGCGCGCCCACCCCCCATGGGCGCACCCCCTGCCTCGTGGACAGCCCGGAGGTCCACCAATGTACGTCTTCCTCCCATATATACCCATATACCCTAAAAACTTCGAGGAGCACAATAGATCGGGAGTTCCGCCGCCAGAAGCCTCCGTAGCCACCGAAAACCAATCTAGACCCGTTCCGGCACCCTGCCAGAGGGGGAATCCTTCTCTGGTGCCCATCTTCATCATCCCGGCGCTCTCCATGACGAGGAGGGAGTAGTTCTCCCTCGGGGCTGAGGATATGTACCAGTAGCTATGTGTTTGATCTCTCTCTCTCTCTCTCTCTCTCGTGTTCTTGAGGTGATACGATCTTGATGTATCGCGAGCTTTGCTATTATAGTTGGATCCTATGATGTTTCTCCCCCTCTACTCTCTTGTAATGGATTGAGTTTTCCCTTTGAAGTTATCTTATCGGATTGAGTCTTTAAGGATTTGAGAACACTTGATGTATGTCTTGCGTGGGATACCCGTGGTGACAATGGGGTATTCTATTGATCCACTTGATGTATGTTTTGGTGATCAACTTGCGGGTTCCGCCCATGAACCTATGCATAGGGGTTGGCACACGTTTTCGTCTTAACTCTCCGGTAGAAACTTTGGGGCACTCTTTGAAGTACTTTGTGTTGGTTGAATAGATGAATCTGAGATTGTGTGATGCATATCGTATAATCATACCCACAGATACTTGAGGTGACAATGGAGTATCTAGGTGACATTAGGGTTTTGGTTGATTTGTGTCTTAAGGTGTTATTCTAGTACGAACTCTATGATAGATCGAACGGAAAGAATAGCTTCATGTTATTTTACTACGTACTCTTGAATAGATCGATCAAAAAGGATAACTTTGAGGTGGTTTCGTACCCTACCATAATCTCCTCGTTTGTTCTCCGCTATTAGTGACTTTGGAGTGACTCTTTGTTGCATGTTGAGGGATAGTTATATCATCCAATTATGTTATTATTGTTGAGAGAACTTACACTAGTGAAAGTATGAACCCTAGGCCTTGTTTCAACGCATTGCAATACCGTCTGTGCTCACTTTTATCATTAGTTACCTTGCTGTTTTTATATTTTCAGATTACAAAAATCTTTATCTACCATCCATATACCACTTGTATCACCATCTCTCCGCTGAACTAGTGCACCTATACAATTTACCATTGTATTGGGTGTGTTGGGGACACAAGAGACTCTTTGTTATTTGGTTGTAGGGTTGCTTGAGAGAGACCATCTTCATCCTATGCCTCCTACGGATTGATAAACCTTAGGTCATCCACTTGAGGGAAATTTGCTATTGTCCTACAAACCTCTGCACTTGGAGGCCCAACAACGTCTACAAGAAGAAGGTTGTGTAGTAGACATCAAGCTCTTTTCTGGCGCCGTTGCCGGGGAGGTTAGTGCTTGAAGGTATATCTTTAGATCTTGCAATCAAATCTTTTTGTTTCTTGTTTTAGAACTAGTTTAGTTTATAAAAGAAAACTACAAAAAAATATGGAATTGAGTTTGCCTCATACGCTTCATCTTTTTAATATCTTTCGTGAGTATGATGGAAAGGAAAATTGTGCCAAAGTGTTAGAAGAAGAATGCATTAAAATGTTTGGCACTAAATATTTGAATGATGAGCATGATTGCAATGTTGTTAGTATAAATTCCTTGAATATCCATGATGCTAATGATATGCAAAGCCACAAGCTTGGGGAAGCTATGTTTGATGAAGATGATATTTTTTGCCCCCCAAGTTTTGATGAGCAAATTTATTATGTTTAAAGCATGCCTCCTATTTATGATGATTATATTGATGAAAGTGGATTTGGAGAGGTCATGACTTTATTTTGTGATGAATCCACTATTCCGGAAGAGGTTCCAATTAATTATGATAACAAAGTTGCTATCTATAATGATTATTGTGATGACTTGTATGCTATAAAGAACAATGATATCCATGAAACTTGTCATCATGATTTTAGTTTTCAATTGGATTATGCCTCACATGATAGTTATTTTGTTGAGTTTGCTCCCACTATTATCCATGACAATAAATTTGCTTATGTGGAGAGTAATAAAATTTCTATGCTTGTAGATCATGAAAAGAATGCTTTATGTGATAGTTATATTTTTGAATTCATTCATTATGCTACTGAAAATTATTATGAGGGAGGAATATATACTTGTAGGAGTTGCAATAATATCAAGTTTCCTCTCTATGTACTTAAAGTTTTAAAGTTATCCTTGTTTTACCTTCCTATGCAAGTTGATTCTTATTCCCATAAATTGTTTGCTCACAAAATCCCTATGCATAGGAAGTGTGTTAGGCTTAAATGTGCTATTTATATTCTTCATGATGCTCTCTTTATATTTCAATTCTTATCTTTTATGTGAGCATCATTGAAATCATCATGCCTAGCTAGGGGCGGTAAACGATAGCGCTTGTTGGGAGGCAACCCAACTTTATTTTTGTTCCTTGATTTTTGCTCCTGTTTAGTAATAAATAATTTATCTATCCTCTGTTATGATTGTGTTTTTTATGTTTTAATTAGTGTTTGTGCCAAGTAGAACCTTTGGGAAGACTTGGGTGAAGTCTTTGTGATCTTGCTGTAAAAAACAGAAACTTTAGCGCTCACGAGAATTGCTGACATTTTTTATTGGAGAGTGATATTTAGTTAATTATTTTTGCAGATTATTAATAGATAAATTCCTCACGTCCAGAAATTTATTTTAGAATTTTGGGGGTTCCAGAAGTTTGCGTTAGTTACAGATTACTACAGACTATTCTGCTTTTGACAGATTCTGTTTTTCATGTGTTGTTTACTTATTTTGATGAATCTATGGCTAGTAAAAGAGTTTATAAACCATAGAGAAATTGGAATATAGTAGGTTTAACACCAATATAAATAAAGAACGAGTTCATTACAGTACCTTTAAGTGGTGTTTTGTTTTCTTTCGCTAACGAATCTTACGAGTTTTCTGTTAAGTTTTGTGTTGTGAAGTTTTCAAGTTTTGGGTAAAGATTTGATGGACCATGGAATAAGTAGTGGCAAGAGCCTAAGCTTGGGGATGCCCAAGGCACCCCAAGGTAATATTCAAGGAAAACCAAGAGCCTAAGCTTGGGGATGCCCCGGAAGGCATCCCCTCTTTCGTCTTTGTTCATCGGTAACTTTACTTGGAGCTATATTTTTATTCACCACATGATGTGTGTTTTGCTTGGAGCGTCATTTTATTTTCTTTTGTTTTGCTCGCTGTTTGAATAAAATACCAAGATCTGAAATTCTTAAATGTTAGAGAGTCTTCACATAGTTGCATAATTATTCGACTACTCATTGATCTTCACTTATATCTTTCGGAGTAGTTTATCATTTGCTCTAGTACTTCACTTGTATCCTTTTAGAGCACGGCGGTGGTTTTATTTTGAAGAAATAGATAAACTCTCGTGGTTCACTTATATTATTTTGAGAGTCTTTAGAACAGCATGGTAGTTTGCTTTGGTTATGAAACTAGTCCTAATATGATGGGCATCCAAGATGGGTATAATAAAAACTTTCAAATAAGCGCATTGAATACTAAGAGAAGTTTGATACTTGATGATTGTTTTGAGATATGGATATGGTGATATTAGAGTCATGCTAGTTGAGTAGTTGTGAATTTGAGAAATACTTGTGTTGAAGTTTGTGATCCCCGTAGCATGCACGTATGGTGAACCGTTATGTGATGAAGTCGGAGCATGATTTATTTATTTATTGTCTTCCTTATGAGTGGTGGTTGGGGACGAGCGATGGTCTTTTCCTACCAATCTATCCCCCTAGGAGCATGCGCGTAGTACTTTGTTTCAATAACTAATAGATTTTTGCAAGAAGTATGTGAGTTTTTTATGACTAATGTTGAGTCCATGGATTATACGCACTCTCACCCTTCCACCATTGCTAGCCTCTCTAGTACCACGCAACTTTCGCCGGTACCATAAACCCACCATATATCTTCCTCAAAACAACCACCATACCTACCTATTATGGCATTTCCATAGACATTCCGAGATATATTGCCATGCAACTTTCCACCATTCTGTTTACTATGACACGCTCCATCATTGTCATATTGCTTTGCACGATCATGTAGTTGAAATTGTATTTGTGGCAAAGCCACTATTCATAATTCTTTCATACATGTCACTCTTGATTCATTCCATATCCTAGTACACCGCCGGAGGCATTCACATAGAGTCATATTTTGTTCTAAGCATTGAGTTGTAATTGTTGAGTTGTAAGTTAATAAAAGTGTGATGATCATCATTTTTAGAGCATTGCCCCAATTGAGGAATGGGTGATGGAGACTATGATTTCCCCGTAAGTCGGGATGAGACTCCAAACGAAAAAAAAAAGAAAAAAAGATGCCATAAAAAAGAGAAAAGACCCACGGATACTTGAGGTGACAATGGAGTATCTAGGTGACATTAGAGTTTTCGTTGATTTGTGTCTTAAGGTATTATTCTAGTATGAACTCTATGATAGATCGAACAGAAAGAATAGCTTCATGTTATTTTACTACGTACTCTTGAATAGATCGATCAGAAAGGATAACTTTGAGGTGGTTTCGTACCCTACCATAATCTCTTCGTTTGTTCTCTGCTATTAGTGACTTTGGAGTGACTCTTTGTTGCATGTTGAGGGATAGTTATATGATCCAATTAAGTTATTATTGTTGAGAGAACTTACACTAGTGAAAGTATGAACCCTAGGCCTTGTTTCAACGCATTGCAATACCGTTTGTGCTCACTTTTATCATTAGTTACCTTGCTTTTTTTATATTTTCATATTACAAAAACCTTTATCTACCATCCATATACCACTTGTATGACCATCTCTTCGCCGAACTAGTGCATCTATACAATTTACCATTGTATTGGGTGTATTGGGGACACAAGAGACTCTTTGTTATTTGGTTGCAGGGTTGCTTGAGAGAGACCATCTTCATCCTACGCCTCCTACGGATTGATAAACCTTAGGTCATCCACTTGAGGGAAATTTGCTACTGTCCTGCAAACCTCTGTACTTGGAAGCCCAACAATGTCTACAAGAAGAAGGTTGTGTAGTAGACATCAGGCTATACCGAGGCAAAGCTTTGATCATTGACCCATTCATTGTTGTGCTTCAAGCGGCTTATGGTTTTTTTGCCTCCTCATATTCATTCGAAGATGGGGAAACGGTGTTAGCATCCCCTCTGAGCAGCTTCTATCTTTATGGACGCACCACTATAATATACGATGTACATATGTTTGCCCATGTTTGTTTAGATAATGTGCATAGTACGCATACATTTTGGTATATAATATACTCCAGAACTGAAATGTATGCATCCATTTGGTAAATAATATACTCCAGAACTGAAATAAGAAAACAAATGACACAAATGAAACGAATATGCCACACAGAATTCCTAGATCTGCAAGCTGATGTGTACGCGATGACAGTTGGTTACACTATGAGCTGGCAGCAAGGAGATGCTAACCCTCACACGAAGTTAGGGGTAAAAACGACAAGAGACGGCGCAATGGGTCGTTGAAGGACACAAGAAGCTTCTACAGTGCCAACCATTCCATCATGTAGGGCGTGTTTGGTTGCTGTAGTCTACAGTAGCTGCATTGCATAGCCTTCTCAACTCAGCCTGGCTATGGAAATGCAGCCTCAAATGCACCATCTGCAATTTGTTTGGTTGCCTGCATGCCCTCTTGCCTGCATGGGTTGAACCACGCTGCCTGGTGTTTGGTTGCCTGCATGTTAGTGGACAAACCCAATGCATGGTGTTTGGTTGTATGCAACGCCTGGTGTGTGATAACCTCTTTGGCTAGTTGGTGAGGTTACCAGCACAATTCGGCACAACCATGTACCACACGTCATAAGCAGAGAAGAGCATCAATAGAGCATCAACTACTTAACAACATAGTTCAGATAACATAATACCACACATCATAACGATAGTTCAAAAAGTTCAACGCATGAACCATAAAGCAAACTCGATAGTACTTGGGAAGGAGGTGCCCCGGCCCTAGTCCCTGGCGGCGAAGACTTTCTCGTGCTTCCCACACTTGTTGACCACCTCAATGCCATCGTCGTCGAAGATGATGACCTTGAGGGTGTCGGGAGTCGGGAGCTTGAACGTCACCATGTAGCCGATCTTGATCTGATGAACGGCGGCGAAGGTAGCCCAACCCTGATCCAGGGTCACCCTGCCGTTCATCAGCTTCACCGTCACCCTCCAGGAGCAGCCGGTGTTGTTCCTCAGCTTGAACTCCGTCGGCACTGCGGTGAAGTGCTTGGTGAAGTCCAGGGGCATGGGGATGCACTCAAGCTTCGGCGCAAGGATGACTTTGTAGAAGTGAGTTGGGCCACCCTCCTCATGGTAGTGGTCGTAGTTGCGGCGCTTGCTGCTGGGGGGCTCCTCCATGCGCTCGTCATCGCCAACCGTTGGCGTCTTCGGTTCTTCCTCGACGATGGGCGGCAGCACCACCTCGGGCATTGGATGAACCGCTTCCTTGCCCTTCTTGTCAATGGCCGGGAGCACCTCCGTGCCCATCTCATTGCACTCCTTGATCTGCACACAATTCATGGAGTCAGACACAGCACAGAGTTCATGGCTTATTGAAGAGCATGTAGTTAAAACGACATGACTGACACTCTTCCTCCTCTCCATCGCGCCTATATTTACTCACCCTAACCACCACTACTTACCCACCCCTCTCTTCTCTCACTATCAACCTTCCTCCTCTCCATCGCCATGAGCTCCAGCTCCAACTCCAACGCCAACCCCTTCCCTTGGGGTATTGGCTGGAGGGCCTTCTTCCTCGGGTGGTCGGCTGGTGACCGCACAAATTTGAGAACACCATGGAGGTGTGCTCGAACTTCGGCTCCATGTCTGACATGCAGAAGGAATCTGATGCAGTGCGCATGAGGGCCACTGCACAAGAGTTGAAGACGCCGATTCCTAACCCAGCGAAGGGCGCGATGGCAGTCGACATCATTCGCTGGGCCATGAATCAGGTCGTCTCCCACGACATTAAACAGAGGAAGATCTGGTCCAAGTACAAGAACTACTGGGCTCCTAATGACCGTCATGCCGCAGTGTACTGGGAAACAGCAATCGTGTTGCCGGCGGTCATCGTTGGGAATCGTAAGGAGGAGGAAGAACCAGTGCAGATGCCAGTGAGGGCGCCGGAGCCAGGCCGTCGTACCTGGTAGATCGACCTCGGCTTCGCCGAGGATGACGACGACCCGCCGCCACGCACGGCGATGGACAAGAAGATGAAGGCCAGCCACTCGACCCGCCGCTTCGCACGCCTCAACGGCTGCCGTGGTTAGCCAGTGTCTGTTGTGTACCCCCAATCCCCCCTTCTACTCCATCCGCATCTACCTCTATTCCAATCTTGCATGAACTAGTATGAACTAGTATGAATTGCCATGTTATATACCTCTATTCCTCATTCCCCTCTCTTTCGTGGATCGAATCTACCGCCGGATCGAACGCGAAAAAGTAGTGCATGACGAACAGAAAAGTGCTTACCGCCATTGCTACGGGCCATGTGATGATCCGCTCACCGATGATGGAGTCCAGTGGTCTTCTTGCTCTCCTCCAATTCGTCGCCGCCGATGAGAGCTGGGGGAGTGAGGGAGAGTTGGGAGAGGGAGCGGTGAGGGGCGATGAGGCTAATAACTGTCGGCACTTCGGGAAGCAACGCGGCTTCTCGAGCGTGGCCTCGCTCGTGCAGCCACCGTCGTCCATGTGCACCGCTCAGGTCTGGCTATAGAGAAGCTGCCGATTCGAGCGTTTCCATGGAGCCAGGCCCAGGAGTGCTTTAAACACCGTGTCATGCAGACCCAACAATGTATGCGACCGACCAAACATCCCATTTTCTTCCCGCACAGCTCCATGCAGGCAACCAAACACGCCCGTAGTGTACGAAGGAATAAAAGATGGGAGCTGGAAGGGGGGCCTTGTTGGTATATATGACAGTGTGAGTGCTCAGTTACTAATACTATTAATCAAGTCCAAGCTAGAGATAACTTTAAAGAAGTGAACATTGGTTGGTCCATTACTAAATAAATAAACTGACGATGTGGACAACTTTCGAATCAGGAATAAAAGCTCTTTTGGCCCAGCATCATCACGTCTAAATTTGACAGTGCATTCATGATGCTCATAAACGATTTACTCGTTAGCCATGTGGTAGACCATGACCACTCTGTTTGACGCAGTAGGCCTTGTCTCAGATTGGCAATCACAGTTGATTTAATCACAAACGAGCCACCACTTGTAACACTGTTTAGGGCATCTTCAACAGGTTGTATGTTAGTCCTGTTGGTAAAATGTCTATGTCATCAACCAACAAGCTATCATACAACTACTCCAATGGGTTGTATGTAAGCTATCCAATAGATGGTGAGACAATAAATGTGATTGCTCTCTATTTCATCTTGGAGCTTGTGCAAAGGTTGTTGGTTAATCTACATACAACTTTGCTCCCTTTCCACATTTAATACATGCCGCATCATCACTATGTCCTAGGTGGCAAATTTACCAACACCTATCTCACAACTATTGGAGATGCCCTTACAAGTGTCGTTATCTTGAGTGGCAACTGATTCCAACGAGCCTTTCATTTGGAGGATTATTAAAATCGAAAAACAGTAGGCCGCCAACCATAGTAGTGGGCAACTGGTTTTGAAGAAAAATACTATAGTCGTCACTGTGCGTTTCGTTGGTCCGGACATTTGAGGGCACGGTGTTGGAGATGCCCTAAGCAGTAAAAGAGCACAGTGCAGATGTTCAACAAATATGATCTTACAACACAAAGCATGTACATTTTGAAAATCAGATCTTGCTAAAAGAATCAAGTTGAACTGTCCAAATTTCACGCAAATGATTATGATTGCCCACAAAATTTGAGGCACCACAACAAATGATGAGAGGTAGTTATAACAAATATGTGCATGTCCTAATTTGGTACAAGGCTACAATCATGATCCAGAAGGAGAACGCCATGTGCTTCATATTATCCAGTAGGTTAAGCGGCTCCTTGTACATGAAATGGATTTCTTATCAGGAAAAGACAAAATAGTTTGGGAAACCACGTCTTGGCAAACTGATAGTGTAAAATTGCAAAAACAACAAATTGGAGAGATGAAACACTTCATCAAGCAATATATAAAGGTAAACGTTTCCAACCGGCGCACCGGCCGAAGCTTCGGCCGGTCGCACGGGGCGCGTTCGATCGAGTGGGATCCAACGAATCGTTTTTCTTCTCGGAGTACAGCTGGACTAGGTCATGTGGCCCACTCTCCACCAAACATTTCTTATCCTTTTCTTCTTCCTTCTTCCTCCGTCCGCATCTATACTTCACTGCTGCTTCTTTTTCCTCTCGTAGCAACCCCTCGCAAGCTGCTGGTTTTCTGCATTGGAGGCGGTGGTGCTGAATGGCAGCCACCTCACGGCTGAGCCTCCGCTCCCCCTCATTGTTGCCCGCGCACACAACGCTGCGAGGTCAACGCTCTGACGATGCAGCATCACCATGGACGTGCCCACACAGCTTTGCTTTTTCTTTGAGTTAAAAGCACTGGGAGTCCTACAACTTGCACTGAATGTGATGGTTTGGTCCTAGAACTTGCATTTTGACCCTACCCAGTCCTTGACCTTGCATCAAATGTGCAAATTTGGTCTTGACCAATCACAGAGCAACATGTAGACGTGTGGGTGCCGACCTGGTCAGCCCACGGCATTTTGCAAAGAGGCCCCCGTCTTTGGTTTGAATCTACCCACAGGACATGAAAACACCTGAATTAACTTTTAAAGGAGACCACGGTCTGTCCCCCCCCCCCCCCCACCCTCCCCCCTCCGATCCAGACAAACCCGCAGCTCACTCCATTTCTGTTTCTTGCTCTGCTCAAAACCAGAGCTCGTCGCCGCCATCCAGCTAGCCGCCGCCAAGCAAGTATTTCTGTATGATACACAAGTTTTACGTATTTCAAAAATAAAAATAAAAATGAGAGGAGCAGTATGAGCCTCGCAACTTCTGTGGAAAAGACAGTTTATCTGCTTGATGACCACTCTTCTCTCGCACAGGAGTGCAAATTTATGCAAGTCTGTACATAGTCAAGTATCCAGCATGGATATTTTGGTGTCTTGAAAGAATTTATTATTAGCACGGTGATTGGTGTCTGTCGTTGAAGGATTGATTCTCTCATCGGATTAGTCTACGGCGACGAACGTACGTACTAAGACGAGGGTCAAGGCTACGAACTGACTGACTGAACACAGGGTGCTCGTGGCGGCTGCATGCGCTAGACCGGCGGCAGTGCTCCGGATGGGTGAATACACCCCAGCGACCGAGCACAGCGGGGCGTAAATGAGCGGATTGATGGCGGTGGTACGCGCCACATAAAGACGGTGGACGGAGTGCCCCCTCCGCCGGTCCGCCCTTTCCATCGTCGACGCCGCTCCGGCCCCGGCCCCCGCCGGGCCGGCGTCGTCTGTCCGTCAGACCCAGGGCCTGTACGTGCTGCGGGGAGAGACGGATCGGAGGAAGGCGTGGGGACATCCGCACGAGGCGTGCCCGTGTCGTTGTCGTAGTTGACCGTGATGCACGCGACGCAGGTGGCGGTTCCGGCGTCCTGCGTTGCGTTTGTGCATGGAAGAAGGCCGAACGATGTACGGTGAGCCGGCGAGGCTTCTCGTCGACGCTCCCCAGTCCCTGTGCGGATCAGTTGACGAGAACGCAGGATCGGTCGTGGTGAATTTACGTGCGCGCGGCTCGATTTGGTCCAACGGACACTGCGCCTGTGAATGTTACGTGCAGTAGGCGCCTCCATGAAAAAGCTTGGGACTACTGCTGTGCTGCACGGGTTGAAGCATCGTGAAACAGAAATAGCACCACCGACCAAAACTCAAAAAACCGTCGTCAAACTGAAATAGCACCACCGTACATAACCGTCGTCAAGCAGATAAGGTAGCCGCCGCTGCGGGTTTGTCTGGATCGGCGGGTGGGGGGGCAGACCGTGGTCTCCTTTCAAAATTAATTCAGGTGTTTTTGTGTCCCGCGGGTAGATTCAAACCAAAGGCAGGGGCCTCTTTGCAAAATGCCGCGCGCTGACCGGGTCGGCACCCACGCATGCACATGTCGCTCTCTGATTGATCAGGACCAAATTTACACATTTGATGCAAGTTGAAGGACTGGGTAGGATCAAAATGCAAATTCTAGGATCTTTTTTTTTAAAGATCCAGCTGATTGTTGGCTTGTATTGATTGATAGCAGGGAGCAGGTGACAAAACATCAAGCGCGAGTAGTGATCCGAGGATCAAAGGAGGTAAAAAGGAAGAAAACCAAAAGAAACATGTAAAGGTGCTATGGCTATTCGCTCAGGGCGGTTCCCAGAAGGGGTGCTCCAAAAATGCTGCTCCTGCTTGTCGCCAAAATTCTAGCGTTCGTTGGATGGCTGTTGTGATGCTAGCTCGCGTCGCCGTCTTGCCTCTGAAGGTGCTCTCGTTTCTAGCCTTCCAAATCTCAGAGAGGATGAGGATGATGGTTGTCTTGAGGGCTTTTTTGTGCTCGGGCCGCGCTGCACCGATCATTGCAGCAATGATGGTCGTCGGCTTAGTCTTGCTTTGCCATTGCAAAGGGTGGAGTGAGCTGCATCCAGCTCTGGCCGCTGCAGCCGTCCAGACTTCAAGCGACAGCGGGCATTGCCAGAACAAGTGCATGGAGGATTCCAAGTTCCGGACGCATAGCTGACAGAAGTACTCATTTGGCCATCCTCTCCGTTGGAGACGGTCGTTGCACCATAATCTGTTTTTGAGTAGCAACCATGTGAAGATCTTCATCTTGGCCGGTGCCCAGGTGGTCCAAATCAAGTTCTTGAAATCGGATTTGATGTGACCTTGAAATTGCGCCTTATAGGCAGAGCTAGCAGTGTAGATTCCTGATGCTTCATGCTTCCATTTGATGGTGTCGCTGACGTGGCCTTGAAGACGAATATCAGCAGCTTGTATCCATCTGTGCAACCTGATTGTTTCTGACCAAAGGTGCTGAGTGTCTCCATGGGCGAGGTCTTGAATCCATGTGTCATTTGTCAAAGCTTGTTTGACCGAACGGTTTTTTCTTCTTGAGTGGCTGAAGAGAGCAGGAAAGGCCGTCTTCAGGTTGCCTAAGCCTGTCCATGGGCAGTGCCAGAAGGAGGCCTTCTCACCGTTGCCCAGCGTGATCGAGGTGGAGGCACAGAATAGAGCTCGGTCTCCCTTGTCGCAAGGCAGCTGCATGCCAATCCATGGTCTGTCCGTACTGGTCCAGGACAGCCAAAGCCATCGCAGCCGTAGCGCTCTACTGAAGCGGTTTAGGTCCAAAACTCCCAACCCGCCATTTTCAATAGGAGAGAACACTATAGGCCATGCTACCTTGCATTTTCCTCCACTGAGTTCTTCTTGTGCCCAAAGGAATTTCCTACGAACTTTGTCAACCTCAGCAAGAAATTTCTTTGGCGCTCGGAGTACAGACAGAGCAAAGGTAGGCAGCGTTGTAAGCACGCTGCGTACCAAAACCCTTCTTCCCGCGATGGTCATGAGCTTGCCCTTCCATCCCGCGAGTCTTGCCCTAATCCGATCAAGGATGAACTGGATGTGGACTAGGCGCAGCCTTGAAACGGTTAGTGGGAGGCATAGGTATCTTAAGGGGAATCCCACTATTGTCCCCCCAAAATTGCTCAGGATGTCTGGGAGATTGATCTCCTCGCAGCGGATGGGGGTGACGGTCGACTTTGCAGGGTTTATTTGCAGCCCAGTTCCTTGACCGAAGTCGCGAAGAATGTCGAGTAGGGCGTCGACCTCTACTTTCTCAGGGTTGGCGAAGATTACGGCGTCATCAGCGTAGAGGCTAACCCGTAGAGAGATGTCTCTGCCAGGCAGAGGGGCGAGTAGCTCTAACTCAGTTGCTTGTTGTAGCAGCCTATGGAGGGGATCGATGGCGATTATGAAAAGGAGGGGTGAAAGCGGGTCTCCCTGTCGAAGCCCCTTGCGGTGACGAATCTTGTGCCCTACAGTGCCATTTAGCAAGAAGGATGATGAAGCCGATGCGAGGAGCAGCGCAATCCAGTCACGCCAGCGCGCGGAGAAGCCTAGCACTTGCAGTAGTTCTAGCAAATATTCCCATGACACATTGTCAAAAGCCCGCGCTATATCTAGCTTGAACAGGAGCGCCGATGTTCTCTTCCTATGGAGCGATCTGATAGCATTCTGAACAAACAGAAAACTGTCTTGTGTGCTTTTGGACTTCAAGAAGGCCGATTGGGCCGGTGAGATTGTGTGATGGATTACTGCTGATAGTCTCATTGAGAGCACTTTAGCAATAAGTTTTGCAACTGAGTGTATCAGACTGATCGGTCTGAAGTCTTGAATCTTCTCTGCACCATCTTTTTTGGGATGAGAGCTACTATGGCAGTGTTCAGATAGTTGAAACCTCCCCCCACAAGGTGGTAGAACTTGTTGAAAGCTTGTAGAATATCTGCCTTGATCAGCGGCCAGCAGGTTCTAAAGAAGATTCTCGTGAAGCCGTCTGGCCCAGGTGCCTTCTCTAGGGGTGAAGCTTTGATCGCCTCCCAGATTTAATCTTCGGAAAAAGGGTTGTCGGGGCCGCCCGCTTGGACCGTTGGCATCTCGAGTAAGTGCCAATTGATGTCGGTCGCTCTCGTCGTCTTGGTCCCTATGTTGTCGTAGAAATGGCTGTAGATGGCAGCTTCTTTTTCCTCATGTGCCGTGACAAGCGAATCGCCCACCTTCAGGCTATGGATGTGGTTTTTCCGTCTGTGAGATCTCATCTTCGCATGGAAAAACTTTGTTCCCGCATCTCCCACTTGGAGCCAGGTCAGGCGGGAAGCTTGGCGCTTTCTGGCACGGTCGATCGCTGCCAAACCCAGAAGCCGTAGCTTCAAGAGTTTTCCGTGGTTGAATTCGGCGTCAGATAAACGCCGGGTCTCCTGAGCCACATCTAACCGGAGCACAATTTCTGCTGCTATATGAAATTGTAGCCTCGCATCGCTAAAGTGTGCCTTGCTCCAGATCTTTAGGTCACGCGCCGTGCGCTCCATCTTGGTGTGTAGGAACTAAAAAGCGCAGGAGGACTGCAGTGGCCTGTTCCAGGCAGCTGCCACCATTTCATTGAAACGAGGGAAGCGAGGCCAGAAGCTCTCAAATCTAAAACTCGCACGGCGTGGCGGGGCACTTGTGTCAGCTATGATCAAAGGGCAGTGGTCTGAAGTAGCCGTAGAAGCCGCCATCACTACAAAACTGTGGAAAAGGGATTCCCAGGCTTGGTTGCAGAAGAACTTGTCAATGCTGACAAGGGTGGGGTCTTGACGCTCGTTGCTCCAAGTGTAGCGGCGATTTTTGCACTTTATCTCCTTCAGGCCAGCAGCATCAATGGCCGACCTGAACCTACCCATAAGCCTACGGTTAAGGTTGAGGTTGTTCTTGTCACGCGCCTCGCAGATGAGGTTAAAGTCGCCATTGATCAACCAGGGCTCGTTTATGGGCGGGGATGTGCGGGTGAGCTCGAGGATGAAACTATCTTTTCTTGCATCATCTGCGGGTCCGTAGACGAAGGAGAGCTAGAAGCTATGTGGCTGGCCCAGCAGGGATACTTTTGTTGTGATGGTGAAGGCGCCAATGGCGTGGGAGGTGACAGTGGCGAGGCCCTCGTTCCAGAGAATTGCCGCTCCACCGCTGGTGCCAATCGCCGGGAGGGCGATGCAGCCAGTCAGCGAGGGTCCGCCAATTTCTCGGACTAGACTAGGAGACCAGGCATCGATCTTCGTTTCTTGTAGACATAGGATCGCTATTCGATTCGCTGCTATGATCTCGCAGACAGAGGCGCGCTTTGCGGGGTGGTTTAACCCGCGCACGTTCCAGCACATGATCGGAGGGAGTTTGTCATTCATGGGGAAACTCATATTGCTCCGATAACTGAAAATCACTAATTGGCCTCAGGCCCAAACAATACACCACCTCTCTAACAAGGGCACGCCGGCGACCACCAATAGGCCCCAGAACACACCGGCGTCGAACTAACCACATTGGACTAGCACTACAAATTGGAAGCAAACCTAACTCAAGACAACACATCGTCGGCCGCCGCCGGAGTGAGAACATGATTGGAACTAACATAACTAAAATGCGGCCTCCTCGGCAGCTCCATCAGGTCCGGCCATGCCAGCTGCGATCTTCAGGGCGTCGGCATCCAGACACGTCAACTTGGCAATGACCGCAATGTCAACCTCGGTGAGTGGCTCATCAAACCGACGCAGGAGGGCCTCGGCTACCTCGGTCGTCATCTTCTCCTTTGGCCCCAGCAGCCCCAGCTCCTTGACGATGCGGAGGGACGCGCGCTGGGCCACCGGCACGATGGAGGGGTTGGCATCCTGACGGGCGCTATGGCGAGATGGTGTTGGGGACGCAGCTCTTTGGGGGGCAAACGGCCGACGGGTAAGCGAGGCAGCCACCAGAGGAGGGGTGTTGCTGCGGAAGAGGCATCACGGCTGAGCTTGTTCTCCTTCTTCGGCGATTTCTAGCTGGCAGACGCGGCTGGTCACCGCGCCCAGCTGCACCTCCAGGGTACAGGCGGACGTGGGGGTGGAGTGGTTGAACTGGCCGTTGGCGGAGGGGGTCGCAGCCAGCGTAGGGTTGAACGCGTCGAGCTGCGGGTCCGGCGCTACGGCGTCACGCTGTTGGGTGTTGTTGAAGTCGAGGGGAGCGGCCACCATGGCGTCAGCGGTAGCTTGCGCATCAGCTGCCATGTTGTCAACGATCAGGGAGGCGACAGATGGTCGCTTGGCCGCCTTGAAGAACTCGTCAACTGGGTCCTTGCCCTTGTTGCTGATGGCGCGTCTTCCCCACCAGCCGGGGGCGGTGGCAGGGGGGTCGATCGGCAGCGCTTGGGTGGGCGTGTCGCACCAGCCGCAGATTTCTTCTCATCGCAGCGACGGGTGCGCGCGCCCCTGGAGTGGTGTCGTGCAGGGGGTGAGCGGCTGCGCTGACGCGGAGCAGGGGCCGGTGGCTGAGGGGTAGGCGTACGTCCGCGCCGTAGCAGGGCATCCTTCCAGGAGCGACGACCGCCGCGCCCAGCGCCGTCGTCTTCGTCACGGTCGCGCCCGGGGCCACCACAGGGCATGCCACGGCAGTCCAGGTCAGCAACTGGCGCCCGACCCAGGCGCTGCAGGCGATCGCCGCGCTGGCCATCCTCGACCTCCATCGTCCACGTACCAGAGAGGACCTCGGGGAAGGGGCGGTCGTCGTTGTCGGAGTCAGAGGACGGCAGCCCGCTCTACCCAGAGTGGGAAGAGCACGGCGAGGGCGGCGTCCAATCTTCTACACGATCGACATGGATGAGCATGGTGTAGTCGGCGGTGGCCGGCGGGGGAGCCACACGCCTGTCGGGGGGAGAGAATCCCTCCATCTCCTCCACCCGATCGGTACCGCGCGGCAGCACCCCCAGCGTATGCTTGGTGGGGATGTTGGCGAAATCGCTGGTCTAGACCCAGCACGCAAAGGTTTTGGTGCGGCCGCGCTCGTGGGTCCGGCTGTCGAGGCGGTCGACGCGCACATGCTTTCCCATGATCTCCTCCGCCCTCTCAACCGACCAGTACTGCATGGGAACTTTCTCGATGATGACACGGACGTGCAGGTGCAGCGTGTCAAAGATGGCGTGGTCGTGCTTGTGCCACGGCGCGATGTTGAAGGTGGCGCCGTCGACACGAACGGAGCCCCTCCAGACGGCGTTGACTTGGTGCGCCGGCTGGCTGAAGATGATGAGGTAGTGCTCTGGGTGATGGGTTGTGACTCGCAGCAGGTGCTCGGGGACGGTGACCTGCGCCTCGATTGCCCTTCCCACTGCCATGGGGGACGTGGCGTTCACCCCGTCGGCGGCGCGCAGGGTAACGGCATGGTTGCGCAGGAAGAAGACGGCTTGTTCCACCACCGGGGAGGCGACGGTGACCGAGCGGCTCTCGCGCGGGCGGCGCGCAGGGTCGACATGGCGCAGAATGGTCAGGGTCGGAACAGGCATGCTTGAGGCTGCAGGCAGAGCGAAGCAGAGCTGAGCGAGGAGGGACGCCGGAGGGGGCACCGGGCTGAGCCGGTTTCGGGCAGAACCACCTCTACCCTGTTTTCGGTGTCAAAACCGGCGGTCTCGGGTAGGGGGTCCCGAACTGTGCGTCTAGAATCGATGGTAACAGGAGGCAAGGGACACGATGTTTACCCAGGTTCGGGCCCTCTTGATGGAGGTAATACCCTACGTCCTGCTTGATTGATATTGATGATATGAGTATTACAAGAGTTGATCTACCACGAGATCAAAGAGGCTAAACCCTAGAAGCTAGCCTATGGTATGACTGTTTGTATATGATCTATCGACTAGCCTGGCCTCGGTTTATATAATGCACCAGAGGCCTAGGATAACAAGAGTCCTAGCCGAATACGCCGGTGGGGAGGAGTCCTTGCCTTGATCAACAAGTCTTGTGGAATCTTCCAAGTATGCGGCAGCTGTCCAAACTGGCCCATGAGTACACGGCCATGGGGGTCCTCGGCCCAATCTAACAGATTGGGAGACAATGTGGTGAGTACCCCCTAGTCCAGGACACCGTCAGTAGCCCCCTGAACCGGTCTTCAAATTAGGGACGCTCCTCGATTCTTCCGAACTGTTCTTCATCTTCTGTTGTCGGTCTTGAAAACTGGTTCAACAAATCTTCTCATCTTCAATCTTGAGGATCGCCGAAATGCATTCGACGAGTTTACACGTCGGGTATCCGAGGAGCCCCTTTAAGTTTCCGGCCTTTATCAATGCCTTGTTATTTTTATGCCACACCTCGGGTTTGAAGTTGTTCCCGGGAGGTAGTGTCCTCTTGCTTCTGAACTCTAACGCCGGACTGCATTTGAGGTATCTTTTGCAGCCGAGCACCAATGTCGGACTGCTTTCGAGCTCCAACGCCGAAATGTATCCGATCTCCAATGTCGGACTGTGTCCAAGCTCCAATGCCGGACTATATCCAAGATGTCATAGATCATCTTGGTCCAAAAAAGTTGAAGGAGTTTAGCCGAGCTTAATGCTGGAAATGCCCTCTTTGGAGCCAGCCACTAGCGCCCGAGCTTTATGTCGGACTGCTTCCGAGGTGGTGCACCACCCCGACTGTGGGCCAATTTTTTGTCAATATTTTTGATTGGTGCAATTTATTTTCTGCCGAGATATATAGCTAGTAACCCTCAACGTGTGTATCGATTTAAAACCCGAGATGCACTTGAAGGATGATGTAAGACCACTGATTCCAGTAGCCGCTGAGACTCAGGTTGATTTGCAAAATCGGCCTGAGGATCAAGTCCTAGCTCGGCAGAATACTTCGGGATACAAAAAGTGGCGTGATCAGTCCTCAAGACTCAGGTTGGGTGCGGTCGACCAACCTGAGGATCATAATCTCCTCAGAAACTATATTGCACTTAAAATTTTCTGCATTAGACAGGCAATGCATTAGCCCCTAAGACACTGGTCGGGTGGCAACACCAGATCAGGGCATCGATGTGCCCCTTTAATATTTGTAAATAATAAGCCCGAAGCCCAGTAGCCCCCGAGCCTTAATGCGGGCACGGGTGGCCGAATTAAGGATCGATATCCATAGTAAAATCACAAATTATGTGTAATGACTCTATGTATCCAAGTACTTTACGTCATTAATGCTCGGATCCGCATTGTACAAAACTTTGTTGATCGACCATCGGCTTCCACCTCCTCGGCTAGTAGCCGAGGAGTGTTTGTCCTACTTTATAAAGCCTTTATGAGGTCAAAGATTTACGACAAACAAGGCAATCTGGCCATACGGTTTTATAAACAAAGGCACGCAGAGAGATATGTTATATTACTGTTTAACATAAGAAATGTCTTCCAAAGAAAATAGTCCCACTATCGGTTCCTTTCTTTGGGTTGTCATGCTAAGCATGATCATGAAACCTCAGCTCTAATGTAAGAGCAAAATATCGAGGATTTAGTTTGGGAGGCCAGTTAATAGCCCCCGGTAGTGTTCGGCGACAGTCGAGGTCAAGCCGTAAACACTTCGGCCATTGTTATGAATGGCTCGTCATTTAACACCGTCATCGGATCGTTGACCAGTTTACGCTTATTGTGATAGTCAGTTTTCGGCTTTCTCCACTAAGGTGCTTAACCATGTGAGCTGGAAGCACAATCGTAGTGGTTCTCCCTTTGCACACCTAGCCGAACAAAGCGGAACGTAGGAGGCAAGCGCAGGAGCCGAGCAACCCAACTATTGATCGAAGACACAATTAGAAACCAATGCATATATAGTGAGATCCGAGAATGTTTTTGCCGAATCTATAAAGGTGTCTGGCATTGCACTATGAGACTTGTGCTGGAAACACACAAATAGTTTAAAAGTGCCAAAAAGCTTGGAAAACCAAAAAACTTCAGTAAAAACATGACGTCCGAACAAGATCAAGTGTTCGGTGCCAATCCGAAAATTGGAAGAGAAAGAAAAAATTGTGCTTCTGTCGTGTTTTGACAACGACCAAGAAGAAAACACATTTACAGCTAATATATAAATTTTAAGAGCCCCCAAGTGACTTGGGTAAGAATTTTATGTATAATGATTGTATGTACCGAAGTACTTATATCATATTTGTGTTCACCCGAACTTTAAACGCGTCTTAACCGACTGTCGGCTTCTCCCTCTTCGGCCAAGGGCCAAAAAGTGTCATGTACTCCGCATGTCGAGAGTATTGACGGTGTTTCCGATGACCAGGTAATCAGGCCATAAGGCTGTAACAGACAAAGCGCGCTCAAGGAACTTATGCTATATTACTAATGAAGTGTAAGAAGCATCTTCGAAGAAAATAGTACCCCCACTGATACCTTTCTTCGGTGCTCATTATTACTATGAGACTTGTGCAATAGATTTTTTGTACTCATGAGTTCCATTGTGTGCCGACCATGATTGAAAACAATAAGAGCGCTAGCTTTCGGCTTCACCCAGTCTGAGGTCAGAGCTCGGATGACCCGGTCGTGACAATCGCAGAGGTGCTCCCTTTACTCCCTAGCCAAACAATCGGGAACGTAGGGGTAAGCACAGGAGTCATGCAACCCAGCTTGCAAATCGCTTAGGTCAATATGGTGCATATTGTGGCGTAATACACGAACAAGGAACGAAGCCGTACAAGTATAATCATATGCAAGAATAAAATCTCCATCAAGGGAGCCCCCAAATAAACGGGGTATTCGAATTTGTGTGTCACAAACAAAGTTTTGACAAGGAGATTCTCTACAAGCAACTTTTTTTCAAAAAGGTATAATGCTTGGTCGAACCGAACACAAGTTAAAAATTTAAAACTTTGAGCATGAAGGCAACTTAGCTGGTTAATGTGTTCGGTATTGATGACACGGCCCGAGCTTGATGCGTGACAAGGTTCCATCCCCCAAGCCGGTCCCAAGGTGGCGGAGCAAAGACCTCGGCACTCCGAAGTGGTGACATAGCACAGTCAATGCGGGCCAGCAGAGTGATGCCGAAGTCCCTGGCATGGGGTAATGAAGTGTTGACGAAGCCCCCCGTCCAGCCGAGGTGACATGATATGTCAGTACGCCGAGTTGACGATACTGTCCAACCCGGATCATTTTCCTGTGCACAAAAAATAGTGCAAACCGGAGATAATAGTAATAATAAAAATTAAAAAAATCGTTGCATAATAAGTAATTTATGCAAAGTGAGTAATAAAAGAAATATGGCTTGGCGCCGAAGTCAATGTCGATGCAGGGCGTCGGCGTGATGCGGTAAAGGCGTGGCAAAGCCTGAATTCACAGGTCGGTCCGAGTTCCGGATGCAGCGTTCGCCGGACCATGTATGGAAACTGACCGAACCACCATGCAACCATCGTTAATGCGGCCACCATTTGATAGAACTGTGTACATATGATGAACAAATCAGAGTAATAATTTTTTGGGAAAATGAACCCAAACAAGCAAAAAAACTAGGATTAATAACACCTGGTTTATTTGTTGTAGCAATCCGAAGAAAGGTGATTCCGAAAATTAGGACTCAATCCGCACACCCATTTCCTGATGGGCGATAAAGCGACGGTATGGCGATGCTGGCAAAGGTTGGCTCGCCGAGGCAAAGCCCTCGGTCCAGCTAACGTGACGGAGCTGGTCGGCTAGCGACGCCGAAGTCTCTGGAGTAGGTTGATGAAGAGATGGCGAAGCCCCTGGTCCAGCCGAGATGTCGAAGCCTTGATGTCAGCCGATGAGTTGAAGTAGGTCGGTGTGATGGACACCAGCTTGAAGAAGCAATAGTGCAGCCCTGCCGATGCAGGTCGTGACGTGGTCGATGCCGGCTTGATGAAGTGACCATGCGATGATGCCGGTATGCCCGCTCCGTGTAATCCGTGGGGCGGCGATGTTGGTGATGATTTATCTTTCACGATGCCGGACTCTTGTTCGGCTTGCCAAGATAATGATCCGAAGAAGTTGAGCTCGGCTCAACAAAGTGACGACGTGTCTAGCGCAGGTCGGCAGCCTTGGAGCAATATTGCCGGACTGGTTTGACATAAGCATAATGATGAAGATGACCTCAGGGGAGGCTTAAAAATTTACGGGCACGTGTTTAAAAACAACGCACAATACCCTAGAAGAGAATTCCTCTAAAAAGGTTTTCCAATATCACGTTCATAAAGAAACATGAATTCGGGTCAGATCCGTATTCGCGCAGACAACGGATACGAAAATTGGTCCACTCATCGAAAGGTTACCGGAGTTTGAACCGTCGGATCGAGCTGAAATTTGGAGGGGTGGTAGATATGGGAATTCCGCAGTAAATGAACGGTTGGATCTTCCAAAGGACCTCCGAGCTGGGCTCTGGAGACCACACCCTAAACTCATCCAGATTCCCATCCAGATTTGACAGGGCTCCGGTATATCGTAGATTGTCGGAGATTCCTCCATCGGAACTCGACGAAATTTTGCATGGATGTTTTAGACGTAATTCCGCACTATTCCACCGAAGTAATCATCAAACCTACGCTCGAGGAGGTGGCGACGGTGAATACAAGTTCGTTGTCCATAAAAACAGCATGGCCGCCCGAGGGCAATGTTGACGTTGAGCCCTCGGGCTCCATGGATGACTCCTCTATGATCATGATAGAGATCGGAGTTGATGTTGAAGAAGGCCCCCGTTCGAACATGACGATCGGAGATGGAGCACGGTCCTCGGTCGAGCCAAGGTGACCAGTCGAGCCGGCGACGAAGATGCCGGCATCGGAGTTAACCTGCGGGCGAGCCATTGATCCTTTTGTCGATCACACAGTGGAACTCTCAATGAAAGCACCAATGTCGGTGTCAAAACCGGCGGATCTCGGGTAGGGGGTCACGAACTGTGCGTCTAGGATCGATGGTAACAGGAGGCAGGGGACACGATGTTTACCCAGGTTCGGGCCCTCTTGATGGAGGTAATACCCTACGATCTGTTTGATTGATATTGATGATATGAGTATTACAAGAGTTGATCTACCACGAGATCAAAGAGGCTAAACCCTAGAAGCTAGACTATGGTATGATTGTTTGTATATGATCTATCGACTAGCCTGGCCTCGGTTTATATAATGCACCAGAGGCCTAGGATAACAAGAGTCCTAGCCGAATACGCCGGTGGGGAGGAGTCCTTGTCTTGATCACCAAGTCTTGTGGAATCTTCCATGTATGCGGCAGCTGTCCAAACTGGCCCATGAGTACACGGCCATGGGGGTCCTCGGCCCAATCTAACAGATCGGGAGACGACGTGGTGAGTACCCCCTAGTCCAGGATACCGTCACCTGGCTTTGTGGATTTTGGGGGCACTGTTTGGCGATGTGACCAGGAAGCTCGCAGATGATGCAGTGGATTGGGTCACGACAGTCGGCGCGGTGGTGGTGCTTGCTCAGGCAGCAAAAACAACGGCCGTGGAAACGTCTTATGAAGTCCTCGCGTGCTGGATCCACATTGAAGTCCTGACGGCGATCCGGCCGGTGCACTCCAGAGCGCGTACCTGAGTCTCTTGGGTCGGAGAGGGGGCGCCGGTTCTTCTGGTGGTTGACCTTGGTCCAGCCACCATCCATGCCCGAAATAGCAACGGGGACAGCTGGGGATGGAGCCACAACTATGGATTTAAGGCGCGGGGTGGGAGGCAGCCCTGGATCCGTCGGGCCAGAGGCCGCCGCAACGCCCTCTAGCGAGGCGTGCTCCAGGATCTGCGGCGGCGAGGCTAGATCTGGGGATTTCCCGAGCGGCGATTCCGGGACCCAGGACGGACCGGGGGAGAAAGGGGATTCCTCCCGGGGCACGGCCGGTCCGAGGCAAGAGCCCGCCGCGGGCGAGGGTGGGCAGGCATTCATGGCCATGAAGGCGAGGTTGGTGGCCGCCGCGTCCGGAGTGGCCAGCGGCACGGGGGGGAGGAGCTCACTTTGATCGGCCAAATTAACCAACTTCTAGAATCAAACCATCACATTCAGCGCAAGTTGTAGGACTCTCAATGCTTTTAGCTCTTTTTCTTTTACTGAGTGCTGCAACCGGTCATGGGAGATGCTACATCCACCGTGAGGGATGCTACAACCCATAAACTTTTTGCTGGAACCAACTACTGTATTTGTCGTTGATTCTTTATTTGCTGGAACTAGTGTCTTGTTTTGCTACCACGAGCGACATGGTTTGCTACCACCATATGCAGCGACCGGTCGACGTCAATTTTTTTCTTGCTACAACTGTGTCATTTTTTTGCTGCAACCGGCAGCCACAAAAGCTACAATCGGTTAACATTTTTGCTACAATGGCGACGACGGGCGGCGCCGGCGAGCTTTTAATTTGCTAGGACCGTTACCTTTTTTGCTACAGCCGTTCATTCTTTTTGCTTCTACCGACACCCCGACAGAGAGTACAGTTTCTTGCGAGCTCATCGTCGGAGGTGTTGCGACCTGCAACCACCGCACACCGGAGCTACGTCCGCCGTCATTGGAGCTGCGACCATCGTCATGGGGAGCTGCAACTACGGGGACATGCTGCTGCACGCACGGAGCCGACGAGAAACACATGAGATTGTTAGAGTTTAATTAACATGAGTTAATTATGGGGTAAATCTCCTCTTGTAACTGCCGTCTCTCCCGAATGGATGCCTCTTCATCGCATCCCTTCTCCTTGTATAAATGCCTCTAACTGCCATCTCTCCCGAATGGATGCCTCTTCGTCGCATCCCTTCTCCTTATATAAATGCCTACAATCATCTAATGAAAGTGATAGAGGATTCACTTTTCTCTCAACACGTTATCACGCACTTTGCTCTGCCAAGAGCAAGAAGGCCAACCAACTCGCTGGCCGTGGCGCCCGCCCTCGCCGAGGCCACCCTCGCTCCAGCGCCGGTCATGCCTGTGCCGCCCGACTGCCTCCCGGCCGTCCGTGCCACGCCGCTGGAGACACTGTCCGGGGCGCTCGGCACGCCTCTGGACGCGGCCTTGACGCCGCCGCTCGCGCTCCCATGGGGCTTGCCCCCTGGCTCGTGGCCGGCCCGAGCGCACCTATGGTGCACACCGCCGCGCCCCCAACCGAAGCCACATGCGTGCTTGCATACAGGGCTCTGCCCCCACCCGCTCCTCCACCAGCGGAATGTCTTGCGCCATTGTCGCCGATGCCCGCCCTTGCTGTCCCGTCTGCGCTCGGCCGTGCGCCGCGCCGCACCCCTGGCCACGGCCTCCGCGCCGTCCGGTCGCGTCGGCTGCCCCGGCTGCCTGGCCTCCGCGCTGCGCCCCGCGCGCCCGCCGGCTGTCGCCTCATGGCCGCGTCGGCCGTGCCACGGCCTCCGCGCCGTCGGCCGCGCCCCTCGCCCTGTGTCCGTCCGCCCGGTTGTGCGCCGCGCTGCACCCGCTCCCGGCCGTCCGGCCTCCGCCCGCTGTGCCCGTGGTCGTCCCCTCCCGTCCACGGTTCCATGCCCGGCCACGCTCCCGCGCTCTTTCCAGCCGCCCGTGGCCGGCGAGCCCGAGGGGCAGCGGCAGTTGCAGTAACTGCACGGGAGAAGATAGGGAAATCTTATCTCTTTGCCATTTTGCACTAAGATCCTTCCATATGCAGGAAATGGCAAAATAGGCCGAAACAAGGGTCAAATCAGTCCTAACAAGAGTACTATTTACTAGTATTTAGTACATGTTTTAGACCCGTTGTTTCAAACATTTTTCTATTGATTATAATGCTCCAGAAATTTAAGATATAAATAATTTTCATGCTTACAAAGATTGAGATTATTTATATCTATTATTTTCAATTGAGATTTTCAATCTCTTGCAAAGATAAAATAAGTACTTCTACAGTATTGTTTCTCCGTTGAGTACGCGGTATTTGGGAATATTTCTATGATGTATCTATTTTCATGTTAAATACATGTCAAGAATAATACATCTATTTCGTAATGGAGATTTTCAATTTCTTACAAATACATATGCAAAATTCAATATGATTTCAAGTCACCTTCTTGAAATCTATTGATGTTTGCAACATTAAGATGTATTTATATTACGCAATCTGTAATATAAATAAATTATGGGTTTTTCACCGGTATGATATGTTCTATGTGTTTACCACATCTCCATTCTTCATGAACATGTCATTACGGTTGAGATTGATTTCTCCCGCACAACAGACTTGGTAAATTTTTGACAATTACATCTCCCTCATTATATTAAGGAAACACTAGGTAATGAGTTTGATCTACTGCTCATATGCAAACTATCACTCTTACGGAGAGGCCTACGTTTTGTCAATCTCCACAAACGAATACCTCCAATGTGTTTTTCCTTATATATAAATTGTGACATACATAAGGTAATAGAAACATGTGCATCTACTGACATTATCAGATTATGCAGCCTATTACTGTGAGATCTATATGATCTTCAACGTGTTATGTTTCCACAATTGAGGTTGAGCATTTTCAAGTTATACACTTGAGTCAAATTTTTGCATTCTTATTACAAAGCCATGATGGTTTTTAATTTACTACTGGTAAATTAATTATCTCTAGTTTGCCCCTATAAGTAATGGATGGCTAACAATTTGAGGCTCTTGCCCTCAATGGCCAGAACTTACTTAAGCGGGTAATGGACATCAAGATCAGTCTTGCATCCCATGGGATAGCGCGTGCAATCCAAGCCACACCACCGGGACGCAAAGGACCTCAAGGGTAAATGTTTGAAACTCACTCCAAACCTTCAACCTGACACACCATCAAGGAAGTCAGTTGTTTTGCATGATGTTCTTCTAGAACAGAGCAATAACAATGACTATCCAACTGTCATGGGTCCCTAAGAGCACGGAGAACATGATGGTTGAATATGCATCAACCGATATGTTTGGAGACTGCATTTAGTTCCTCAATCTCCTTAGTGATCTATTTATTTATGTTCATTTATGATGTTCTAATAAGAACATGATTATTGTTGTCATCATATATTGTATATCACAATATACTGTATCAGCACTTTGATACAAATACATTTATATGTATTCTATATATCTGACATTGATTTTCATATTGAGAATCTTCATGTCTATATATAGATTTCTACGGGAGTCAATCCGATGAAAATGATATGTGCCTTGTGGACATATGCACCACAAACTTTATACTCAAGGAAGTCCAATGTTTCCACTCTCATTGAGAGAAAGGAGATATTTAAATCGCTAGGCGCGATGAGGTATTTGTTGGCTCAACTTGAGTCATATTTACTATCCCTGTGGGTACTCGAGTAATGTCGGGATGCTTTATTGCTTCCAGGTTTAACGCGTACCCTACTAAACTATGAAGGTATGCATCAAAATAGTTTCCATAGCGAAGCTTATGATGAAAAAAAAGAAATAACTTCTCTTTACCATATGCAACGGATATGGCGAGCACATTCTCTGTGTATCATCTGGATTGTACTACACATACGACACAACCCGTAGCACATGTTGTGTACGAGATAGTTTTCCAGAATGTCTTGTACATGACAAACTTGGCATACTCGCCTTGGTCATCGAGACATTGGTTTGAAACCGAAACTATCAGCAATTCCAATGGTTTATGATTATTATGATGCTAAATTCTAACATTATTTGAATTTTATCTGCACTACATGTGACACAGGGAGGCTAATTTTAAGGCTCTCATGCCTTAAGGTCTACGCTGAACCACTCAGACTCCTTGAATGCATCAAGTCGAGGTAAGTGGCTCTTCCCAACCATTGAGTAGACTATTCAGGTATTTCATGGTTCTAAAGGACATATCTACACAATGGTCTTAAGTGTGTGCTTTATTCACATGGAACCAATGGCTCATTATACTGACATCGATTTCAAGCAAATCGAATGGACAACATTGTAGAATTCTCCTCGTGCCTTCTCTATGGCCCTCGGATTGAATTTTAACAATTTGTCCTAATGTCTAGACTCAAAATGGTTAGGTAGAATCCTTTATCCAAAGAGTTAAGCTCATTGCATTATCTTTACTTTGGAATTGCAACTTACCAACTTTACCAAACTGCATACTATTATTCCCCTCTATGCTGATACGTGGAAATCTACCAAGTATTTCCCATCTGCGGTAATTCGGTTGCATACCAATATCACCACCCAGCATACATCCACTAGTAGAAAAGGGTCAAATGTGAAGCACATTAGTGCCGGTTTGAATTTCAGCCGGCACTAATGTGTGCATTAGTGCCGGTTCCAACGGCTAGACGGCCGCTCTCATTAGTACCGGTTCGTGGCGAACCTTTAGCACCAGTTCGTGCCACGAACCGGTACTAAAGTGAGTGGTGGCAGGATGTTGTCAGTCTGGGGCCCCTCCAGCACCTTTAGTACCGGGTCATATCACGAACCGGTACTAAAGGTCGTCCTACATAGACCCTTCGTCCACCCGAGCTCGCTCTGTTCTTCCCCTTTCCCCTCTCATCTCTGTTCTTTTCCCTCTTCCTCTCAAGCTCATCACACATTTTGCCCAAAATTTGTCAAGATTTGAAGGCCCCCATCCATTCAGATGATCACAAAGGTTAGCAACTTTGTCCTTTCATCTCTCATTGCTAGATTAGCTCGTGCAATGCTTTATATAGTGATTGATTTTTGAGTTTAGTAATTTGGGAGGAATTATATATATGTGCTAGTATTTGATTTATATGCAATTTGAGGTCAAAAATAACACTTAGTTTGCATATGTAGGTGTGGTTTACTTAGTACCTTCTAAATCTCCGTCGTAACCACCGTCGATCGCTCGCAACGTCCCGTCGCCAGCACCACCTTGTGGTGAGCCTCTTGTTCATGAAGTTTTATATAAAAAACTGATATTTGTGTGATTTGGATATATAGTTACTTGTATAATTATCTTACCCATACATTGTTTGTTATACATAGTGCCATGGTTATGATTCGGATGTGGTATATTCTCTTTTAAAACTATTCATTGCATTTCGTGTTTATGACAAATTATGCCCATCAAGTTGACATAGAGATTTGTATGTAGGAGGTAGTTGAACCGGAAATTCCAACCGACCCTATTGTCGAGAGGTTAAATTTAGTTGAAAGAGAAAACGAGGATTTGAAGGAAAAATTGAAAAGAACTGAGGGGCAGAAAATGGAATTGGAGTTGCATGTTGCCGATGTCGTCGATGATCAAAAGATTAAGATGGAGAAAATGCGCTTGAAGATTAGAAAGATTAGAAAATATGCCATTCATAGTGAGGCTTGGTATCATTATGCTGTTGGATCAATTGTTACCTTAGTTGCGATCTTGATTGCATTTGTTGTTGCATTTAAATTCTTTAGCTAGAGAGTTATTTGTTTGTTGCATTTAAGTGTTGTATGATCTTTATGTATGAACTTTATGTATTGTATTAATTTGGTGTTTTCGGTGCTGTGTATTGAAGATGAGCCGGCAATGGATGTACGATGACCGATGCTCTCCCGAGTTCATTAATGGTGTGCGTACTTTTCTGCTTGCAGCTGAGGCAAACAAGCGGGCGGATGGTTTTATGCCTTGTCCATGTGCTGGCTGTAAGAATGGTCACAATTACTCTACGTCAAGAACCATTCACGTCCACCTGTTTGAGTCTGGTTTCATGCCCCACTATAATGTTTGGACCAAGCATGGAGAAAGAGGGGTTATGATGGAAGACAATGAAGAAGAAGAGGACAACGACAGCTATCCTGGCCATGGGTTCCCTGAATACGATGATACAACAATGCGAGAAGAAGCCGAGTCGGTAATGCGGGAAGAAGCTGAGCCAGCAATGCGGGAAGAAGCTGGAGAAAAGGCATCGGATGAGCCTGTTGATGATCTAGGTCGGGCCATTGCCAATGCAAAGAGAAACTGCGCAAGTGATTTGGAGAAGAAGTTGCAGCACATGTTAGAGGATCACAAAAAATTGTTGTACCCGAATTGCGTAGGTGACAAGAAAAAGCTGGGCACCACACTGGAATTGCTACAATGGAAGGCAGAGAATGGTGTATCTGACAAGGGATTTGGAAAGTTGCTGGTAATGATAAAGAATATGCTTCCAAAGGACAACGAATTGCCCGAGAGTACGTACGAAGCAAAGAAGGTTGTCTGCCCTCTAGGGTTAGAGGTGCAGAAGATACATGCATGCCCTAATGATTGCATCCTCTATTGCGGTGAGTACGAGGATTTGAATGCTTGCCCAGTATGCGGTGCATTGCGCTATAAGATCAGCCACGATGACCCTGGTGATGTCGAGGGCGAGCACCCCAGGAAGAAGATTCCTGCCAAGGTGATGTGGTATGCTCCTATAATACCACGGTTCAAACGTTTGTTCCAAAACAAAGAGCATGCCAAGGTGATGCGATGGTATAGAGAAGACCGTAGGAAAGACGAAAAGTTGAGAGTACCCGCTGACGGGTCACAGTGGAGAAAAATCGAAAGAAAGTACGGGAAGGAGTTTGCAGATGACGCAAGGAACATATGGTTTGGTCTAAGCGCAGATGGCATTAATCCTTTTGGGGAGCGGAGCAGCAACCATAGCACCTGGCCTGTGACTCTATGTTTGTATAACCTTCCTCCTTGGTTGTGCATGAAGCAGAAGTTCATTATGATGCCAGTGCTCATCCAAGGCCCTAAGTAACCCGGCAACGACATTGATGTGTACCTAAGGCCATTAGTTGAAGAACTCTTACAACTATGGAATGGAACAGGTGTACGTGCGTGGGATGAGCACATGGGGGAAGAATTTGACCTAAAGGCGTTGTTGTTCGTGACCATCAATGATTGGCCTGCTCTCAGTAACCTTTCAGGACAGACAAACAAGGGATACCGCGCATGCACGCACTGTTTGGACGATACCGACAGTATATATTTGGCTAATTGTAATAAGAATGTGTACCTGGGACATCGTCGATTTCTTCCGAGCAGGCATCCCGTAAGAAAGAAAGGCAAGCATTTCAAAGCTGAGGCGGATCACCGGACAAAGCCTCGCCACCGTACTGGTGTTGATGTACATGATATGGTCAAGGATTTGAAGGTGGTCTTTGGAAAGGGTCCTAGTGGACAACCTGTTCCGAATGACGCAGACGGACACGCACCCATGTGGAAGAAGAAATCTATATTTTGGGACCTGCCCTATTGGAAAGACCTATGAAAGTGCGTTATATCGACTAGAGGGGGGTGAATAGGCGACTTTTATAAAATTCTTCACTGGGGAATTTGCTGGTGAGGAAATTCCTTAGTGAAGAACTACTAGCAGCGGAATAAGTACTCAAAAGTAAACACAACAGAATACAAGCATAGTCATCATGATGAAATGAAGACAGGCACAGAGTACAGGAAGCATAATCACAGGATAACACAGGATGAAGACAAACAGACTGAAGAAATTGAACTGAGGAAATTGAGAAAGTCTTCAGTCAAAGTCTTCAAACACAGATATGAACAAACATATAGCACAGTTATGAGGAAATGAAAGAGTTGAGGAAATAGAACCAGTAAGCTCGGTGAAGACAATGATTTGGTAGACCAGTTCCAACTGCTGTCTCAGTTGTACGTCTGGTTGGAGCGGCTGAGTATTTAAACTCGAGGACACACAGTCCCGGACACCCAGTCAAGGACACTTAGTCCAAGACACCCAGTCCTCACCGTATTCTCCTTGAACTAAGGTCACACAGACCTCGTCCAATCACTCGTGGTAAGTCTTCAGGCGACTTCCAAACCTTCACAAACTTGGTCACTCGGCGATCCACAATTCCTCTTGGATGCTCTAGACCATGACGCCTAACCGTCTGGAAGAAGCACAGTCTTCAAAGGTAACAAGCGTCGGATCCACTCAGGATCAATCTCTTCAGTGATGCTCAATCACTTGGGGTTTGTAGGTGTTTGGGTTTTGGGTTTTTGGTTTTTCCTCACTTGATGATTTTCGCTCAAAGTCCTCGGAGGATGGGTTGCTCTCAAATGACAAGTGTCAGTTTCTCTCGGAGCAGCCAACCAGCTAGTGGTTGTAGGGGCGGCTATTTATAGCCTAGGGAGCAGCCCGACATGATAAGACATAAATGCCCTTCAATGATATGACCATTAGGTGGATAGATATTTTGGGACAGCTGGCGCATAGCACAGCAACGGTCGGAATTTTGAGTAGTAAAATCCTCAGGGCTATCATGTTCCTCACTGTGTAGAAAATCCGCACTGGAGAATTCCTAACTCCTCAGTCAGGACAAATTCCTCAGAGACCAGAAGAACTTCGTCTCTGTCACTGAAGAAATTGACTGAACTGTATGAGATTTCCAATGGTTTCACTCGAAGGGATTGGTAGGTGTAGGATTTTGAGTTGAGCATCACATGGAAATTTTTCCTTAGTATTTCCTCGACCCCCTTTAACAGTATGGTGTTTCCTATGACTCAAGAAATAGAAAAACAAAACTATGAACACGAAAGTCTTCAAGCTTCATATTTCTCGCATGAATATCAAGTCTTCACGGACACACCAATTTCTTCACTTTCAAAGTCTTCATGAAAGTCTTCAGAAATACCAAAATCTTCAGTTGAAGATATTCATTTTTAGGGGTCGACTTTTCCTGTAAATATCAAACTCCTCATAGACTTATAGACCTGTGTACACTCACACACGCATTAGTCCCTTAACCTATAAGTCTTCAATATACCAAAATCACTAAGGGGCCCTAGATGCACTTATAATCTCCCCCTTTTTGGTGATTGATGACAATATAGGTTAAGTTTTCAACGGGGATAAACATATGAAGTGTAAATACTGATATTGAGGAATTTGATTGCAAGATATAGAAGAACAACCCCTGAAGATGTGCATAGTGAGGAATTTGCTTTTCAAGAATGCACACTTGAAGAGTTGAATCATGGAGATCTCCCCCTATATCTTGTAATTCATACACGCATTTAACATATAATATGAAGAATTTGAAATGCATGATGAAATATGGTGCCTGATGAAATTCAGCATGCGTGCAATAATATTTAACAAGGAATAAGCATGCAGAATAGTGCATCAAGAGTATCAGAGCACAGTGCATCAAAAGTATCAGAGCACCATCGGGTTTAAGATTATAACTCGATCCAATAAAGTTTCAGAAGAACGAGAGTTGTAACTTAGCAGATAAAAAACGCCCATATAGTAGACCCGCTTGAAGACTAACTCATATTTCTCCCCCTTTGTCATCGAATGACCAAAAGGATCGAAAATGAGGACTAATGCCCCTGAAGATAATCATGTTGATGAAGGAGCGCCAGCGTTGTTGGGGTCATTTGTTGATGTAGGGCCTGCCGCAGTGTCGTCCAAATCTTCATGTTCATCAGTGTCGCGCGATGAAGAATATGAGCTGGCCACCAGAGAAGGAACCTTGACCTTCTTGAATTTCTTCGGTGGAGGTGCAGACCAGTCAAAATCTTCATTAAGACCCATGTTCTTCAGATCTTCTTCACCATACAGATGTGACCAGATTGCCCAGGTGCGATAGAAGACTTGATGGAGGTAGTAGTGGTTTTTCTTCACCGCATTGTGTGTGGCAGTCATGTTGTGAAGAAGTGAACCAAACTGACACTTAACCCATTTGTGATTTCGATCCACCTTCTCGTGAAGACTAAGCAGAAGTTCACGGTCAGTCATCACGCACGGAGCAGTGGCTTGAGGAGTGGACTTAGATGCATTGGCAGAGTCGTGTGTGGTAGAGTCATCATTGGTGGAATAAGATGCAGCTTTGGGAAACTGACCATCCAATGGACGAATGCCTTCATCTATTACAGCTGGTGCCTTGCCCTTTCCATCAACTGAGGAATATGTCTGCTTGAGGACTTCAATTGGGGGCAAGTAGCTGAGATGATTTTGGAAATCAGCTTTGTAGTTGAGTGAAGACCTTGTCTTGAGGAATCTCATGATCCAAGGTGCATAAGGCTTCAGCTCAAACGGAGACAGTGCAATATTGGCCATAGTCCTCATGAAGAAATCGTGATAATTGGCAGGAATGCTATGAACAATGTTGAATACCAGATTCTTCATGATGCCAACAATTTCCTCATCAGATGAGTCGTGGCCTTTGATAGGACTGATTGTCCTCGTAAGAATACGATAGACAGTTCTGGGCACGTACAACAATTCCTTCACGAGGAATTTGGTTCTTGGTGCTTGACCTGGCTTCAAGGGTTTCATCAGCACCTGCATGTAATGATGTGTGAGCTCAGGTTCACTGTAGATGCAGCGAGCTTCTTCAAGGGGAGGACTAAGTGGTAGAGCACGAAGCAATTCAGAGGCTGGTGCAGTGTAGTGAGTGTTTTTAGACATCCAGTCCAGCACCCATGAATTCACATCTTTAGCATCTTCGGTGATGTGCAGCGTTGCATAGAATTGAAGAATCAGTTCTTCATTCCAATCGCAGATGTCAGAGCAAAAGTTGAGCAGCCCAACGTCGTGAAGAACACTGAGGACTGGTGCGAAGCACAGCAGAGATTCCATATCCACGTGAGGAATATGCTCATGGTAGAAAATCTTCTCCTTATTGAACAGCACTGAGGAATAGAAATTGGCTTGACTAGCAGTCCAGAAACGCCTCTTCCTAATGTGAGCAGAGTCATATGGGTTGTAATCTTCGAAGAATACGTGCTCGCCGAAGAAATCATCAGCCTTGAACTTTTGCTTGCGTGAGAATGGATCTTTTGGCTTCGGCAGAGGAGTGTCTTTGAGTTGCATCACGGCCTTAGGAATCTCAATCGCAGGTTCTTCAGGCTGAGGAATTTCTGGTTCCTCCTCAGTGGCAGTCTGCGTAGTTGGTTGTTCAGCAGCAGCAGTTTCATCAGCGCTAGTGGCTGGAATTTCCTCATGGACAGATGCAGTGGGATGAGTTTCTTCAGAGCCCATGTGAACAATTTGTGTGGGGGACTAAGGAATTTGCTGTAGAGGAGTGAACATTGGAGACTTTGGATGCTGACTTTCCCAGAATTCATCATTGATTATGGGTGTGGAGCAGCCAATGTCCACATCATCATCTTCCATTTCTTCAACGCCAGCCTCTTCAGCTGTGAACTGAGGCACAGGCGAGGAGATGATAGGTGTTGAAGGGATCGCATCCACTTCAATTTCTTCATCCAATGGTTCAGACGAAGCAGCAGAATGAGTTTCTTCATCAGATCCGCTGGGGATCACATATTCTTCATCAAAAGGAACAAGGTCCTTTGATGGCTTGGTTGAGATGGGAACAGCATCAATCGGATGTGCAAATGAACTTGTCATAGGCTTCATTTTCTTCGGAGCTGAAGAATCTGAAGCAGCTGATGCTTTCCTTTTCTTCACTGCAGCATGCTTTGCAGCCTTGGTCTTCTTCACATCCGATGCAGATGGAAGGATTGGAGTTGAAGTTGGTGCAGGAGCAGCTGAGGAATCTGGTTGATTTTCTTTAGGCACAACTGATGCAGTTGCCCTGAGTTCTTCAGTTTCTTCAGGCACACCACTAGTGGGTGCCCTGGCAATTTCTTCAGCGGCTGGAATACAGTCATCAGCCCTGGAACTCACATTATCTTCAGGAGCCTGATTGTCATCAGCGGTGCTGGCATTTTCTTCAGTGGGCTGAGCAGATGCTTCAGCCTGAGGAATTTCCTGTTGCGTTGGGGCTGCAATATTGGAAGTGAAGTTATCCGCAAGTTTCACAAAACGAACCTTGGCTCCAAGCCAATCAGCGCGATATGCTTCAAAGTCATCGCTGAGTTTCTTAATCTCAGTCTGAGTAGTGACAAGTTCTTCAGTTGTCATAGAGACAACGTTTTTCTTCAGATAGCGCTCTTTCTTGTACTGCGCTTTCTTGATCTGCCTGGCCTTCTCAAATTTCCACTTTTCTTCTTGAATGAAGTGGGTCAGCATGTGACTCTGGCCAGGAGTCAGCTTGAAGTCAGGCAAGGGAGTGTTGGGGTCCTTGTGCCAATCATCAATGTAGTCGAGGATCAACTTGGGATCCAAAAGCAGTGGCACCTCTGATCCTTTGGCTCTAGCGGCCCTGACTTGCATGTCTCTGATGATTTCTGCAAGTTCATCATCATCAGCTTCGTCTTCATCAGACGACACTTGGAAAGCGACTTGCTTTTTTCGAGGACTTGGGCGTGGACCTCGTCCAGCAGTGGCCTTTGTCTTCGGCAGTGAGGGGGCAGCTGAGGAACTTGGTGCAGCTGAGGAACTAGCTGAGACACCTGAGGCAATGGAGATGCCGGAAGTCCTTTGGCACGAAGCGAGATGCACAGGTGTTGAGGATTTGGTCGGAACAGCTGAAAGCTTTGGCGGAGGAGCTGAGGACTTTGGAGGAACAGGAGCAACATGAGGAATTGGCCGTGAGGGCTTTGATGATTCTGGTCGTGAGGGCATTGCTGAGGAAGCACTTGGCTTGCGTGTAGGCTTCTTTGACATAGCCTTCTTTGGCTTGACAGCAAGGACCTCAGCAGAGGCAGCAGCAGCAGAGTCTTCATTGAATTTCCACACTGCTTCTTTGGCTTGCTTAGCCAACTTGCCTTGGCGCTTGGCCCATTCATCAGGATAGTCCTCACCTCGCTTGAGGCTGGTGGGATCAGCAATTTGGCCAGGTGCCAGTGGAGCTCTTGGGCATGGAGGATTGAGTGCGAATTTCTTCATGTACTTAGGAGTGACATATCTGTACTCCCTCCATTCTCTTGCCCATCTCCTCTCTATCTTCTGAATGCGTACTTTGCGCTCATTCTTGGTTTCCTCAGTAGGTGTGCAGTACCCAGCATATATGTCATCATGGATTTCAAACGATGTATTTACCTCAGGCCTCTTTCCTCCCTTCTGTGGCCTTTTACCATCAGCCATTTTCTTCAATTGAGGAATTTGAACAATCGAATTCTCTGAAGAAGTATGCAACTTTTCTTCGAGGAACACTTCAAATGAGTTAAGTTGATGAGAACCTAGTGATTCAGCAGCTGACATGTGTACCTGTGAACAGAGTATAGTTGCGAGGAATTTGGAGAGGTCATATTGTTGGAAATATGCCCTAGAGGCAACAATAAATTGATTATTATTATATTTCCTTCTTCATGATAATTGTTTATTATCCATGCTAGCATTGTATTGATACGAAACTCAGATACATGTGTGGATACATAGACAACACCATGTCCCTAGTAAGCCTCTAGTTGACTAGCTCGTTGATCAATAGATGGTTACGGTTTCCTGACCATGGACATTGGATGTCATTGATAACAGGATCACATCATTAGGAGAATGATGTGATGGACAAGACCCAATCCTAAGCCTAGCACAAGATCATGTAGTTCGTATGCTAAAGCTTTTCTAATGTCAAGTATCATTTCCTTAGACCATGAGATTGTGCAACTCCCGGATACCGTAGGAGTGCTTTGGGTGTGCCAAACGTCACAACGTAACTGGGTGGCTATAAAGGTACACTACAGGTATCTCCGAAAGTGTCTGTTGGGTTGGCACGAATCGAGACTGGGATTTGTCACTCCGTGTAAACGGAGAGGTATCTCTGGGCCCACTCGGTAGGACATCATCATAATGTGCACAATGTGATCAAGGAGTTGATCACGGGATGATGTGTTACGGAACGAGTAAAGAGACTTGCCGGTAACGAGATTGAACAAGGTATCGGGATACCGACGATCGAATCTCGGGCAAGTATCGTACCGATGGACAAAGGGAATTGCATACGGGATTGATTAAGTCCTTGACATCGTGGTTCATCCGATGAGATCATCGTGGAACATGTGGGAGCCAACATGGGTATCCAGATCCCGCTGTTGGTTATTGACCAGAGAGTCATCTCGGTCATGTCTGCATGTCTTCCAAACCCGTAGGGTTTACACACTTAAGGTTCGATGACGCTAGGGTTATAAAGGAAGTTTGTATGTGGTTACCGAATGTTGTTCGGAGTCCCGGATGAGATCCCGGACGTCACGAGGAGTTCCGGAATGGTCCGGAGGTAAAGATTTATATATGGGAAGTCATGTTTTGGTCACCGGAAAAGTTTCGGGGTTTATCGGTAACGTACCGGGACCACCGGGAGGGTCCCGGGGGTCCACCAAGTGGGGCCACAAGCCCCGGAGGGCTGCATGGGCCAAGTGTGGGAGGGGACCAGCCCCAGGTGGGCTGGTGCGCCCCCCCCCCACAAGGCCCAAGGCGCAAGGAGAGGGGAAGGGGGCAAACCCTAGGGCAGATGGGCCCTAAGGCCCACCCTGGTGCGCCTCCCCCTCTCCCCTCCCCTTGGCCACCCCTAGATGGGATCTAGGGGGCTGCCGCCACCCCTAGGGAGGGAACCCTAGGTGGGGGCGCAGCCCCTCCCCTCCCCTATATATAGTTGAGGTTTGGGCTGCCCAATACACACGAGTTCCTCTCCTTTTGGTGCAGCCCTACCTCTCTTTCTCCTCGTCTCTCGTAGTGCTTGGCGAAGCCCTGCTGGATCACCACGCTCCTCCACCACCACCACGCCGTTGTGCTGCTGCTGGATGGAGTCTTCCTCAACCTCTCCCTCTCTCCTTGCTGGATCAAGGCATGGGAGACGTCACCGGGCTGTACGTGTGTTGAACGTGGAGGTGCCGTCCGTTCGGCACTAGGATCTCCGGTGATTTGGATCACGACGAGTACGACTCCTTCAACCCCGTTCTCTTGAACGCTTCCGCTTAGCGATCTACAAGGGTATGTAGATGCACTCTCCTTCCCCTCGTTGCTGGTTTCTCCATAGATAGATCTTGGTGACACGTAGGAAAATTTTGAATTTCTGCTACGTTCCCCAACAGTGGCATCATGAGCTAGGTCTATTGCGTAGATTCTATGCACGAGTAGAACACAAAGTAGTTGTGGGCGTTGATTTTGTTCAATATGCTTACCGTTACTAGTCCAATCTTGATTCGGCGGCATTGTGGGATGAAGCGGCCCGGACCGACCTTACACGTACTCTTACGTGAGACTGGTTCCACCGACTGACATGCACTAGTTGCATAAGGTGGCTAGCGGGTGTCTGTCTCTCCCACTTTAGTCGGATCGGATTCGATGAAAAGGGTCCTTATGAAGGGTAAATAGCAATTGGCATATCACGTTGTGGTTTTTGCGTAGGTAAGAAACGTTCTTGCTAGAAACCCATAGCAGCCACGTAAAACATGCAAACAACAATTAGAGGACGTCTAACTTGTTTTTGCAGGGTATGCTATGTGATGTGATATGGCCAAGAAGAATGTGATGAATGATATGTGATGTATGAGATTGATCATGTTCTTGTAATAGGAATCACGACTTGCATGTCGATGAGTATGACAACCGGCAGGAGCCATAGGAGTTGTCTTTATTTATTGTATGACCTGCGTGTCATTGAACAACGCCATGTAATTACTTTACTTTATTGCTAACCGTTAGCTGTAGTAGTAGAAGTAATAGTTGGCGAGACAACTTCATGAAGACACGATGATGGAGATCATGATGATGGAGATCATGGTGTCATGCCGGTGACGATGATGATCATGGAGCCCCGAAGATGGAGATCAAAAGGAGCAAAGTGATGATGGCCATATCATGTCACCTTTTGATTGCATGTGATGTTTATCATGTTTTTGCATCTTATTTGCTTAGAACGACGGTAGTAAATAAGATGATCCCTCATTAAAATTTCAAGAAAGTGTTCCCCCTAACTGTGCACCGTTGCGAAAGTTCGTCGTTTCGAAGCACCACGTGATGATCGGGTGTGATAGATTCTTACGTTCACATACAACGGGTGTAAGCCAGATTTACACACGCGAAACACTTAGGTTGACTTGACGAGCCTAGCATGTACAGACATGGCCTCGGAACACAAGAGACCGAAAGGTCGAGCATGAGTCGTATAGAAGATACGATCAACATGAAGATGTTCACCGATGTTGACTAGTCCGTCTCACGTGATGATCGGACACGGCCTAGTTGACTCGGATCATGTAATCACTTAGATGACTAGAGGGATGTCTATCTGAGTGGGAGTTCATAAGATGAACTTGTTTATCCTGAACATAGTCAAAAGGATTTTGCAAATTATGCCATAGCTCGCGCTTTAGTTCTACTATTTAGATATGTTCCTAGAGAAAAATTAGTTGAAAGTTGATAGTAGCAATTATGCAGACTAGGTCCGTAAACTGAGGATTGTCCTCATTGCTTCATAGAAGGCTTGTGTCCTTAATGCACCGCTCAGTGTGCTGAACCTCGAACGTTGTCTGTGGATGTTGCGAACATCTGACATACACATTTTGATAACTACGTGATTGTTCAGTTAAACGGTTTAGAGTTGAGGCACCGAAGATGTTTTGAAACGTCGTGAAATATATGAGATGTTTCGAGGGATGAAATTGGGATTCAGGCTCGTGCCCACGTCAAGAGGTATAAGACCTCCGACGATTTTCTTAGCCTGCAAATTAAGGGAGAAAAGCTCAATTGTTGAGCTTGTGCTCAGATTGTCTGAGTACAACAATCGCTTGAATCAAGTGGGAGTTGATCTTCCAGATGAAATAGTGATAGTTCTCCGAAGTCATTACCACCAAGCTGCTAGAGCTTCGTGATGAACTATAATATATCATGGACATATATGATGATCCTTGAGATATTCGTGATGTTTGACACCACAGAAGTAGAAATCAAGAAGGAGCATCAATTGTTGATGGTTGGTGAAACCACTAGTTTCAAGGAGGGCAAGGGCAAGAAGGGATACTTCATGAAACAGCAAATCAGCTATTGCTCTAGTGAAGAAACACAAGGCTGAACCCAAACCCGAGACTAAGTGCTTCTTTAATAAGAGGAACAACCACTGGAGCAGAATTACCCTAGATACTTGGTAGATGAGAAGGCTGGCAAGGTCGATAGAAGTATATTGGATATACATTGTGTTAATGTGTACCTTACTAGTACTCCTAGTAGCACCATGGTATTAGATACCGGTTCGGTTGCTAAATGTTAGTAAACTCGAAATAAAAGACTGCGGAGTAAACGGAGACTAGCTAAAGGTGAGCTGGCGATATATGTTGAATGTTTTTCCCAAGCTTGATGTGATCAAGCATCGCACGCTCCCTCTACCATCGAGATTGGTGTTTGCGTTGAGCATAGACATGATTGGATTATGTCTATCGCAATACGGTTATTCATTTAAGGAGAATAATGGTTACTCTGTTTATTTGAATAATACCTTCAATGGTCTTACACCTAAAATGAATGGTTTATTGAATCTCGATCGTAGTGATACACATGTTCATGCCAAAAGATATAAGATAGTAATGATAGTACCACCTACTTGTGGCACTGCCACGTAAGTCATATCGGTATAAAACGCATGAAGAAGCTCCATGTTGATGGATCTTTGGGCTCACTCATTTTTGAAAAGTTTGAGACATGCGAACCATGTCTATTGGTGTATATGCATGAAGAAACTCCATGCAAATGGACCGTTTGGACTCACTTGATTTTGAATCACTTGAGACATGCAAATCATACCACATGGGCAAGATGACTGAAAGCCTCGTTTTCAGTAAAATGGAACTAGAAAGCAACTTGTTGGAAGTAATACATTTTGATGTGTGCAGTCCAATGAGTGCTGAGGCGTGTAGTGGATATCGTTATGTTCTTACTTCACAGATGATTTGAGTAGATGTTGAGTATATTTACTTGATGAATCACGAGTCTGAATTATTGAAAGGTTCAAGTAATTTCAGGGTGAAGTTGAAAGATCGTCGTGACAAGAGGATAAAATATCTATGATATGATCATAGAGATGAATATCTGAATTACGAGTTTGGCACAGAATTAAGACATTGTGGAAATTGTTTCACAACTAATACAGCCTGGAACACCATAGTGTGATGGTGTGTCCGAACATCATAACTGCACCCTATTGGATATGATGCATACCATGATGTCTCTTATCGAATTACCACGATAGTTTATGGGTTAGGCATTAGAGACAACCACATTCACTTTAAATAGGGCACCACGTAATTCCGATGAGATGACACCGTATGAACTATGGTTTAGAGAAACCTAAGCTGTCATTTCTTAAAAGTTTGGGGCTGCGACGCTTATGTGAAAAAGTTTCAGGCTGATAAGCTCGAACCCAAAGCGGATAAATGCATCTTCATAGGACACCCAAAACAGTTGGGTATACCTCCTGTCTCAGATCCGAAAGCAATAAGGGATTGTTTCTAGAATCGGGTCCTTTCTCGAGGAAAAGTTTCTCTCGAAAGAATTGAGTGGGAGGATGGTGGAGACTTGATGAGGTTATTGAACCGTCTCTTCAACTAGTGTGTGGCAGGGCACAGGAAGTTGTTCCTGTGGCACCTACACCAATTGAAGTGGAAGCTTATGATAGTGATCATGAAACTTCAGATCAAGTCACTACCAAACCTCGTAGGATGACAAGGATGCGTACTACTTCAGAGTGGTACGTAATCCTGTCTTGGAAGTCATGTTGCTAGACAACAATGAACCTACGAGCTATGGAGAAGCGATGGTGGGCCTGGATTCCAAAATGGCTCGAGGCCATATAATCCGAGAGAGGATCCATATATGAAAACAAAGTGTAGACTTTGGAAGAACTACTTGATGGTCGTAAGGCTGTTAGGTACATATGGATTTTAAAAGGAAGACGGACAATGATGGTAAGTATCACCATTAAGAAAGCTCGACTTGTCGTTAAGATGTTTTCCGACAAGTTCAAGGAGTTGACTACGATGAGACTTTCTCACTCGTAGCGATGCTAAGAGTCTGTTGGAATTATATTAGCGATTACTGCATTATTTATGAAATCTTGCAGATAGGATGTCAAAACATTGTTTCCTCAACGATTTTCTTGAGGAAAGGTTGTATGTGATACAACCGGAAGGTTTTGTCAATCCTGAAAGATGCTAATAAGTATGCAAAGCTCCAGCAATCCTTCTAAGGACTGGAGTAAGCATCTCGGAGTTGGAATGTATGCTTTGATGAGATGATCAAAGATTTTGGGTGTATACAAAGTTTATGAGAAACTTGTATTACCAAAGAAGTGAGTGGGAGCACTATAGAATTTTTGATGAGTATATGTTGTTAACATATTGTTGATCGGAAATGATGTAGAATTTCTGGAAAGCATGCAGAGTTATTTGAAAAATGTTTTTCAATGGAAAGCCTGGATTAAGCTACTTGAACATTGAGCATCAAGATCTATAAGGATAGATCAAAACGCTTAATGGTACTTTCAAATGAGCACATACCTTGACATGATCTTGAAGGTGTTCAAGATGGATCAGTCAAAGAAGGAGTTCTTGCCTGAGTTGTAAGGTATGAAGTTAAGACTTAAAGCTCGACCACGGCAGAAGAAAGAGGAAGGATGAAGGTCGTCCCCTATGCTTTTGTCATAGGCTCTCTACAGTATGCTATGTTGTGTGCCGCACCTGAAGTGTGCCTTGCCATGAGTCAGTCAAGGGGTACAAGAGTGATCCAAGAATGGATCACAGGACAGCGGTCAAAGTTATCCTTAGTAACTAGTGGACTAAGGAATTTTCTCGATTATGGAGGTGGTAAAAGAGTTCGTCGTAAAGGGTTACGCCGATGCAAACTTTGGCACTAATCCAGATTATTCTGAGTAGTAAACTAGATTCGTATAGTAGAACAGTTATTTGGAATAGCTCCAAATAGAACGTGGTAGCTGCATCTAGGAGATGACATAGAGATTTGTAAAGCACACACGGATCTGAAAGATTCAGACCCGTTGACTATAACATCTCTCACAAGCATAACATGATCAAACCCAGAACTCATCGAGTGTTAATCACATGGTAATGTGAACTAGATTATTGACTCTAGTAAACTCTTTGGGTGTTAGTCACATGGGGATGTGACCTTGAGTGTTAATCACATATCGATGTGAACTGGATTATTGACTCTAGTGCAAGTGGGAGACTGTTGGAAATATGCCCTAGAGGCAATAATAAATTGATTATTATTATATTTCCTTGTTCATGATAATCGTTTATTATCCATGCTAGAATTGTATTGATAGGAAACTCAGATACATGTGTGGATACATAGACAACACCATGTCCCTAGTAAGCCTCTAGTTGACTAGCTCGTTGATCAATAGATGGTTACGGTTTCCTGACCATGGACATTGGATGTCATTGATAACGGGATCACATCATTAGGAGAATGATGTGATGGACAAGACCCAATCCTAAGCCTAGCACAAGATCATGTAGTTCGTATGCTAAAGCTTTTCTAATGTCAAGTATCATTTCCTTAGACCATGAGATTGTGCAACTCCCGGATACCGTAGGAGTGCTTTGGGTGTGCCAAACGTCACAACGTAACTGGGTGGCTATAAAGGTACACTACAGGTATCTCCGAAAGTGTCTGTTGGGTTGGCACGAATCGAGACTGGGATTTGTCACTCCGTGTAAACGGAGAGGTATCTCTGGGCCCACTCGGTAGGACATCATCATAATGTGCACAATGTGATCAAGGAGTTGATCACGGGATGATGTGTTACGGAACGAGTAAAGAGACTTGCCGGTAACGAGATTGAACAAGGTATCAGGATACCTACGATCGAATCTCGGGCAAGTATCGTACCGATGGACAAAGGGAATTGCATACGGGATTGATTAAGTCCTTGACATCGTGGTTCATCCGATGAGATCATCGTGGAACATGTGGGAGCCAACATGGGTATCCAGATCCCGCTATTGGTTATTGACCGGAGAGTCATCTCGGTCATGTCTGCATGTCTTCCGAACCCGTAGGGTCTACACACATAAGGTTCGATGACGCTAGGGTTATAAAGGAAGTTTGTATGTGGTTACCGAATGTTGTTCGGAGTCCCGGATGAGATCCCGGACGTCACGAGGAGTTCCGGAATGGTCCGGAGGTAAAGATTTATATATGGGAAGTCATGTTTTGGTCGCCGGAAAAGTTTCGGGGTTTATCGGTAACGTACCGGGACCACCGGGAGGGTCCCGGGGGTCCACCAAGTGGGGCCACAAGCCCGGGAGGGCTGCATGGGCCAAGTGTGGGAGGGGACCAGCCCCAGGTGGGCTGGTGCGCCCCCCCCCCCCCCACAAGGGCCCAAGGCGCAAGGGAGAGGGGAAGGGGGCAAACCCTAGGGCAGATGGGCCCTAAGGCCCACCCTGGTGCGCCTCCCCCTCTCCCCTCCCCTTGGCCGCCCCTAGATGGGATCTAGGGGGTTGCCGCCACCCCTAGGGAGGGAACCCTAGGTAGGGGCTCAGCCCCTCCCCTCCCCCTATATATAGTTGAGGTTTGGGCTGCCCAATACACACGGGTTCCTCTCCCTGTTGGTGCAGCCCTACCTCTCTTTCTCCTCGTCTCTCGTAGTGCTTGGCGAAGCCCTGCTGGATCACCACGCTCCTCCACCACCACCATGCCGTTGTGCTGCTGCTGGATGGAGTCTTCCTCAACCTCTCCCTCTCTCCTTGCTGGATCAAGGCATGGGAGACGTCACCGGGCTGTATGTGTGTTGAACGCGGAGGTGCCGTCCGTTCGGCACTAGGATCTCCGGTGATTTGGATCACGACGAGTACGACTCCTTCAACCCCGTTCTCTTGAACACTTCCACTTAGCGATCTACAAGGGTATGTAGATGCACTCTCCTTCCCTCGTTGCTGGTTTCTCCATAGATAGATCTTGGTGACACGTAGGAAAATTTTGAATTTCTGCTACGTTCCCCAACACATATGCGTTCTCAGAAGGTTTTTCAAAATGAACAGGTTTGAGGAATTTGACCAGATGAGTCTTGAAGATTTTCACTAAGCGTTCTTTGTCTTAGGTTCTAGAGTTGTATAGATCGAAGATCCACACAATTGAGGAATCTTGAAGAAAAATGATGCTTAGAGAAACGAATCAAGAACAGATGACTTTGTGAGGTGTTCAGTGTGTGAAGATATGAAGAAAAACACTTTTGAAGATTTTGTAGATAATCATTCGAATCAACGAGGGCAGTAAAAGAAACTTTTATTTACCCTGGATGAAGAACACGACGAACTGGAGTGAGGAGATGTGAAGTTTGTCTGTGCAGATCTTCCACGCCCTAACTTGGCGGAGGAAGACGGCTACGGCGGCGGCGGAGTGAAGATGTCCGCGGTCGGCATGAGTACGTCGGCGACGAGGTCGAGGAAGTGAAGCTCTTCCTCACCGGCGGCGATGAAGTAGTGGCGGCGCTAGGGTTTGAGAAGCTCGAGCTGGAGAGAGAGGTCGAGCGGAGTAAAAGAAGTGAGGAAGGGAAGGAGGGGTATTTATAGCCACGGTGAAAAACTGCTCACCCAAAGAAATTGGACGAACGTGCCCCTGACCCTTCTCATTCGCATGACATGTGTCACCCATGTAGTGAGAGGTGGAGATCGTGTTAGATCGTGGGTGAGTGGATAAGTGTATCGAGGGATGCGGAACGGTTTGAGCGGCAAGACCAAAAATTTCGATAAGATAGGTTTTAAAGTTCCGTTCGCAATTTCTTCAGCTGACAAGGACACAGTGAAGATTTTGAACGAATTTCAAATAGAACGCACATGAAGAATTTGTGAACAGATTGAGTTGAGTATAGCATAGAGGGGAAGGGTCCGATCACATTCACTTAGCAGAAAACCAACTTGAAGAAATAGCAATAAGTGAATGATGTAGAGGACATAAACTCATATATATATATATAGCCAATGAAGAAAAACGACGGAACCAGTGAAGACTATGCAAAGTTGAAGAATATGAATAATTTGAGGAATTTCAACTTTTGGTGGTGGCGTGACCCACCGTATAAGAATGATGATTTCAGATACCGCGTACAACTATCGTAGGGTTCTGAGAATCTAATTCTTCGTTAATTTCTTCACACTAAGAGTGTTATTCTTCATTGATTGAAGTAAAACGTTTCTTCATGTGTTGCACATCTAAGTCATCAATTTTGCATAAGTGTTAGGATGAGTGTCCTTTTCAAAGAACATTCAAAGACTCTAAGATATTTAGCTCACACCGCAACTTGCTAAATCTCTTCTCATCCAAGGGCTTTGTGAAGATATCGGCTAGCTGTTCTTCAGTCTTCACAAGCTCAATAGAAATGTCGCCCTTCAACACATGATCACGAAGAAAATGATGACGAATCTGAATGTGCTTTGTCTTCGAGTGCTGAACTGGGTTGTGAGCAATCTTGATGGCACTCTCATTGTCACAGAAGAGAGGTACATTCTTCATGTTGATGCCGTAGTCCTTGAGAGTTTGCTTCATCCATAGCAATTGGGCACAGCAAGAACCAGCGGCAATGTACTCAGCTTCAGCAGTAGATAGTGATACGCAGTTATGTTTCTTCAAGGACCAACAGACCAAAGATCGTCCGAGGAAATGACATGTACCAGATGTTGACTTGCGATCCACACGATCACCAGCATAGTCAGAGTCAGAATATCCAACAAGATCAAAAGCCGAGCCCTTGGGGTACCATAATCCAAGTGTTGGTGTGTGAGCTAGATATCGAAGAATATGCTTCACAGCCTTATGGTGTGATTCCTTCGGTGCAGCTTGAAATCGGGCACACATGCAAACACTAAGCATTATATCTGGCCTAGATGCACATAAGTATAATAAGGAACCTATCATGGAGCGGTATACCTTATGATCGAAGTCAATACCATTTTCATCAGTGCACAGATGGCCATTTGTGGGCATAGGAATTTTGACGCCTTTGCAATCTTGCATGCCGAATTTCCTCAGTACATCCTTGAGGTATTTCTCCTGAGATATGAATATGCCATTGTGTTGTTGACGAATTTGAAGACCTAAGAAGAATTTCAACTCTCCCATCCTAGACATTTGATATTCTTCACTCATCATATAGGCAAATTCATCACTATAACGTTGGTCAGTACAGCCAAAGATAATATCATCAACATATACTTGGCACACAAACAATTCACCATCATAAGATTTAGTGAAAAGAGTAGGGTCGAGTGAACCGGGTTTGAAGCCTTTCTTCATGAAGAGTTCCTTCAAGGTATCATACCAAGCCCGTGGGGCCTGCTTGAGGCCATAGAGGGCCTTGTTGAGTCTGAAGACTTTGTCAGGATTCTTTGGATCTTCAAAACCTGGGGGTTGAGCAACATATACTTCTTCCTCAAGCTTACCATTGAGGAATGCACTTTTCACATCCATTTGATATAGAGTGATATCATGATGGTTAGCATAAGCAAGTAATATGCGAATAGCCTCAAGTCTAGCAACAGGTGCAAAAGTTTCATCGAAATCAATTCCTTCAACCTGTGTGTAGCCTTGAGCTACAAGCCGTGCCTTATTCCTCACCACAAGGCCATTTTCATCTTGCTTGTTGTGGTAGATCCACTTTGTGCCGATGATATTGTGCTTGCGAGGATCTGGACGTTTGACCAGTTCCCAGACATTGTTGAGCTCGAACTGATGTAATTCTTCTTGCATGGCCTGAATCCACTCAGGCTCCAGAAATGCTTCATCTACCTTAGTGGGCTCTGTAATAGAGACAAAAGCATACTGCCCACAAAAGTTAGACAAATGTGAAGCTTTTGAGCGTGTGAGAGGACCTGGCGCTTTGATGTCATTGATGATCTTTTCAACTTGCACTTCTTTTGCAATGCGAGGATGAGCTGGTTGTCGTTGAAGAGTTTGATCAGCGTTTTCTTCAGCACCATTTTCTTCAGAATTTCTTCAGGTGCATTAGCTCGACGTTCTTCATGTTCTGGAATGAATTCTTCAGCAGATTCTTCAGTAGGAATGACATCCTCAGTAGCCTTGAACTTGATAGTTTCCTCAGGTGCTGGTTCATCTATCACAGTAGGTAGGTGCTCTCTTTGCGAGCCATTAGTTTCATCGAACCGCACATCTACAGTTTCAACAACTTTGTGAAGAACGTTGTTGAAGACTCTGTAGGTGTGCGAGTCCTTTCCGTAACCAAGCATAAAACCTTCATGTGCTTTCGGTGCAAATTTTGAGTTGTGATGAGGATCTCTAATCCAACATTTAGCACCGAAGACTTTGAAATAACTTACATTGGGTTTCTTATCAGTGAGGAGTTCATAGGCAGTCTTTTTGAAGAATTTGTGAAGATATACTCTGTTGATGATGTGGCACGCAGTATCAATTGCCTCAGTCCAGAAACGACGAGGCGTTTTGTATTCATCAAGCATAGTGCGAGCCATCTCAGCAAGAGTCCTGTTCTTGCGCTCCACGACGCCATTCTGCTGAGGAGTGTAAGGAGCAGATAACTCATGAGTGATACCAAGTTCATCAAGATAGTCATCGAGACCAGAATTCTTGAACTCAGTGCCATTGTCACTTCTGATGTGCTTGATCTTCACACCAAAGTTGGTTGAAGCCCTCGAGGAAAATCGTTTGAAGACTTCCTGCACTTCATGTTTGTAAGTAACAAGGTGTACCCATGTGTAACGAGAATAATCATCAACAATAACGAAGCCATATTGAGATGCTTCATTTGAGATAGCAGAATAATGATTAGGACCAAAGAGATCCATGTGAAGCAATTCAAATGGGCGAGTGGTGGTCATGATAGTCTTCGCTGGATGCTTGGCCTTGGTCATCTTCCCAGCTTCACAGGCTCCGCATAGGTGATCCTTGAGGAATTTGACATTCTCGATGCCAATGACATGCTTCTTCTTCGCAAGCGTGTGCAAATTCCTCATGCCTGCATGACCAAGTCGTCGATGCCAGAGCCAGCCTTCTGAAGCTTTTGCAAGTAAGCACACGGCTGGTTGTGGTCCTGTAGAGAAATCAACAATATACAGGTCTCCTCTCCTAAAGCCTTCGAAGACTTTGGAATTGTCAGCTTCCATAACCACAACACAACGGTACTTGCCAAAGACAACAACCATATCAAGATCACAAAGCATTGAGACAGACATAAGGTTGTATCCTAAGGACTCAACAAGCATGACTTTGTCCATGTGTCGATCCTTTGTAATCGCAACCTTACCTAGACCCAATACCTGACTTTTGCCTTTGTCAGCAAAGATGATATGCTTCAGATGCGACGGAGATAATGGAGCATCCATCAATAGATTCTTGTCACCAGTCATGTGGTTTGTACATCCACTATCGAGGACCCACTCAGTGGCTTTGGGTTGATCATCCTGCAGATGAATTAGTGCAGCTTACAAACTCATATACTTCATCAGTGAAGAATATGACATCAATTCATCAGATCAATTTCATCAAGTAAAAGAACTGATAAAGCAATATGAGGACGTGAGAAATGAAAGTTCATTTCTTCATGATTAGCCTGCGTCCTATCAGGCATGCTCAGGTCTCCAGCAAATTCTTCAGACGATTACGTGCGTCTGGAGACCTGACCCTGCAGAAGAGATTAGTTCTTTTTCTTCACCACCCACATCTGAAGGGGTGGCAAAGAGTTCATCATTCTGCGAGCTCCATACGAAAAGGATGGCATGGAAGCCAGTCCATTTCGTCTCACATAAGAGGGGTTAGAGTAAGCATAAGAGTATGCAGAGAAATTCTTCGAGGACTTATGGACATAATGATTTGAAGAATAATGCACATATCCATAATCCTTAGATCTTCCCTACGAAACAGACGGGTTAGCACGATGATGTTCATATGAGGACTCTGCTCCATATGAGGAATTTGGTCCATATGAAGAATTTGATCTGGGGTTCCTATTCTTCACAGGTGGCGTCATGATGACATTCACCTGAAGATTATCAAGACATCTTTTGGGAACCCAGATTTTCTGCATAGGGGAGCCGTTCCTGCAGTTAGTGCCAACATATCTAGCAAATACTTCACCATTCTGATTTTTGAATAGCTTATAGTTGGAGTCAATTGACTCATCATCAGAATGAGGAGATTCACATGCAAATCCAGATAAGTTAGATGGATCAACTGGAGGTCCCTTTGCAGCAACCCATGTAGTTTTGGGGTACTGCTCAGGCTTCCAATATGTACCATCAGCATTGAGTTTCCTCTCAAAGGCGATACCCTCTTTCCTAGGGTTCCTGTTGAGGATCTGCTTTTTAAGCACATCACAAAGAGCCTGATGCCCTTTGAGGCTTTTGTACATGCCTGTCGTGTACAATTCCTTCAGCCCTGCATTGTCAGTGATACTAGCAATGTCCTCAGATGAGGAATTAGTGATAGCAGAGGCATGTGAAGAATTTGAAACATTAGCAGCATTTGAACATTCAGGTGAAGAATTAGCAGATTCACGTTCAATGCACTTCAAGCATGGTGGAACAAATTCTTCCTGAGAAGCGCTGATTTGTTGAGCAAGTAATGAATCGCGCTCCTTCTGAAGATCTTCATAACTCACTCTTAGCTTCTCAAGGTCTTGCTTTCTTTGAAGAAATTCATAAGAAAGCTTCTCATGATCCGATAAGAGAGTGTTATGTTGATCTTGAAGGGTGTCATACTTAGTATGAAGTCTCTGAAGACTTTCAGCCAAAGCTTTTGACTGATCCATTTCCTCACCCAACATATCATCGCTCTTGTTTAGCATATAGTGAGCTTTTTCCAAAGCTCTTTGTTGTTTAGTAGCAAGGGAAGCAAGTTTGACATAGCTGGGTCCAAATTCATCACCAGATTCATCATCACTGGACTCGGATAGGTAGCATTCAGTTACCTCAGCATCTTTTGCCATAAGGCATGATGCAGAAGATGATGATTCTGGTTCGAATGTCATCGTTTTGAGAGATTCCTTGAAGTCCTCAAACCAAGGATCATGACAAGTTCGATGACCTTCATAGACCTCAGAGAGACGGTCCCAGATGAGCTTCGCATGATCGAGATGCATGATATTCTGAACTGATTTTGTGACAGGCTGGAGCAGATGACATCCTTCGCCGTGAGGTTGAGAAGAGTATACTTGCGAATGTCATCAGCATCCGCCATCTTGCACAGATCAGTCAGGCCAATCTCAGTGACGGTCCACAACTCGCTGTTCATCGCCATGAGGCGTTTCTTCATCATGGCCTTCCACTTGGGATACTCGTGACCGTCAAAGATGGGGCATGTCACCTTCGTCATACCTGCGGTCGACATAACTAAAACTCCAGGCGGTTAAACCAAAATCACACAGAACAAGGGAGTACCTTGCTCTGATACCAATTGAAAGTGCGTTATATCGACTAGAGGGGGGTGAATAGGCGATTTTTATGAAATTTTTCACTGAGGAATTTGCTGGTGAGGAAATTCCTTAGCGAAGAACTACTAGCAGCGGAATAAGTACTCAAAAGTAAACACAACAGAATACAAGCATAGTCATCATGATGAAATGAAGACAGGCACAGAGTACAGGAAGCGTAATCACAGGATAACACAGGATGAAGACAAACAGACTGAAGAAATTGAACTGAGGAAATTGAGAAAGTCTTCAGTCAAAGTCTTCAAACATAGATATGAACAAACATACAGCACAGTTATGAGGAAATGAAAGAGTTGAGGAAATAGAACCAGTAAGCTCGGTGAAGACAATGATTTGGTAGACCAGTTCCAACTGCTGTCTCAGTTGTACGTCTGGTTGGAGCGGCTGAGTATTTAAACTCGAGGACACACAGTCCCGGACACCCAGTCAAGGACACTTAGTCCAAGACACCCAGTCCTCACCGTATTCTCCTTGAACTAAGGTCACACAGACCTCGTCCAATCACTCGTGGTAAGTCTTCAGGCGACTTCCAAACCTTCACAAACTTGGTCACTCGGCGATCCACAATTCCTCTTGGATGCTCTAGACCATGACGCCTAACCGTCTGGAAGAAGCACAGTCTTCAAAGGTAACAAGCGTCGGATCCACTCAGGATCAATCTCTTCAGTGATGCTCAATCACTTGGGGTTTGTAGGTGTTTGGGTTTTGGGTTTTTGGTTTTTCCTCACTTGATGATTTTCGCTCAAAGTCCTCGGAGGATGGGTTGCTCTCAAATGACAAGTGTCAGTTTCTCTCGGAGCAGCCAACCAGCTAGTGGTTGTAGGGGGCGGCTATTTATAGCCTAGGGAGCAGCCCGACATGATAAGACATAAATGCCCTTCAATGATATGACCGTTAGGTGGATAGATATTTTGGGACAGCTGGCGCATAGCACAGCAACGGTCGGAATTTTGAGTAGCAAAATCCTCAGGGCTATCATGTTCCTCACTGTGTAGGCAATCCGCACTGGCGAATTCCTAACTCCTCAGTCAGGACAAATTCCTCAGAGACCAGAAGAACTTCATCTCTGTCACTGAAGAAATTGACTGAACTGTATGAGATTTCCAATGGCTTCACTCGAAGGGATTGGTAGGTGTAGGATTTTGAGTTGAGCATCACATGGAAATTTTTCCTTAGTATTTCCTCGACCCCGTTTAACAGTACGGTGTTTCCTATGACTCAAGAAAGAGAAAAACAAAACTATGAACACAAAAGTCTTCAAGCTTCATATTTCTCGCATGAATATCAAGTCTACACGGATACACCAATTTCTTCACTTTCAAAGTCTTCATGAAAGTCTTCAGAAATACCAAAATCTCCAGTCGAAGATATTCATTTTTAGGGGTCGACTTTTCCTGTAAATATCAAACTCCTCATAGACTTATAGACCTGTGTACACTCACACACGCATTAGTCCCTTAACCTATAAGTCTTCAATACACCAAAATCACTAAGGGGCACTAGATGCACTTACAACCTAGAGGTCCGCTCCGCAATCGACGTGATGCACGTGACGAAGAATCTTTGTGTGACCCTGCTTGGCTTCTTGGGCATGTATGGGAAGAAAAAAGATACACCTGAGGCACGGGAGGACCAGCTATGTATGCACGGAAAAGACGGCATACATCAGGGTCATGCAAGCTACGCTCTTATCAAAGAAGAGAAAGAAATCTTCTTTGAATGCCTGCTCAGTATTAAGGTACCGTCTGACTTCTCGTCGAATATAAAGGGAATAATAAACATGCCAGAGAAAAAGTTCCAGAACCTAAAGTCTCATGACTGCCACGTGATTATGACGCAACTGCTTCCGGTTGCATTGAGGGGGCTTCTACCGGAAAACGTTCGATTAGCCATTGTGAAGCTATGTGCATTCCTCAATGCAATCTCTCAGAAGGTAATCGATCCAGAAATCATACCAAGGTTAGAGAATGATTTGGTGCAATGTCTTGTCAGTTTCTAGTTGGTGTTCCCACCATCCTTCTTCAACATCATGACGCACGTCCTAGTTCACCTATGTGAAGAGATTAACATTTTGGGTCCTATATTTCTACACAATATGTTCCCCTTTGAGAGGTTCATGGGAGTCTTAAAGAAATATGTTCATAACCATGCTAGGCCAGAAGGAAGCATCTCCAAGGGCCATGAAAATGAGGAGGTCATTGAGTTTTGTATTGACTTTATTCCTAACCTTAAGCTGATTGGTGTTCCTGAATCGCGGCATAAGGGCAGACTGGATGGAAAAGGCACGCTAGGAGGGGAACAAATAATATGTATGGACAGACATTCTCTCACTAAAGCACACTACACAGTTCTACAGAATTCCGCCTTGGTGGCTCCGTATATGGATGAACACAAGAATTTGCTACGCTCCAAACACCCGGAGCGGTCTGATCACTGGATTACACATGAACAAACTAGGAGTTTCGCCAGCTGGTTGCAGACATGTACCATGCATGACGCCTCTATTGAAGATGACATGCACTTGCTGTCCCAGTTACCATCTTCGAATATAATGACTTTCAAAGGGTACGAGATAAATGGTAATACATTTTACACGATCGCCCAAGATAAGAAGAGCACCAACCAAAACAGTGGTGTCCGCTTTGATGCAGAAACCAAGACGGGAAAGGAAACATATTATGGTTATATATAGGACATATGGGAACTTGACTATCGACGTGGTTTGAAGGTCCCTTTGTTTCGGTGTAAATGGGTCAATATGACACGAGGCGGGGTAACGGAAGACCCGCGGTACGGAATGACAACAGTAGATCTCGACAATCTTGCATATGCAGACGAACCATTCGTCCTATCCAATGATGTGGCACAGGTTTTCTATGTGAAGGACATGTCTACCAAGCCGAGAAAAAGAAAAGATAAGGAAGCGAATGCATCGTACGATGAGCCAAAGCGGCACATAGTTCTTTCTGGGAAGAGAAACATCGTGGGAGTGGATGACAAGACAGACATGTCAGGAGATTATGAAAAGTTTGATGAAATTGCTCCATTCACAGTGAATATTGACCCGAGCATCCAGTTAAATGATGAAGATTTTCCATGGCTACGGCGCAAAGGGACACACACGAAGAAAAAGTTTCACACCCAAAGATCTAGGATGTGATCGGCTTCACTATCATCACTTTCTTCTGTGTTTCACACCCAGGAGGGAATCTCTGTAATAGTTAGGGTAGCTAGTTATGTATTTTGGCATTTGATACACGAAGAAATTTTATGTGCAAACAAACTGGATGCACTTCGTGTACAAAATGGACAATCTCTTTCGAAGTATCAGGGTTTCGGATGAAAACTCATCTGTTACAAAGGCATTTCATTTTTTAAATAACCTAAGCATTACCAAATTGAATATAATGATAAAACACACTAATATTAAACATAAGAAAAAAGAATCACTGAAAAATCTATTTTCAAAGTTAAGTTATTCACAAACTAGTGATTCACAGAAATTTCAAATAATTCAAAATTTAAACTATTTAAATTTGAAAACTACAGGCACTAACAGAAAGTTTGTAATTTTTGTACCTAAAGCAAAAATATTCACAAAGAAACTCTAAATACAGCAAACAAACAACTCAAAAATAAATAAAACAAAAATAAATAAAGCAAAAAAACAAGAAAATAAAAAAGCCCGCCAACTGGGCCAAAGCAGCCTGCATACGACTAGAAACCCAACGTGTTGTTGGGCCAGGATGCAGGCTCACAAATGCCCTGTAGGCCCACAGGGCAGCACAGAACAGGTTGGCCCAGTAGGCCTGCTTTGGAGAGGAGCTCGAGAGAGCTACCGCACTGGGGCTTATAAACCAGTGCGGACGCCCCTCGGCTAGCGAGGTGGGACTAAACTTGCCGCACCGCACCTGCGCCAGCACACTCCCTTTAGTACCGGGTCGTGGCTCCAACTGGTACTAAAGGGGGGTCTTTAGTATCGGTTGGTGCCACCACCCGGTACTAAAGGGGTGCGCTTCCCGCCGCTTCGCCTGGCCAAAAGAGACCTTTAGTACCGGTTGGTGGCTCCAACCGGTACTAAAGGTGTTTTCTATATAAGAAAATACTTCGAAAAATTTCGTCAGTTTCCTTCTCCACTTCCCTCTACTCCATCGCCGCTGCCCAGTCTTGCGTCGTCGCAACCCCTGTCGCGCCGTCCCCGTCGACTCCGCGTCGCCCCTGTCCTCGTCGTGCCGCCCCCGTCATGTCGTCCGCGTCACCGGCCCGTCCCCGTCCACGTCCCCGCACCTGTCCGTGTCGCTGTCGCCGTCGCCTCGACCTCTCGCACGCGTTGTGAGCCCCTGTCCCCCCTCTCCTCCCTCCAATCGAAGCCGCCGCGCCGCCGACGCCGTCGCCTTGGCTCGCCGTCGCTGTCGCCTCTACACACACATGCATACACAAACACACACATACACACAAACACACACACACACACACACACACACACACACAATGTTTTTAGTTTTTAGTTTTTCTGTTTTTAGTTTTTAGTTTTTTTCTGTTTTTCTGTATTAATGTTATAGAAATGTTAGTTATATATAGAAATGTGTTAGAAATGTTAGAAATGTTAGTTATATAGAAATGCTAGTTTTTTCTATATTAATGTTATAGAAATGTTAGTTATATAGAAATGTTAGAAATGTTAAAGAAAAATTAGTTATACAATTTTAGTTATAGAAATGTTAGAAATCACAATCCAATCATTTAAAAAATGTTACTTTTGCGGCATATAGTATTTGTTGTCGGCGATGCCCCGCCGGCATCCTCGCCGTCGACCCGTTCGCGACGACGTCCTGCTTCAGAGGACCCATGTCCGAGACTGGGCTCCGCCGGGCTGGTACTGGGAGGTGCTACCTTCAGGGGCGCAACGCTTGGTGAGGAACCCGGCCCCAGGTCCCATCGTCGACCATGATCTCCTTTGGTGGTGTTCGCGTGGGCCACTTTCGGTGCGGAGGGAGCCGGCCCCGCCGGAGGTGGTACGTCGCCGTTTCAGGGAGGAGGACGAGCACGCCCATCGCTACATGGCTGTTATGGATGTCAGGTTCTCCAATACCTGGCAGGTTCTTTTGGGAGATCACCCGAGCTATGATCCAGTGATGGTTCCTTCTCTTTGGGTGTCCACTGCCCGCACCTCAGGAACTGCGAGTGGCCTAGATTACTCTATAGTATTCGATCTTTATTAGCTTGCTAGCTAGCTAGCTAGTGATGTATTCGATATTATATCTATTCTTCGAGACGATGTATTTGAGATTATATCTATTATTCGAGACGATGTATTCGAGATTATATCTATTATTCAAGACGACGTATTCGAGATTATATTCGATGATGCTTATTATGTACTATGATTGATTCAGTTTTTCCTTATTAATTGATTGCATCCATGCATTGTAATTTGAATATATTTCTTTTGGATTAGTTAAATAAAACATGTGGTGGACAATACCGGCAGAGAGGGAGAAGAGGCCCTATTCAATATCATACGCAATCCTCGCGGGCCAGATGATGATCAGAATGAAGAAGATTATGATGGCTCCGAATATCTAAACAACACCGGGGAGGGTGATATGATATTCGATCGCGACGACCGAATTGATGAAGACATGAACTATGAACATGACAAAGAAAATGTTGATCTTGAAACAACAAAGACTGGCGAGGTATATATATTTATATAAGCAGGCATTTGGTGATCATCACATGTTTTAAATGACTTGAAGATATATTAACGAATCGATCTTTCTTCTTTCAGCCATCCGGATCGAGCAAATCTTCAGGCAACAGGAAACGAGGCCCGAACAAAAAGTTGAAGGAGGGCGTAAAGTACAATATCGAGGCCATCAAACCTAATAGCGAACCATTAGCACCTAAGAAGATTGCGGACAAGTTCATTCGTCAATGCGGAGTTCTTGTGAAGGACCAACTCCCGATCTCCCTTCAAGAATGGAGAGAGCCAGCAAAGCCACGTCCAGGAGTTACTTTTGTCGACGACAGACAAAAACTTCTGCTTTGGGAAACGCTCATGGAACATTTTACCCTACCAGATCATTTCACAGATGCAGATGTGGAGAAAGTCAAGGACGCTGCTCTTAGGAAGATGGCGGTTGCATTCAACAACCACAAGAATCGTGAATGGGCCAAGTACGTCAAGGGAGGAAGGAAGACTCCAGTATTTGAGGGAACACTAGAGAAGCAAAGTGCTCATTGGGACGATTTCGTGAAATTCAAGGATTCGGAATTATCTAAGGAACGATCGAGAATAAACAAGGCCAATGCCGCAAAAAAGGATAAGTTCCATAAGCTGGGGCCAGGTGGCTATGCGATGGGAATGCCTAAGTGGGATAAGTCTGAGAAAGAGATGGAGGATGCATGTGTCACTCCAGAAACATTGAGCTGGCCCCCAGGTGCAGGACTTGGTTCTATGCGCATGGGGGGAGTTGGACCCGAAGACAGGCAAAGTTTCAAAGAAGGCATATCTGGACGAAGCCGAAGATAAGCTACTTGTTGCAATAGAAGAGGCTCGATCGGGAGTGTTCCAGCCCAACAGAGAGAACGACGAGCTTACGCGTGCCCTGGGAAATCCTGAACACCCGGGAAGAACACGAGGCATGAGCGCTATTCCGTGGTATGAGGGGTTTTCGGACTGGAATGCCGACTACAGAACCCGTGCGAGAAATAAGATTGCGGAGGAGAAGAAGAGGAAGATGGAGGAGGAGCAGAGGAAGCTAGACTATGAACGCCTTCAAGGCCTAGAATCAGCGCACGCGGACTTGGCAGTCAAATTCCAGCGGCAGCAGGAGCAGATCGACTCACTTAGCCAGCAAAGGGGGGCCTCAACAGCTGCAGCAGCTAGCGGATGATCCAGCATTGGATAGCACCGTCCCATCCATGCCGAGAAGTAGCATGGGTTCCGCTCCGGGCGACGCATTGCTGGATAGCTACCCAGTGGATGACATCATGGAGAACACTAACTGCGAGCTACACTTCAAAATGAAGAACATATCCATGAAGGTGGCGGACGCCCTTGCTTTTACAAATCCCCCCGAGGCAACCTTCCATTGCAACCCGATTCCAGCGGGCTATGCTCGTGTCTTGGTTGATGAGGTGGTGGACCAATATTCAGGGCTAGAGCTTGACATTCCTGGAGGTGACGATGAGCACACACTGGGAGAGGCCAACCATCGTATCATCCTATGGAGAAAGGATTGCATTATCTTTCAAAGGCCACCGACACCGCATCATCCGACTCCTCGTCGAAGTCCGCCACCGAGTCAGCAGACTCCCGCTCCTCCAAGTCCACCAAAGCGTCAGGCCACTCCTCCTCCAAGTCCGGCACAGCTTCAGGCCACTCATCCTCCAAGTCCGGCACAGCTTCAGGCCACTCCTCCTCCTCCAACTCAGCCACGTCAGCCGTCTTCGCCGCCTCAGCAATCACGGAAGAGAACCGCCTCAGCTATGGTGCGTAGCGGTACAAGTCGAGGTAGTACTGGAGGTACAGGCGGAGGCAAGCGATTTCAATATGGTCCAAGCCTCGCGCCTCTTCCGCAGAGGCCTTACGACAAGTCCGAGGAGGAAAACGTAGCCATATCGAAGGCCGAGGTGGAAGCCCATTTTGCACCAAAACCGCCACCGCCGCCAAGGGAGAAAGTGCCTGAGGAAAAGACTGACCACTTCATTCGTATGGCTAGAGCACCAGCTCCCAAGCCTGTTGACACAGACTATGAGCGCCACATCAAGAAGTTAAATCGAGCACGTCTACAGAAAGAGGCGAGCTCGAGCTCGAGCAAATCAGCTGGCAAAAGGAACGGTAAAACCGTTCCCCAGCTGGGAGAACAGGCGGCGCAATCAATCCCCCCGCTTGTTGTGCCAACAACACATGAGAGTAGGCGCGCCCAATATTATTGTGGGCAAACCGTTAACGTTCCCGGGCTGGGCGATGTGGTAATAACCGTGGAGCATATTGAGCAGGCTGAAACGCTCATGATCACTGTTGGATAAATCCTCGATATCAAGCCCATGTCTTCGACTAGAGAGGAGGAAATAAAACGGAAATATGTCCGGGGCCAACCTTTGGTCGAGCCAGACGTTGTCAAGAAGCTCCCAACAAGAATGTATGAATTGCATCAATGGTACATGGACATTACAAAGATTTCCAATCGAGAGTCCCTCATGGTGAATGTCGAGAAGGATCATTACTACCATGAGACAGCTGTGTCCGTTGAGTATTCAGAACTATTTCAGCTATACAATCAAGACGCACTCGACAAATCTATCGTCAGTTGCTATTGTCTGTAAGTGATTTCTTTCTGTAATTTAAGTCTCAAGCTAGTTGTAGTGATCATTTTGATCAATCATTACCTGTAATTATCCTCACTATATTCTTTTCTGTGGTATTATGCAAGATGAAGATTTATGAAATGAAAAAAGGTGGATGCTATGGCATTGGGTTCGTTGACCCAAATACCATTAATGAATACACATGGAAATTATATCCATATTACGAAAAAAGTGTAGAGAAAAGCATGCTAGAGTTCTTCAAGCGCCTCAAATACAATGAAGATATACTACTTCCTTACAACTTCGAGTGAGTCACACTGTCTTGTACTACAAATTCTGTTTTTGCCTACTAGCTAGCTACATGTTTTTGCTTACATATGCCCGCTTAATTAAGACATGCAAACGTGTGTGCATGCAGATTTCACTGGATCTTGTTAATCATTAAAGTTGATGAAGGAACAGTTGAAGTACTAGACTCACTACTTAAGAAAGCAAGTGACTACACCATCGTGGAGGGGATAGTCAACAGGTAATTTCAATCATTATTAACTATATCTCGGCATATTTAATTAGTTCGTCATTTCCTGATAACAACTATTTAATAACCCATTTATTCATTTTCTTTGTCAGCGGGTAGGGCTTGGGCAAAGTTCATCAGGGCCACTCCAGGCCCATGGAAACAAAATATGAAATGGTATCGACTCCAGGTAAGTAATTAAGTAGTACTAGCTAGCTGTCATCTCTTTAATTATCATGCTTGATTAATTATTATATGATCAAATTCCATTCTCGTAAAGGCCCTGAAGCAGGCGCCGGGGAATAATCTGTGTGCATACTACGTTTGCAAGAACATTCGCATGATGGCGTCCAAAAGGAGCAGATCTCAAAGACAGGAGTTGGTACGTTTGTCGGAACACTATTCACAATTTTTACACCATTATCGATATCTAGTCACACAATTAATACGCATGCATATTGATCTCCTTCTTAACAGTTCAAAGAGGTGCGGGAGAAGCTCCTATCAGAGAACCGCATAGAAGCAATTCAAGAGGAAATAGCGGGATTTTTGCTCGACCAGGTCATAGATCCCAAGGGAGAATACTATTACCCGCTACCGCCCCCATGAACCACTTCCAATTGTTATCGTGCTCCGAAGGCACCAATTAGGCTAATGCCACTGGCTTCAAAGGCATCAATTATATATATATATATATATATATATATATACATGTGTGTATATATGTGTGAATTAATTAATGGTGGTTGTGAGACATTCGATGATATATATATAGGGTCGCGCTATTCGTTGCTCAGGGTGAAGAATTGTTATTTCTCACCCCGGCCATCCCTAAGGAACGTGAGGAGGTAAAATTACACCCTGAAAAATGGAACCGGTCTATGTTCTGGAGCTACAAAAGAAACGCAACAAACAAAGGTTTAGATGTAAATTTATCTCACACACGGGTGGCCCGGTACCAAAAAAGCCTCAGCCTTGCGAGGTAATTTTTACCTCACGCGAAAAACACCCCATGGATCGTGGGAGGGCTCTACATTCTCCACACCATCTCTACCAGGTCACCTCCACTATCCGGACCCGTTCCTCGTGCAGCCATAGCGGTTCTTCTCCGGATGCCAGCGGAGCAGGTTAGTCTATCCCTACGCTGGCGTGCCGGCTCCGGTGTCTGGGCAGAAGGGGAGGAGGTCGTCCCACAGCGGGATACCGTCTAACGGAAGCAGCGGCGCCAAGTCTTACAGGGCCGCACTCTGCGGCGTCGACGCTCTCCACGAGCTCCACTATTGTATTGTCTCCTAGCCTCACCTCCCTGATTGAATCTGGATCCAGAGATTTCATCGGCGCTGTTGAGTAGTCATGTTCCAGTTATCATCGGCCTCCTCTTCAAGCTGGTCACGATCGACCTCCTACTTAATTGTAAGTTGTGGCTGGCTCCTTCAAACGTGGCTGCCTCCACCCCCCTAGTGACATCCGTACCTACTTTTGATAAACTGAAGCTTGTTTGTGTATTCAGAGTGCATCAGAATTTTTTTTGTCGTGAGTTGTTATATAAGCAGTGGTGCTAATTAGTGCACTCTTCAAGAATCACTTGTCCCTGTTGTAATGAGAGCAGAACGAGGTGCCCATGTTATGTGAAATAAAAATGCTTATGTTAAGGTCTTATAAGATTAGAACAAGTCGATGCATGTATCTTTTTGAAATTAGTGACAAAGGTATCAATAGCTCATTTTGTTGTGGGAGCGCCGCTGAACATTCAACTGTTTTTTTGTGTTGTTTTTTAGAAGTTTTCATATAATGTCTGAAGGCTTAAGTGATTCTTAGTTCATACAATGACCTTGTTCTTGCTGCGTTTCAATTTTGTGTGCTAATCTGATTTTGAGTTCTCTTGGTTTAATTAAGAACCAGATCAATATTTTCTAGGTAAAGTTGAAGCTTTATTGATACAGGAAACCATTACAATTATTTGACGCAACACTTTCTACAGGCTCCGACACATGCAAGGTCCAAATAGAACCAGACCCTCAAACTCTAATCTCAAAAAGGAAAATTCTTTAGTTTTACATGGTGTCACAGTGTTGCAACTGGACATGACAGGCAACTCTTGACCAACGTGTTCCTAAAATGCTGACTTCAGATGTTCACTCTGACAAATTATTGATGCAGAGAAATAATGAGCTTCTGTCAGTTTTGCATGTTAACAAATCTTGCTTGTTATTAATATCTATCAATTTTCTCTGTGAGAATTACAATTTTGCATATTTCCCAACTGTATTCTCTTGATACGAAGGGCATGGATAATACAGATCAAAATTTCCTTCTCTTCCGCGTGCAACTTCAGATATATGTCTTTTATACATGTCATTTAGCTGGTGAGATCTGCATCTTTGCTTTGTAGGTGGCAAGTGAATCAAGTAATTTAGTACGGACTAATAAATTGC